>NC_055695.1:24115239-24440739 GCF_017639745.1 Melanotaenia boesemani | reverse complement strand
GTGCCTCATCATAAATCCACAAAAACTGTCCTTCATAGCAGCAGACACAAGCTGCAAACAAACCAGAGCATTACATTAGCAAAAAATTTCTTATTAAAATAAACTTTATGTACACAACAGCAGTGAAATGTTATCCAGGTAGGTAATTTCTGCTCAGTGGTGATTGTCAAGTTTAAATTCTAAGTTCACACTGGCATGTGTGACCTATACACTGACACTGTATAGATGTTGGACTCATTATGGTTATTCATCAGAGCTGAGAATGGAATATTACGCACTTCTCAACCTCAGTGGTCAATATCTCGGCAGCATAAGAAAAAGAGGAGGTGGTGTCATTATCTTATGAGGCTCAGTCTTGTTCTCTTAAATGTTAATTATCTATATCAACTTTTCACAACCTGAGGTCCTCACTTGCCTCAGGGGTCTGTCAAAGATCACAGGGTATGCAATGACCTCACTCCACTGATAATGTAAATTATCAGTAGATTTGCATTGACACAAAATCACAACATTTATTTCATCATCAAGAGTCTGTGTGAGGATGAAGTCCATTGAACACTGATGTTACACACTAAGGTTTATCACAATTGCAGTAGATAAACTAATTCAAATCCAAAAATTGGATCTACAACTTTGTAAAGTGGTTTTCATTGAAAGGACACATTCAGTGTCATTTGACCAAAATTTTATTTCACCCCTGTTGCATGCATATATAGCCTTGGAAATATGGATTATCTCATTTGCAATGATATATTTATTTGATTTCAAACTGTTTCAGTATCAAAGAATAAAATTCCAGAAGAACGTAAGCAAAGCATTTCGGACAAAGGACATGCTATTCAGGTTATTCTCCCATTCAGAACTAAGTACCACCATTAACAATGAATCAAAAACAAATAATAAAGTGTGACTGTCTTTAAAAAACTTCACTCCTGAGGTTTCATCCCTGTCCAGTGGTATGGAAGCTCAATGTGACTGTTTAGTTATTAATTTTTATTAATAATTTGTTGCCAAAAACATATTGGAGATAATTCTTTCTATGTACATATGCAGGGAAAAATAATGGTAAAGCCCTTTAGATGTTCAAAAGACAGAGCTCACAGCTGATTAAATGTTAGAATTCATTTACTTAATTTTAGCTGCACAGCAGGATAATTTATGTAGGATTATATATATTTTTTTTCAATTAACAGATTGGTTGGGATGCACTGACAAACATATGGCATATTTTCAAACTAATCCTCTCTTCTGTTGTCAACATGGAATATATAATATTTGTAGACACATGTATGTTGGTAAATTGCACATACAATATATTCTACATTTTTCTTCACTTACTTTTAATCGTTTCTTCCACCACATTTTAAGCTGTAAAAATATCTACCCCCTGTCTGTCGAACTCTATTCTGGAGGCCATCTGTGACATCTGCAGCCAAATAGGTGATAAACCTGCAGACAGACGCTTCATTGGATTATAGACTGACCTGAAATACATTACTTAATTGCATTTTAGCTGTTGTCACTGGTCCCATCATTTCCCAGTATGTCAATTTGCACCCTAGGATAACAGTGTTTATGTGGCCACATACAGCAGAGGGCTGCTGGAACACTGTCCTCTTCATGGCAGGGCTGTATTTGGCTGACTTGACACCAGTGCTGCTGGTGGAAGCTGTTCTAATTATGCAGTGTCTCTTTCTCTTCTTCTGTTCTTCTTGTTTCCTTATCACGAATCATTACATTACAGTCATTTTTAGCAGACACTTTTCCCAAAGCAACTTACAGTGGTTAGGGAGTAGCGTAAGCCTCTTGCCATCTTCCATTTATATCCTTACCTATGTTGTTTATCAAAAAATAATATCCAATTTGTTTTCATGTTGGCATGTGTTAGCATTTGTAAGCTATGCATTACAAATAAATAATGTCTTGTATGCAAACTGAAGGGGATGCACATAAATAAAAGCAGTTTTTCATGTAGCGTTTTACTGGTGTGGGATTGTGTCCTTATTATTCTTCTTGAAAATATTATTCTGGGAATATTCTAAATGCCATCTTCAAATGGAGGAAACTGGTATCATCAATAGAGGAGCTTGAGGGGATACAGAGGGTTTCAGGCTATGCTTTTTCAATATGAAGCTTCAAAATTGCTCCCTCTGACAATATTATATTTACACACGTTGATTATGCCAAACAAAGGAAGTATAAATATAAAGTAGCTGAGTTTCTTCATGAAACAAGAAGAATAGCAAAGTAATAGCTGCAACATACTGTGCATCTGTGCCCAGTGATGCTTCTTCATATCCTATATCAACGCTTAAACCAGCACAACTGCTCGATCATCTGTTTGACTCCAGATGGGAACATTATCAGTTTTTCCTCTTTTATTAGCAGTTCTTCTTGCTTGTTGTTTCAATTCATTTTGTTTGATGTACACACATTAATTTGTTGGTGACAGAGAAAATCCTATTTCAGGTTGTAGTCAGTATGAATTAGGAAACATAAACTTGTCACAGCTCTATGCCCCAGTGGGCATGTTTTTCTTCTCACAAATACTGTTCAGTGCGGATATTGCTCATGAGAGTGGATTTCTATCTGCACGTGCCTAGTATTCACCTTTGCAGCTTTTCAGACTAATTAAATGCTGTACTACAAGCAAACTTATTCAAAGCAGACTGCAGTAACCCTGTGCTCTTATTAGCATGCTAGCTTTAGGCACATGATTCTGGCAGCTCTGTTGCCATGGCATCAGGGCTTTGCATTAGGGGCTCTTGAGGAAAGAACAAGCTCACCTTTTAATTGTTTAATTTAAAATGTTAGCATTGTTCCATATACCAGTAGATATTTACTGATACTGTGAGTGCAGTCAGGATCTCTATGGCTATATCGGGCAGATTCATATAGGACAACAGCCAGACTGAATCCAAGGACAAGCTGATTGTTCTATGGATTAAGGCTACTGATAAATTGTTGTTTTTCACATTGGTCACTTAGTAACACAAATAAGTTATCAATATATCATGTCCAGCAGCCATGTTCTGTTGGTCATTTTGTTCTGCCTCCATGACCTGCAGGGCCTTTTCTCACTTGAAACAAATAGGGTATGAAACCACATGTAATAGCCTCTGCTGATGGGCCCCAGTTTTAAAACTGTGGTAGCTGGCTTGCCAGGAGAAGCAGAGGCAGTAAATGGATCTTCTGAAAAAAACAAAAAAGTAAAAGAGGATTAAAGACCACCGAGGGAATAAAGAATGATGTAATCTGTGGGCATGTGGGCGTGCCGCAGTTTTACATACAGTATGTCCCGTGTGCTTAATGTCAAGTTGTGCTTTGTTGCATATGTGTGACTTTAGTATGCATGGAGGAGGCTGCTCATCCATCTAGATAACAGCCCTTATTCTTTTTTAATCACATGAAATCTAAAAATGAGCGATAAGTACCTGACTCACAGATGGACACTTTTAGCTCGAGAGAACACACTCAGGAAATCAGTACCTGTTGCTTTCGGTAAATATGATCCATGTTCGTGTGTTATGTGTCCACTGGAGCGTGGCTGTTGGAGGATGAAATGAGTTATGAGAGCAAACCGTAAGAGTCACTGATAGGGCTTATCTGAAGAATGTCTGTCTCCTTGTACCGGATATGAGGAAAATGAGCAGCCGGCTAAACTGATTAAGTCTGATTTAAAAAAATTATGCTACTCAAGACTGTTGTTTGGCTGTGATTGTGTACATTTCTCTTTCACATGGACACAGTCACAAATTATTGCCTTTGGGGACTAAGACCAAAGCGAATCTTGCCAGCCTGATTCAATAAGAGTTGAGCAGCATGACTGGCTCATGCTAGGCAGTTGAAACGTAACTGTATGGAGGCACAGGGTCAGCTTCTGTGCCAGATGAGGCTGTTTATGAGACTAACCCCTCTGCTTTAGCACCTGATCCGTTTGTCCATCTAATTTTTCAGAGGGAATTATTCTAAGTTGTATTCTTCTAGCATGGTGAAGTTACATGCAGTCATGCGCCGCTTGAAGTGAGTCGTGTTCACTCATGTTCTTTTGGCTGGTTATGATGTGACCAGTATTCAGTGATAATTTACACTGAAAATTTGAATATTGGACATCTAGTTAGCTGCCTCCAAAGCATCATCCAAAGTATAAGCTGAGCCCAAATATACTCACACACACTCATCTACACACTCATATATTCAGACGTACAATGTAGGGCATGTTTTTTTTCTCTCATGATTTTCTTCTGCAGTGACCTGATTCTGGTTTTCCTCAGTTTAAGGTATTGTATTACTTATCTTTAGAAGACAAGAAACAATTATGTTAATGCATTTTCTCAGTATATCGTGACTTTCTGCTTTGAATAAGTATTATCTAGTTTGATTAAAATTTTACTTGATATTTGTGACTTCGAATTAGAGCTGCTTTGCCGTTCTGTTGCCCCCCCCCCCCCACTCTTTACATTGTCTCCCAGCTTCCAGCAGAACTCCCTGCAGACACACTGTGGGAGTGGGAATGAATGATAAAAAGTGTGCTCATATGACACATGTTATATTAGATGCACCCATACAGACATACACCTGGGAATGCCCACTGATAATCTGGTTAAAATTGCAGGGAAGCCATTCTTTATATAGCATCATTATGCAAGCTACTCTAATGCTTGTAAGATGAAAGCAAGGAGGTCTGTCAGCATGAAGCCAATATTACGACCAAAACCTTTTAGCTGGAACAAAGATGTGTTTGTAATGAGATTATCTTTGAAGCAATAATAAAAGAGAGGCCTTACCGCTCCCTTTTGAGGTCTATACATAGGAGCTATGTTCCTATAAACACATTCCTCCAGTCAGAAACTTGTAAATGAAAAAGAATACAACTCCCTGAATCCACAAGGTTGCGTCACATCCGATGTGCTCTTTTCTCTCTTATATTTTTCGGTTTGCTGTCACCTTTTCATCTGCTGCCAGTCACTGAAGTGTGAACTTTTATCAGAAGGCAGGGCAAAAACAGACAGAGGGTGGCAGGGGATGATAATGTAGAGAAAGAAAATTGAAGAAGGTAAACTGGGGTAATTGATAAGATGAGATCAGCAGTGCTGGAGATCAAAGTGCAGAGCAGCGAAGGGAAGGGTGATGAGTGATGAAAAGGAGACAGGAAAAGCACCTTGGAGAATAATCCCGAGTCTCTGGCTGTACCTTTGTAGCACAGAATGCATTTCTTGTGGCCATATCGAGCAGTATTTTGTTGATGTTTTTCATCATGTTGTTGTTTTATATACTATGTTGCTAGAAAACTGACCCTTTTGCTTTTCCATGTATTTGATCAAATCCATCCATCCATCCATTGTCTAGACTGTTAGTTCCAGTTCAGGGTTGTGGGGAAGCTCGAGCCCTTTCCGCATTAGCAGGGTACACCCTGGACAGGTCCCCAGTCAATCACAGTGTTGATAAGATTCAGTGCAGTCTGCCTTTAACCTTCAACACTATCAAGATTTGAAATGGCCCAGTTGGTATGACATTCCTACCTTCAGCTCTATTGCTCATTTGCCAAAAATATGCTATTACACAAGGGTTATACATGCTACATGAATTCAAAAGTTAAACCACACATGCCAGTCATATTTGTTAGGTTGGAAATGAGTAACTGTAGACCAGGGCTGCCCAAGTCCGGTTTTCAAGATCTACTATCCTGTAACTTTCAGATGCATCCCTTCTCCAACACACATGAATCAAATGGCTGAATTCCCTCATTCGCATGTCATTCAGCTCTGCAGCGGCCTGGAAATGAGCCAACCATTGATTCATGTTTGTGTGTTATGTGTCCACCGGAGCGTGGCCGTTGAAGGATGAAATGAGTGGCAGCAAATGAAAGGGTGACCAGCAAACTGTAAGTATAAAAGTTGCAGGATAGTAGATCTCTGGAACCGGACTTGGACACCCATGCTGTGGATTAATAATGAAAAGCTGACAAGGACATACTGTATGTGTTTGTACTGACATATTTGTTCTTAGTTGGCACATTTGGTGATGATTTTCCAGTAAAGAAAAAAACCCACTTGTCAATCATCGACTATCTTGCAGATATAGTGAAACCAAATGAACTCAACAGTCATTACTGACTAAAAATCCCAAAAGCTTTCACTGCACTTTGTTTAAGCTGAATCATCACCATAGTCTATTCACTCTGAAAGACAGAAACACAACTGATGTGAACACAGATGGAAATGTCACAAAAGATTTTGTCTCATGCAGTTCGCTATTCATGTTTTAAAGGTCCAAAGTATTGTTAAGAGCTGTTAAGTATGAGATGGTGCAGGAGGTGGACAGATAATAGTTGTGAAGACAGGTAGAGGGAGGAACAATGAGGAGGCCTGTGGAACCAATGAACTGTGCCTTTTTTCCCCCTATGACCTCACTCAAAGCAGAAGTCTGACTTATTATCTGTTCTTTAATAGACCACAGCAGCTCCCTTTTAACTCACAGCTCTCCACTGGTGGCTGCAGTTTAGTTAATTACACAACAGTAAATTTAGTTCTGGTAGCAGCGGAGCTCTACAGTCACTTTAATGAACTGTGCTTAGGAAGGAAGTACTTTATAAGAGTCTCACATCCCTCACAACATATAAATATGCTACAACCAAAAACATGACAGTAGCACATGTAAAACTTGATCTTGTGCTGATTTAATTATTGCACAATCTTTGGAGTAGGAGATGTTTATTTTGAATTTCATGACAGGAACATGTCTACCATTGCTTCACATCATCTCCTCTTTTAACAATACTCTGTAAGTGTGTAAGTAACCTGAGACAAATAGCTTTTATATTTCCAAAAGCTTGATGCATTTTCACTCTTGTTTGGTATTTCAACAGTTTTTCTAATATTCTTCATTTCATGATGCAGAAAATGTTCCAGCTTGTCATAGGTCTTTGCTGCAGGCGAGTTAAGCACCTGGAGCTATGCAGTTGTAACACATACACAATGTAATTCACTTAAATAAGCAAGACCCTCCCTGCATACTTTAATTTACAGTACCTTTTGGTAGGCCTTGTGCTGTTATCCATCTACATACTATTATGGATTCTTGGTTTTGAACTGCACACAAATAACCAGCTGGCAGCAATATTTCTGGGTCTGGTCTAGATGTTTTTGTCTTTGTATGGTGGATTTCTAACTTGTATTTATTCATGCAGCCATGAATAAACTTTTCTTACATAAACATTTGTCCAAATTATATTAGGCATTCAGAAAGATTCACCCTGTCTGGGCTGGTATTTTCAAAACAACAATGTCTTTTTTATTTTAGCATATCACTCTTTTTCAGTTTTCACCCTGTTCCAGCTTCCATAATAATGGAGTCCTTTTTTGTTTGTTTGTTTGTTTGTTTTGGCTGAGGTTCAGGAACAGTGTCAGAGCTCGAGCACTTCCTGATATAGTCTAGAAAAGCTCACCGTCCCTGCATGGATACTTGTTCTTGTTGTCTGTGCTGCATCCACTGTTTGCCTTTCTTCTTTTCCTCTTCCTCCCTTTTCTTTCTTATAGAGCAGTCTGCTTGCCTAGGAGCTGCCTTTGATCCCCCAAAAGCCTTCCCCAATTTGCATTTGACTTCATGAATTTAATACATTCAATAAATAATCACACACATCCCAGTGATGAAGCTGTCCTTGCTTGTGAATTGCTGGTATAAATGTAACCTTCAGCATTTAATAGGTTGCCTTTGTGTATGTTTTAATGGACTGTATGGTTGTGATTTACCAACAACTGCACTCTGTTTTATTTACATGTTAAATGGCATCAAAACTTCACTTGAAGTGGGATGAGTTTATCAAGACTCTCACTTTGCATAATTCTTTAGGTTATACTGTCACTTTAAAATTTCACGCCAATCCATTTAGTCATGCTGCTTTGGTTTTTTTTTGTGTTCCTCATTTCTATTCTTCAGTGTAACCTTGAGCTTTGGATTTCTTCATTTTTGTGTTGTTTTCAATTTCAGTTTTATCTTCTCTCAGTTCATCTTTTGCACCTTTAGTTTGCTTTACTTCCTGTTATAAATGCTTTTCCTCGTTCCTCTACCTAAGCACTGATTGCAATAGTGTACAATGTATGTAGACTAAGCCGGTCAGCAGTAAAGACACAAATGTTCAAACATCTTCCACAAAAAAAGCTTATTAAAGGCTTTGCCTAATATATTCTATTTTTCATCTAAGTAAGTAAAAAAAACAAACAAAAAAACAAACAAACAAAAAAAAAAAAATACAAAAATGCAAAACAAAACAAAACTAAACAAGTAAATACATATGATAAATAAATTATTGTTATTTTTAGTAATGACCAGCAGAAGGTATAGAAATAATAAAGCTGTTAGCAATATTGTTTTTTGGGCTTGTTAAAAAAATATGTTGTTCATAATATTACTGTATCTATGTCCATTTTGTTTTTTAGCTAAACCAATTACTCGCTGTCTAGGACTTTTATTAAAATATGGCTTTTTGGTTTTGTTTTTTTTTTGGATGAAATAGGGACTTTTGGTTTTTCAGTAACAGAGCCAGAAAAACAGAAGCTCCTCTGATATTCAGGTGTGTGTTCAACTCTCATGATACCACAATGCTTCACAGCTGGAGAAACATTTTTTTGGAGTCCATTGGCTGCTATTTCAGGATAAATTTAGCATGTCTATGCAGTGCCTTCAGTACTCTGTGTATTTGTTGTGGGGTGGTTGAATTTGTTTACTTATATTCTGTTATATTTGACTAATTACCACAAAACTGTACACTAATGGACGTTTATAGCTTTTTAAAAATGAACTTTATAGCTTCAACACTTTCATCTAGTTGTATTCAAAAGTTTAAAATTTTTTATAATACTGTAGCTTTTTATTTCAACTGTGTACTCTCCGTCCTGCCATTTGCTGCTGCACCGTCCAAATTCCCCACAGTGAATATTAAAGTTTAATTTGACCTCATCTCATGTGTTAAAGTAAACAGACTCATTAAGCAGGTTGTGATCATAGTTGAGCAGTGTTACACTGAAGGTGACAGACTGCAGGAGCACATCATGCTTGGCATGGGGAAATCAACTCTCCCTCCGGGGGGATCCTGTTGGCTGTGGCATGGTTCTGGCTTCAGGTTCAGAAGCTAATACTCAAAGGACCACATCTTTTCAACAGCTACAGTATGCTTTCTCTCTTTCTCTCTCCTGCACACACAAGCCAGGATTGGCTAATATTTGCATACCTATTTTCTTTACTAAGCTATTTTATTTAGATTTATTTATTTAGAGTCACAAATCAGTTGAGTTTTCTAATGTAGCCTCGGCTCGATAAGTGGTTTAGAAGTATAATAAGCATGATTAGAAGAGGTAATTGAAAAGACATGCTGTGTTTGGCATGAAGGAGCCATCTGTCTATAGTCTGTCCTGAACACTATGTGCTGCTCCCCTCTGGTAGAGCTAGCTAAAACTGGCAGCAACTGAGAGTCACATCCACAACACATTGTTCTGTCAATAATATGGAAAATCAATTGTGTTTGCCCATCCAGCAGCAGCACTTTTACTGTGCTTTATCAGTCCTTGGCTAAAATTTCCCTACCCATCAAACGTGTTTTTTTTTTAAACCCTTCCCATTTCAAAAGTAACCAGATTCTTACACATAAACCAATTTAGCTTAATAAAACCTTCAAGAAGTGCTGGTGCTGTTGGGTACAGCATAACAGAGCGAACCCTGCGGACTAAGGTGAACTTTCCAAAGATCAGCTTGTCACAGTGATTCAGGAAACATCCCTGAGGTGAGCCATGGGTGACAGCTGCTGCCGCTCCACTGGCACAGGTAAATGCCAGGAGCCCCACTTGGATACACTGGATTCTTACACACATGCAGATACACACGCATTAGCACGCTGCTGTGTCTTATACGAACCCAGAAGGAGCACAAGCAGGTTTAGGATTTGCCATGCTGTCACCATGGAGAATAGAGGCGAATAGCACAGAATAGAGGCATGTGTGCCCCTTGTTGTCTTTATAGACACATATACACACAGGCGTGCACAAACGTGCAGATACAAACAATCTCAGCTGCAAGAGAAGAAGCAGAGATGCAGATACAGTCCTTCAATGTAATTGTTCAGCAAAACAAAACAATAATCACATTCACCTGCTTAAACCTTGACTTTCTTTCCTGGAAAACAGGTCGAGATAAATAACAATTGCAACATAATGCAACATGATTACTTAACAAAAAAGAAGAAGAAGAAGAAGAAGAAGAAGAAGAAAAAAAAAAAAAACAACACAAAAATTCTTTAGTTTGTCTTAATTCCAGTTACAGTTTATTCATAACCTTCATCAGGATGCTCTGTTTATCTAAACCCATTATGAACCTGTTCCGATGTTTCTTAATTGCTCATTACTGGTTCCTGTTGTGGTTTTTACGTTGAAATATGATGTATTGAGAAAAAAAAGTACAAATGATGTAACACAAAGAAATCTAAACATACATATGTACATGCAGTGTTCCCATTTGCACTCACAAAGAGCTCTTGATCTCTTTCAAGAGCTGAAAATGTGAAGCAGAACAGGGTGACCTCAGTCAGTAAGTGCTGATTAGATGAACATGATTGATTTTGTGCATTGATTCTCATCTCATCTCTTACTGGCTTATAACAGCTATAGCATGTTAGATGGTTATAACAACACTTTAATTACACTTTACACTATAATTTTCATTCTTTTTCTTCTGCTGCAGGATTTTCTAGTATGTCTCTGAGGATGAATTGCAATGAATAAACCTGTCTTAAAACACACACACACACACACACACACACACACACACACACACACACACACACACACACACACACACACACACACACACACACACATACACACACAAACAAAACAAAACACCCAATTTCTATATGAAAGTAATTATTTTCTCAAGCTGGTTTTCTTTTTGAACGTAGTACTTATAAGAACCACTAGGTGTCTGTAGAGTAAAAGGGATGCATCTTCCAGACTCTCAACTGAAGACAACAGACACTTATTCTTGCTTTCATACTTTGAATATCAGGTAACATCTGCACGCTTGTGGCCACGTCATCTAGTTTTTGCTTTGACTATATGTATTGCACAAGAACACCAACACACACCTTCATGCTAAAAGGAGCACAAAAAGACTGTCATACAGCAGCTTCAGTCCCACTGTCAGAGTACAGCAAACTGGAAAAAAGAGCAAAGAAGTCCAAGAGAACATGATAAACTTTAAATTATAAATACATTGATAGTTAATCAGAGTCAGAAAGTCAAGATCTACTGAGTTGCAACTCTAACGCAGTAACAAACCAGTGTGTGTAAATGACTGTAAAGTACAATTACCAGTTTATGGATCACATGCTTTTAGTTTCATGGTCACATTACTCAGAAGCTGTTAAGGTTTCTTGCAGGAAAAGCTTGACATTCAAACCTGTCTGAGTATCTCTTAAAAAGCCCCCTGAGACTTTTTACTTCACAACTTATGAGTACCACTCAAGTCTGAATGCAAGTTAGTTTTGCAAATGACTTTTTAGCACATTATACTGGATGTCATTCAAAATTTTTGCATAACCATTTAACGTGTTGCATGATCTCGAGCAGCAAAACACAGGATGCAGATGAGCTTTAATCAAATCAAGAAATGAGGGAGAACAAAACACCAAAATGGCCCCTTAAAGAGTGTAACTAAACCAAGCTGAACTCAGAATAATTGCTTCAAACTAAATATCTCAGAAAGGCACATGAAGGAGTAAACTGTTGACTAAATACTGAAAATACAATCATATTTATATTGTAAATCTTTAGCAAACTGCCTACTGCAATCACTTCAAAATCACTTCATTTAATCACAATTTATTATTGTACTATAAAATTTTAGCTTTAAATTGACAATTTTGCCATTAAAGACTGTATATTTGCATTTAGCCAATAACAATACTAAGAATCTATCAAGTATCTACACTACTTACTAAAGGCTAGGAATATTAAACTTGTGTGTGAAATGTACTAATAATGTCAAAAGTTAATGCTGCACTAATATTGTATCATCAGTGTAGGACATTTAAGTAGAATCACACAAAGATAATGCCTTCATCTCCAACAATTTATTGACAGAAAAGATTACAACTGTTAGCCGAAGTAGCTTTTAGCAACTAAAAGCTAACAGCAGCCAACGGTTAGCAATGTAAAATGTCAATGTGTCAATTATGTCATGTGTTAGATGTTGTCTTGCTCTTATGTCAAAATAAGAATGATATGATATTTAAATACAAGTTGGCATTAAACCAAAATATTTAGTGGTCAATGTATGATTCAGAGGCTTTTTTAAAGTTAGTCACCTACTTAGAGAACAGGGTGTTGTGCAATAAACACTAAACGGTTGTACATGTGAATTTAAAAGTTAAGAGAAAGTCTTAATGAAGGTCACCTATAAAGGTTTTAAAGGTGACCTTCATACGACCTTTATGTAATTGTAATCTAAAGTTCATGGTATAAAGCATGCCAGGGAAAGCACACAATTGGCAGGTTCTTAGTGGTTTAGCTGTAAAACATCAGGGTTGACCTTAGTACCACCATTTTGCTCCAAATGAAAGTCAACAAAACTTAAACACAAGCAACAAAAACAAGCTTTTGCAAGAAAAAACCCCCCAAAACAACAACAACAACCTCATGTTGGCTGATTTTCACATTTTTGATCCCACGCTTTTTTTCCCAACATGCTGAACAGCTTTTATTTCTGTTTGTTTTTCATTGATGATAATTGTGACTGAAAGGCACATTTCTTATTCTTTGTTAGCAAAGGGGAGGCGGCAGCTATAGAGGCAGAACTGCTGAAAGACTACAGGTTTGGACAACAGCAGCTGATAGAGATTTGGGGACAGGCGTGTGCCCTCGCCATCACTAAGGTCTGTACTCTCTTCTTACCCGCTGTGTTGTTAGATTTACTTTATTTCCTCTTTTTTCTATTTTCTGTTACTTATTATATTTATTTGTTTATGATTCTTTATTGTCTGTTTGTCTATTTTTCCTTTTTTTTGTTTCCCTGCATCATTGTAAGTGGCAAAACATCATGAGGCAAACTCATAAATCCATCAGTTTATCCACCTTCACTCATCTCATCATCTAGATCTATGTCCTTGTCAGAGTGGTCCATCCGGTATTAATACTACAAATAACAGCTGAGATAAATAACATGGTTCCAGGATGTTGTTATTGCAGAACTGTTTATTTTCTGAGAAATGGACCCGACTTTTCTGTTATGTTTTCCAAGCTTATTTCTTTGGACCATTAAACCAGAGGCACCAAACACTCAACAGTAGTTACAGCAGTGATGTATGTGTTGTGTCTGAAATCTGCTGCTCTCTTACTAACTTATCTCTTCATATTTACATTTAGGTCTTGTTGAGCTTAAGAGAAGTCTGGCCATAATTCTCTCTGAGAAAATATTTTTGCTTTTTCTTTCTTAGTTTTAATTACAATACTTTTTTAAAAAGTTCAAGCTGACATCAGACTCTGACCTCAACAAAACCAGTCTCAAACTAATCCCTTCAAGAGCCTTTACTGTTTATATCTCAGCAAACCATTTCCAAAGGTCACCAGCTTCACCCCATTGCCTTCACATTCTGTCACTTTGAGCCTCTGTAATCACCACAAAACTCAGTAAGTCCCTGCTGTGTACTTCTGATTGTACAAGGGGGTAAAAAGGTCACAGCTGCAGCGACTTACACTTTTCTAATTGGTAAAAACGTCCAAACATAATATCTGATTCTTATGTAGAGGGAATGTTCAAACTTTTTGTGTCATTTACCTCCAAACGTTTGATAAGATAACATCAGGGAAGGACACCTGAGCTCACTATGTGGCAGAGTTTCTTTCTCAAACCGCACCAGACCTTAACCGCAACTCTTCTCTGGTGTGGCTGTAGTTTTGTTGTGCTGTAATCTGGTTTATGTCAGGCTGAGACATGAATCAGTGGAGGGCTGTTAAGGGCACGTGTGGTTGCCTTTGACCAGACCACTGGCTTGGTTTAATGCCATACTGGTTTCCTCAGTAGGCTGTTAAACAGGCTGTGATGAATAAGAGTCTGAGCTGCAAGACACATTAAACCCTTCTTCACTGTTAGGAAGAGGGATGAAGAGAAAAGGGAATATAGAAAGACAAGGAAAAACAGAAGTTAGCAGTTTAAAGGTAAAACAAATTAATAAAGGTGATAAAATCAGATTAATGATGTGCCTTCTTTCAGAAGAAATCAAAGAAAAGATAAAGAATGGCAGCATAAACAGCCCGTGTGGCAACATCAGTCACAAGCAAATACTTTATGTTCTCCCCTCAGAGTGTGTGATTAAACCCACCACATCCACTTCCTCTCTATTATCATCCACTGCTGCTGGCCTCATGCCTGGCCCTCCACCACCAGACTCAACGGCATAGTCTTACTAGACAAACATGGCCTGAATGCTGGAGATCGAGGCTGCCCACAGCCGCCAGCAGCGCGCTACCGCTCACATGACATCACTGCTATTTAAGGAAAATTACAGTAGAAGGAGATGCAGACAGTGTGATTTCACTGATTTCATTGCTGGCCTGCTGCTGTTGGCTACCAGATGAACAAGCATGTGCGCAGTCACACACACACCTACACCTCTGGCTGCCAGATAGATTATAGGTTTTCTGTAAGTAATCTCTTTAGTGTTCCAGCAGCAGTGGCCACAACCACCAGCTCCAGACCGTGTGTTTCTGTATCAGTCTGAGGCTTTTCAACACCTGAATGGAGACAGGAGACATTTTTGTTACCACATAGCAATAAATTAGTCTGCAGTTTACAACAGCCCCCTGGACTTCAGTTTGGTCTTCTAGTACAAATATTAAACATTGTATTTTTCTGTGAGTATATTTGTAGTTTTAGGCCCCTGTCTGTGTTTTGTCAGGATCAGTCTCTGTTTCAGGTTGATTGGGGAGGAAGGCCCATGTACCTTTAAAGTTTATTTCAAAGAAGCATTCCCTTGAGACGTTATTATAATCAAGACAGATATATTTTCTTCTGGGTATGTGTGTTGGGTGCAGGGGCTCTGTTTTTGACCCTGCACTCTAAGGACCTTTCGTCTGGCTGGGCCCCTTTCTGAGGTTGGATCATGTGTTTACTTCCTAAAACTGCAAGCAAGAAAAGTTTCTGAAAATTTGCAAAAGATTCTAAAGTTACACAGCACTCTTTTATAAGCGTTATCACGAAAGGAACCATTAAATGGGAAGAATTATTAGCTGTCATTGAAAAGCCTCAAGGACCTTAAAAAATGAAATCACAAAATGTTGAAAGGTAGAAGATATCAGCTGTTTGCACAATATAAACAAATGAAGCAAAATGATATAGAAGAATCTGAGTTTTTTTTCTTTCTTCCTTTCTTGAAAAAATCATGCTGCAGAGGCAGAGCTGTTTGAACTGTTGGACTTGATTTTGGGATAAAAATGTAGCAAGATATTTCACTTGAAATGAGAATTTTGTTTTTTATTGTTGGTGGACATAAATCTTTGCACAACACACGAAAAACACAGAGAAACTGGGTCGTAGTTGCAAGTTGCATTTCACATAATGATGAAAAAAAGCTGTAATATTCAATATTATGTTACCCTTGCAGTTTTTCATTTAAAATGAACAAAAAAGGCACAATGAACAAAGATAGAGCCCATCAAGACGCCTCAAGAAATGCTTCTCATCTCTTTTTAAACTAATTGCTCTAATTTATTTAATGATTTAAAAGCTCAATTCAGAATTAATGACTATTTTGAGTAGCTTTATGTTTGAAAATGAGGCTTCCCTTCAAAGTGAAATTACACAGATGCTTAAAAATGAAGAACTTAACTGTTACTTTACTAAAAATGACATTCAACTTTTATACGCGAATCAGTATATCAAACAAAAAAAAATCAAAGAGTGGGCAGGTTGTTTCTGTTCCATGTTATTGATCATTTTTAATATTTAGTTATTTTAATAAAGTTTCTGCATGTCATTTTTCCCCGTGCGATGAAAGACATTCTGCTTGACAAACCTTAATATCATATAACAACATTTACCAAAAAAAAAAAAAAAAAAGGTTTTGTGCTAGTTATAGGCAATGTCATGAAATCATCTTACACTTTTTCATTTTTAACAAGCTTCTATGAAAAGTAGCTTTTGCTCGATAAATGCTGCACTACTTTTACGTGCCAGTTGTTGACCTCGTCTTTCTGACACTGACCCAGCAATAAACAGCGGGTTCATCAGTGGAGGTTTGCTGAAAATAGCAGCCTGTTGTGACTGCAAAAACGTTGAGACTGCAAACTTATGTGCCTGAAAACAATGATGCAGAATGAAATAATACATGCTTATTATATTTAAGTGAAACTGCAGAGCTGGGTCATAATTCTGCATGGGTTTGTCTTTCCAAGTTAGCTATTTCACATGATGCTTTAAAATATATACTGATGCACAGGCTGCTGCTATAAAAGTGTGACACTCAGGAAGGACTTCAGTCTCATTACCTCTGAAAACGAGACATTTGGTGAATGCATCCTCCTCCAAAAGCCTTTTGCAGTTTTTAAGAGAACAATCCAGAGCAGCAATATTTTATTTATTTTTCTTTGGCCCACTCTCCACCAAATGAAATAAAACTCAAGTGGGTAACTCATGCTTATTTCGCTTCCTAACAGTCTCTCAATACTTCACATTCTCCTATCTCTTTTCTCGTAATGAAAAACCTGCCTTGTTTTAATGTCTTCTAATCTTTTCCTCTAAATGACTACGTTCCATCCGCCTTTATGTTGCCCTGTGGCTCACGGCAGCCTCAACAGTCTCTCTTCCAGCTCATTGCGTTAGTATGATGATTTCTCAGCTGAGCCGTTACGATAGTGATAAGAGCAGCTGTCTCTTATCCTGGATTCATCGCTCTAGTTAATGTGAGTCTTGTTATCTATCCAATTATTCAGTGTGGGGGACGGCCTGTTTCTCTAATGAACTTTGTACTGTAGTAAAAACAAACTGAAAGTGGGAAAGTGGGCTTTATTCACAGTGGAGGAATATCAGCCTTTTTTTTGTATTATTTGTCATACTTGTAAACCAAAACTATTGTAGAGTATTCTATGGATAAGATAAAAAAATATTTAAATCTCTAATGAGTTTGAAACATAATGCAATGTGGAAAATTTGGAGTGATTTGAAAACTCTCTGCATGTACTGTATTTAGACATTACTTATTTAGAAATTTTCTTCTATTGTTAGACTTTCTTCTCTTATATGAGCTTCTTTTCTAGATAGGCTGTAATTTGTGGGTAGTGAATAATGCATCAGCTGTAGACACTTAATGGAAGTGATAAAACTGGGCTAATTGGTCCTACTTTTTGTGCTCTGACACACTTTTATTGGGCTCTAATTGGACAGAATTTCTGCATAAACTCAATTTGATGTTCTTCTACCAGTTCATAAAATTATACTGTGACCTATTCAACAACAACAAAAAAACATTCTTATAATGTAATAATGAAAACAGGAGCATCAGCTATCCATACTGTGGAAGTGAATTTAGTGCTATGAAGGAACTGTGGAAAATAAACGGGGCTACATGAGCTAACAATCACACACACAGCACCTCTGTTTGGGTGAGGGAGACGGAGGATTATTCACACAGGATGACAGCTCCATGGGCAAATACCTGTCTGCTTTAAGAAGGTGCAGGGTGATTTACAAGGGAGCACAGGGCCAGTAAACAAGACAGATTCCGGCAGCTTGCTGCTGTCCAGACTTCGATGGAAAGTGTGATATATATAAGGAGGCATCTCATGAAGAGGACACGGGCATTTTTTCCACTGCTGTCAGGGTTATTTTAATGAGAATGAGCCTTCTCTCTTAGACTAAATAGACAGCGAAGCTGGTGCCATTTCCTGTTTTGGCATTCCTGGCATGCTGCAGTCAGGTATTTAGAGTATGATGGAGAGGCTGAGGCACATATCAGATGACCTGCTCTGTATAAGAAAGCTAAGGTGGAAGGATAATATTGCTGGCAAATGATCTTCCTCTTGCTCCACTATTGTTTTCTATCAGCAGCTGCTTCCATTTTATTTTCTGGGCTGTAATCTCCTCTATCCCTTTGTCCTATGTCTAAGTTACCAGTTGATTTTGTGTCCCACTTTTTCCTTTGTCTCCCCACCAGGCCTACCCTCTCAGCTCACTAGCAAAGAAGCAGCCAACAGTGCTAGTGATCTGTGGTCCAGATCAAAATGGCTCCATTGGCTTGGTGTGTGCCCGACACCTGCGCATATTTGTAAGTAAACACACCTTACAAAAGTCCAACCGAATCGCAACTATACAATTATTATTTGTCAATTAGAAAACAGAGTCTGGTGCTTACTGAGTCATTAAATCAATACAAGAGAGAAGAAAATTGAACTTGTCTCATGGCTAACAGGGGATCCTGTATACAGACCCTCGGTGCTTTACAGAATTTCATTGCAGCTCCTGTAAATGGCTTGGAGCTGTTATCCCATTACCTTCTCTGCAAGGGCACTCAGACAGTCATGATATCATGCTATTGTTACTCTCGTTAAAGATGTCTTAAAGCCGCCTTACCTCTACAGCCGTAATGTGATGTCATGACCAAGATGTCTGCAGCTCAGGCTGCATATTGGCTGACATGTCAAGACAATTTGTTTTTAAGAGGAGTGATCAATCCTCTTCGAACACTACAAACTCACAATTGTCTTTTTTGTGACTACACAGTGCTATTGTTTTGCTTTAGTCTATGACTTTACCATATGTGTCTGACATGTTAGATTTACGGCGCATTGCTAGTTCAGATTAAAACCATGTTAGACGGACTTTATTTAAGCAGCCTGATGCCTCTCTGAGGAGAGTCCCTCTCTTTCCTCTTCTCCCATTCGATTCCCTTGCAAGGCCAAGAACAGGGTCACAGGTCAGCTTTGAGGGAGATATTTTTACCTTGGAATCCCAGAAATGAATAAGAAGCTTCTCTGTAACTTTACGTGGAAAAACAGTTGGGAACTGAGTATTTCTTCTAAAGTATTGTATGTTTGGTCTGCATTTTTATACTCTTTTCTTTTCTAATAGCTTTGCCTTCTGCTTCTGTAACTTGGATTTTTCATCCTTTGTGACACATTAGCTTTGTTTTAAAAAGAATTTTTTTATTGTTCTGAATTTTAAGAGACTGCTCTCTACACCGAGCCGACTGGGACCATACTTGTCTGAGTTTGCTCTAACTTGAGAAACTGGAGAACTTACTTTGGACTGTAAATCCTTTTCCTCATGTAAGGGCATAAGTTTTTCATGGCGTGATGTGATCCATGTCAACAGGATGACATGCAGGCACATGAACGAAAAGCACGCTTTAACATGTGCACATATACACACCCATGTGCAGTCCAATGCAGATCTGTATATGTGATTAGACGGTACAAAGAAATGATCCATGATCCATGGTCCAGCTTGCTTCTCACATCTCAGAAAGATGTCCATGTTCACAAAGTGTCTCATAAACATCTTTGATCTTTTTCTCTTCCAGAAATGGGAGAAAACACGATGGGGAATATAAGACAATGGAAATATTTATTCATCAAAGCTATCTAACCAAATGGTTATTAGTTCTGATGTTCATATAAAAATAAATGGACATCTCATCTCTTTATTTTTGGAAAAAAAAAGAAAAAAAAAGCAAATCACAAATTGTTACCGTTCACTGAGAAAATTGTTTAAGTCTACAAGATTTTGGTGTTTTAACTGTATGCTCCAGACCTAATCCCTTTATTCTTAATGGGCTGTGTTAACAAAACAGAATAGTAAAAGACACCACCATCCCTCAGGGAGTGGAGGTGTGACCCATTTACATGTGAGCATTTACTGGAAAAAGACCCTTTCTGCACCATTTACTTGTTCCAGTTTCATGGCTCAGTGACCTCAGAGCTCGTCTTCAGTTTCACATATTCTAATGGTTTAACTGCTGATAGCTGCTAGCTAACCCTGAGAGGGACACACACAGTGGATTGGCTTCTACTGGGCTTTATGGTCTGTGGAGATGACGATGGAGATGACATTGGTGGCAATATGATTTATTTGGGATACTCAAGCGTGCAACAGACCTGACAGATCGCTTCCTTTGTAGGACAGCCTTAGCTGAGCTACAGAATTATTATTTTTTTTTTGTCTATTTTTACTTTTTTCTGCTTCTTGTGTCTCTTATTTGGCCTGAATTAGAAGTCAAAAGGGATGAATTAGCACAGTGCTGGAAGAACTGCTGAAGTTAAAGTAAACACATATCAGTTGTCCTCAGATCCTTTAGTTGAACCTTTTAAAATCTAATGTTTGATTGTTGTGTCTGTACACCCCTGGGCCAAGAGTGCTCAGCAAGTCTGCAGTATTGGGATGAAGTGATATCTGAAGGTCTGGGCAAAGAACAGAAAACTTTGTTCTCCTTCGAGGCTTCATAATGCTGGAGATACTTGAAGAAGATGCTGTTTGAATGAAGTGGCTTATTTAAAGTAATAACTGTTTGTCATCCATCACTGTATACATACACATTTAGAATTAGGTTTTTAACAGAGATGAACAATATAAAAAGATAAACATAAGCCTGCATGATTTAACATATAAACACCCACTCAAACTGCTGACCCACACTGTGGGTCACAGGTTTTAAGATTTATCTTTGTGACTGTGTAAAGGTCATGGATCACAGGTGCTTCCTGCTGAGCTTCACAGACCTCTCAGACTGCAGGGGTCTGGATTTCTGCTCTTCTCAGCTTCCAGTGCATAAGGGAAGTATTAATGCAGGAAGCAGACTGCAAACTGCAACTTCTGATTACCAGTCAACAGTTTTTTCATTTGTGTGAACTGCAGGTCAAATGTGCCTTGAAGCATGATCCACACTAAACCTTACCAGTGTTTTCTGAAACCACAGGTGAAGGATTTTATTCCGAGGTTCCCTTTTCTCAATATTTGTGTTTTTCTCTACTCCTTTGTCTTCTCCACATGGCCTCATCGGATGTAGGACTATGAGCCCACCATCTACCACCCAAAGCGTTCGCCTCACAGTCTGCACCAGGATTTCACGGTTCAGTGTGAGAAGATGGACATCCCTTTCCTCTCCTATCTCCCAACAGAGGTCAGTGGCATTTTTACTGAGTGACACATTTTACAAGAGTTTACATCATGTTTTTGCAGGTTATAAAATTTGACTAGACACACTTTTGTGTGACCAGACCATTGGTCTTAAGTTCTGTCTGAACCTTTACTGAGTTCTGTGTCCAACCACGAGCCATTTCTCCCATCCAGAGCTGTCTATTGTTTGTTTGTTATCATGTGTTTACTCACAATGCCATTCCTGAATCCACTTTGCTTTGTAACCTACTTCCTGTATTTGGTCCACTTGAAGTGGGCTGAGATGCACATTTTTAGGTGGACCGAGTCCACTTCTTTGATCCAAATGTTCACTTGCACATTCACAATACCCCAAACAAAGCAGACTCTCCAAGCAGAGCTGAATAAAAAGCTGGTGTGAATGTGCCCTTAGAGAAACACAATCTATCAGTTCAGCTGTGGCAAATACATTACATCTTGTTTGTTTTATCTGTAAAAGTTTAAAGTTAAAATCTGCTTGTCTGATGAGGATTATGTGTTCAAGTTTTTCATGGTTGAGACATTAACTGCTGGTTGCCCAACAACTGCTTCTGGAAATCTAACATTTTAATTAGTGAACTTAAAGGTAGTTTCGATTATGTTGCCTTTGGACAGAGTTAAACTAACTTTTCCTCTTTTCCTTGGACTTCTTCCAATGTTAAGCTAATTAACGGTTAGCTGCAGGCTTTACACTGCAGCGATGAGTAATTCTTGCATCTTTTGTTAGTGTATCTTTTGAAATTAAAGACTGTTGGCTGATGAAACATGCCAGAGGTTTTTAGCTGGAGTTGAAAAATAAAAAAGACAAGACGTCAGTCTTAAGGGCCATTTATTTTAGTTTATTTAGTTACCATGTGGGCAGAGTTCAGAGATCACTCACGTGATCTGACGTCAGTTTCAGACACCATTTGGCAGCGGTAATGTGCCACTATGAAGTTGTTTCCAACTGCTCAACACACCCTAAACACTTACATAGCCTTTCTTTAAACGCTTGAACAATTTCTACATTTGTTGTCCTCCTCTTTGTTCTTCTTCTGCTTGTTTTTATTTACTTTGTGTTACTGGTCGCATCTGCTCAGCACTGCCCCCGCGATTTTTGGTGGTATTGCTCTCTTTTCTGCATCAAAATGGACCAAATTACATGCAGAACTGATGCAGTGGACAGACGAAACTGTCCATCAGTCTGCATATCTGTCTTCTGAGCATAAGTGGGCCTTTATGCTTAACTGCTTATAAAGATCTACTGTTGAGCAGCACAACATAAGTAAAACTTGACTTGTGACTCTAGAAGGGTACTCACCTTCAGTCTGGAAATCACTGATTCACGTACTTGTTGCAGTAAAACAGTCAGCTTACATGCAATGAAACCACAGATTCACACAGTCTCTGCGCCAGTGCCTTAAAGACCAGAAAGCATGCCTGCCGCTGCTGGTTGGGGGGGTGGTGGTGGTAAAAGTTGTGGCTGAGAAACTGATTGGGGCACCTGTGAATTGTGGAATTATCATTTCCATTTTATTCATGCTGAAATGTGCTTTGTTCAGGTGCAGCTTATAAATGACGCCTACAACCTAGTGATTGATGCCATGCTGGGCTCGGAGTCAGACTGTTCCAACATTAAGGAGCCATATTCTGGTATCCTGGTCACGCTGAAGCAAATCAAGATTCCCATTGCTAGTGTGGATGTGCCTTCAGGTAAGTTTTAAAAACAGTGTTTATATGAGAATTCGGGCCAGCTAACGTAGGGAAATAAATTAGCGACAAGGCATCTCCCCAAGAACCTTGGCTCCCGAGAGGAGTTTTCCAAGTGTGAATGCACACATGGAGAATAAATCTTAAACTTCTGTCAGCTCAGAGAGAGTTCACCGGACTTCAAAAACACTATGTGTTTAAACCAGCCTAAAAGTTATTCAAAAGCTCATTTTCTCTTCTGTAGGTTGGGATGCTGAAGAGCCAAGTCAGGATGGGATAAATCCAGAAGTTCTCATCTCTCTAACAGCACCAAAAAAGTGCGCTATGAATTTCTCTGGGAAGCATTTCCTGGCCGGGCGCTTCCTGCCCTACGACATTCAGAAAAAATATGAGTTAAATCTTCCAGACTACCCTGGAACGGACTATCTTATAGAATTGTAACACATAGAAATGTAAGAGCCAGTGCGGTCTCTCTTAACTTCTTTGCATTTTATAGATTGTTACTGTGATTTAATGTTAACATCTCAGCTGTTTAGATCTGGAAACACATTAGCCAAATGTGCTGTTGAGCTACTGTAGAAAGATGATATTTAGAAGCCGTGGTTTGAGTTGTGTCTGTTTAGGGAATGGCATGAGGAGTTTAGTGTCAGTCAATTAGTAAAAGTTCTAGCATTACACTGTTTCTGATTTCCAGTCAGCAAAGAAAGACTTATTTATAGGATGCTAATTACAGGAAAAATTTCCCCTTTGAATAAATAATTTTGTCGTTCTTAAGTTTACTTTGCGTTCATCTTACTACTTGAGTGTGCTGCTGCAATGATCTGGAGTAGGTTGTAAATGTTCTATGCTTATTTCTTTATTTGTTTGGTTTGTTTAGTTAGCCTTCACCTCAGTATTATTTTGTCTTGGTTACCTCATTTGCTTTTATATAAGGCCTGCACAGTTCTTGTTGTCCAATAAAGAAAAGGTTACATTTCAAAAAGTGTACAATGTCTTGAGTTTCTTCTCTTAAAATGTCACTAACAAAATGGATTAAAGATGTGGGTGATTTAAAGGCAGAAACATGAATATCTGCCTCATTATATCTGATGTTAACAGATCCATCATTGCTGCTTTTTCTGTCAGCTTTCTTTAGATATTTTTCTCAGCAGTTGTGATAGACACTAAAAGAGAGCTTAAATAAGAGCAAATATTGGACCTGAGTACATCTGATGTCCAGACACATGAGTCTTAATTGCTTTTGATGGACATGAAAAGCCCAGATTTATCTTTTTTGCATTGTCTCCAAATTAATTTAAGTTCATTTTAAGATAACACAAACAACAAGCTCATACTATCCTTACATGCCAAGGTTAATTCTTTTTTGTTTAATACCTTATACATAATATGGTTTAATATCCAAATTTGGAGAGATAAATAGGGTCCTGACAGATCATAAAAAACTCTTTGTCACGACACGTTTTACACACAGCCTTCTCAGTTTAATCCATCACCAAGCACCAAGCCAAACAAGCACATTATAGTGCTGGACTCCTTAGATGAGTGCACATTGCTACATGTGGTTTACCAGCTCTCAACTGGATCTGATTTAGTAATGAAAGCCATAAACAGGTGTAATCAGACTATAATCAGCTGAAGAGGAAGGCCTCTCATTAGTGAGCAAAGTGCTGTGGTTTTCATTGAGAATGACCAAGAATGAGGCTGTTGTGCTGTTTGTGGATGAGGTAATGTTTATACAAAGGCACGGTAGCTTCTTCAGCATACTAATGCACTAATGCCCTGTGCATGTGCACATGTGTGAGTGGGTGTAGTAAGTCAGTGAAAAGGAATGCTGTGTTTTTTTGCTCAGTGGTATTAACTCTGTTAGAAGGAAAGAGTAGAAAAATGTCCAAGCTCTCATTGGTCCTGTCTATCATGCCTTTTCATACCCGTCAGGAAACGATGAGGTGTGTCAGTTCTGTCGCTGGCGTTTCTTTTTATTTATTTATTTATTTTTATTTTTTTAAGGGACTGAATGAATAATTAGTTCTGGAGTTTGTAACAGAGAGCAACAATGAGTAAGAACTTAATCATGCAGTTCTAATACCACAATGTAAACTTAAAGTGATAAAAATCTGTTATAAAATAATGTAAGAAAAGATTTCAAGTGCCTTTTTTCCTTGGATAAATACAAGTTTTAAGGTTAAACAAAGTGAGTTTAAGGGGTGAGTGAAGATTTTTAGTATTTGCAATACAATACTGAAACTGAAAAATTATTACAGATTATTGTTGTTGAGGCTGCTCGTGAACCTGCGTTGTGACTATAGTGGGGATTGTAAATTTAAAATAAAATTGGAACAGCTCTGTTATTATTAAAGTAGCACTATACTGAACCTTTCAGACGCCCTCTAAAGAAGGCTAATTTGCCATCACCATGTACCCTGTCTCTTTTCTGAGCTCTATCTAGCAAGTAGAGGTCAGTCTGATGTTTACTCTTGCTCTGTCACTCTTTCTTTTTCTCTCAAAATGTTCTGATGCTTTAATGTACGCCTTTGGTATTCCAAACACACACAAAAACAATGCCTCTCCCTTTATCAACTATCATAGCCTCGTGCAACGCAGAATTTAAATCATGTTTCTCTGGTCATAGCTAATGCAGCAATCAGCCGCGAACTGCTCAATAAATTAGTCTGATTCATTTGAAAACTCAAACCACATATTTTACACTGTGAAAAGAAAACTCCCATAAACACATGTGTTGCAGGGTCTGGAACAAAAACCACTGTGTCCATGCCTTTCAGCAGTAAACTTAGCACATAGTGAGAATAATGCCTGAAACAAACTGTTTGTATATTTGCCCCTTGGATTGTTATTATATTTTAGGTGGGTAGCACATGTTAAAGTGACATCTACATACCAGCATCCACTGTTTATTATCCAGAAAATTGCAATGGCATGAGGTTGTCATGGTTATTTACTTCACTTGTTTATTTTTGTTAGTGCCATATGAAACATTTGAGGAAGAATGTGATGATGCAGGGGAACAAGTGGTTTCCAGATTGGAAACCAAGGCAAGGCAGTTTATTTGTAAAGCCCCTTTCATGTACAGGACAGTTCAAAGTGCTTTACATAAAACAAAAGCATTACAGATATTAAGAAATAGTAAAAGACAGCAACACAATAAAATCATAAATTACATTAAAATTATTAAAAGCAAGATGAGTGAAAAAGTTACCGTTCAGATTTCATGAATAGGCGCATGAGAAAAAAAATGTTTTTAACCTGGATTTAAAAATGTCAACATTTGGTGAAAGTTTAATCTCCACTGGCAGTTTGTTCCACTTGTTTGCAGCAAACAGCTAAATGCGGCTTCTCCATGTTTAGTCTGGACTAGTTGACCAGAGTCTTTGGATCTAAGAGCTCTGCTAGGTTTATATTCTCTGAACATATCACAGATGTATCCTGGGCCTAAACCGTTCTGGGATTTGTAAACAATCGGAAGGGTTTTAAAATCTATTCTGTCACTGACTGGAAGCCAGTGTAAAGATTTCAAAACTGGTGTGATGTGTTCAGATCTCTTATTAAAAGACCATTACAGTAATCCAGCCTACTGAAGATGAATGCATGGATGAGTTTCTCTTGGTCTTTCTGGGAGACTAAACTCCTGTTGATGTTTGTGAGCTGGTAAAAAGCTTCTTAGTGACAGCTGTGATGTGGCTGTTGAAAGTCAGATCTGAGTCTATCAACACTCCAAGGTTACCAACTTGTCTACAGAACAGTTTAAACCACTTGATTAATCTCTAACACTGCTCCCTCTAACACTATCCCCTCACTGTTCTCATTTTAAAAGTTACTAATCTTGAAAGACATTCAATGAGAAGCTGTTGTTTAACCTACCCCATCCTATTTTTTTTATTTGTTTAAGCCAAGCCCATTACAAGCATGAATTTAATTAGCATTTTTTAATAACCACGGCTTTTACAAGCAATGCACATGGCTCAATTGAGTTCAAGTACATTGCACCTCATAAGCATGTCTTGTGTCTGTGCTCTGACAACTGTTTCCTAAATGGCATGCCATATGACGCCACTTCCACTCTTTGGCAATGCATCACCCTGCAATCAGCAACTGTTAAAACGTAACCAAACTGAACCAGAACTTGAAGCAGAGGGAGAGCAGCATCTGGCACTGTCCTTTGTGAGCAGGGGAGATAAAGAAACAGAGTGAGACAGCAAACCAGATGAGGTAATGTGTGTGACATTGCAGGGGAAATCTAACTTCACTTAGAATAAACTGTTAACACGTCTTGGCTTATTTTTATGAATGAGAAGTAAATCTGAAGTTTGACTCTAGTTCTGTACATTTTAAATGTTGTAAAACCTACTGAAAACAATACAAAACTGCAGAAGTACACTAAACTAGTCCATATATGACAAGATGCAAACAGAGGTATGAATAGGGATTTAAAGAAAGTAACACACTCATGCATACACACCTGTTCTGTAGACAAATATAACTACAGTGTTGCAAAGGAAAGTTGCAACAAACCACAGAGGAAAAAAGAATAGAGCTGTAAATAATTTCGAAATGATGAGATGTTGCCTGGAAGAATGGGGAAACACCCTCTTATTTTCAGCAACCACAGCCACATACAAACACTCCTTCACTCTTTTTCCATGTGTGTCTATTACACCCCCCCCCCCCCTGGCCCAGCCAGACCCTCACCTTTTTTTGGATGATATGGGGGACCCAGATGTTGCATTTCACTGGCCAATAGTGAGAAGAGAGGGGCTGGATTGGTGTGCACTCCTGATGCCCCTTCTTTTAAAAAGCTCCTGTCTCCAACTCCGCTGCTCAACTCACATGAGGAGGAACTGCGGCGAGACTCTGCTCCACCGGCAGCATCACTTACACCTGAGGAACTGAAGCAGCTGCGCCTGCAAGCTGAGGAACCAGCCATTTGTTTATTCTTAGATTTGCATAAATGCTGTAGAGGATCAGAGAGAGGGGGGACAAAAAAGACCATCTGTCACTACAAGCATTAGCATAATGCTGGAATTAATTAAACTGGCACTTCTCTCTGTCCTGGCCTCGGTGGCTCTGGGTCAAGGTAAGTGACAACTGATGATTCAGCTTCTTTTCATTACAAAGTTTAAAAATTGATGCAAGAACAACACAATCACAGGAAACTGCTTCAACTGCATATTTACACACAAAATAAGTTGAGTTTACTTCTCATCTCCCCCATGATTTTTTTGTAATAACATATGAAACGTAGGCCAGTTTCTGAGTAGTTGCACATGTGCAGAACAACTGACAGAAACTGTGGAGTTTTCTGTATTAATGGCATTTCCCTGTGGATGTTAGAGCAGGATGGTTTAAGACAAATGACTAAAGATAAGAGCAGTTGTCCATGTGTGCTTGAATTACTCATGCTGGGCATCCAGCTGTACAGACAAAGAAAATCTTACATAAAATCTTAAATAAATAAATTAAAGTCTTTTTCACTGAGACGATACCTGACTTTGTGGTTGCTTTGATAGCCCAGCTCATTACGTCTTAATCGCTCATGGTAGGACAGCAGCATGTTTCACCACTGTGATGATTACCATGTGGGGACGTATGAGGAGGTCATGAAAACTCTCTGTGGTGTAGTTTACCCACACAAAAAGCTCTGCTGATGACAGTAAAAGAGCTGCTAGTGACCAAAAGCTCTGGTGGCAGACTTTGTTTTCTTAATCACTTCTGCAGAGTAGTAACCAGTCTAACACGGTCATCAGCAGCTAAATGTTGCAATTTTCTAGAAGAAAGCAACACTTCAAATCTGATCTTACCTCAAACACCACACCTCTCACACTGAAGGTGCCTCAAACTCAAAGAACCAGTTCGGCTGTTCATTTCACGTTTATTCCTCAGTGTCAGATATCTACAGAGATGCTTCTTCCACATTACAAGTCCTTACTCCTCTTCCTCCACTACCAGTAGTTTTTCCAAAGCTGTCACTTTCTTTATACCTTACATCTGCTTCACATTAACTATTTTTTTTCCAAGTTAAGGAGTTGGCAGTTCATAAAGGCAATCAAGTGTGAAAACACCTTAATAGTCTCCATATCTTGTTGGGCACTGAGGCCTCAGCATCGTAAATGTCTGGCAGAGGCTTTATCCCACTGACTGATGAGTAAATCACAAGATGAGAGGACAAAGAAAGTAGATTTATAAACGGTGGTTCATACTGAATCTGACCAAGCAGAACATTCTGAACTTAAAATGGATTGTAAATTTTAATGTTTGACGCCACACTCTTTAGTGTTACATCTTTATCTGAAAGAAAGATGGTGAATTTTGGCCTTATTTTTCCTCTCAAATGCTGTACCAGCAGTCCCCAAAGATATAAACCCTTCACCTTGGAAACAAGGGGCAATAATCACAAAGTGAATGGTCCACTTTACCACCTGCTGGCTTTGTGCTTGCCTAAATGAGAAAATGGAATAAAAGGAGGAATAAAGAGCACAGGTAAAATGACTTTACCGTCCTATTTTCCCCCTTGTCAAATGGCCAGGCATGTCTCTCTTTCCTTTTTCCTTTTTGATGTCCATCTAAGCCCCTTCACAGCATTCAGCTACTGTAATGACTGCATGCCTCCATTTGCCTTCATTTGTTCACCTTTTGTTTTCAATCAGTCTCCCTCAGGTATTTCTCACAAATACTTTCCCCACCTTTCTCTCTTCGGCCTCTCCTTCACTTCATCAGATTCCATTCTTCACTTTTCTCTATTTATTTCTCTCTCTTAGTCTATTAAACACTGTCCTGGCTTTGTTCTTTGTCCCTCTCTCCAAACACATTAAACCTCACAGATTTATGAGCTATTTTCCTATTTAAAGGTGGCAGCTGTTAGTGAATGCCCACAGTAACTCAGGGAGGAGCACTGAGGTGTTACCACCTCTTTGCATGGATCTTCCAGCCTTCCCTTCTCTCCTGTTTGCATAATTTCAGTCAGACTGTAGGGCCGGTTCTCCAGATGCTGACCACTGTCTGCTTCACACAGAGCTGTCTGGCCAGCTCAGTTCAATGACTGATTGAGACAAGGACTACAACAGATCAAAGAAAAAGCACAAATCCCAATTAATGAAAGTCTCCAAGCCATATCACTTCTTTCATTTCTATTCCTATTCTACTTTCTGTGTATTAATGTGTACACACACATGCCAAGAACTGATTTATTGAAATATTCATCAGCTGCTTTCACTTCAGCCATTTCCAGCTCTTGGCTCTTTACCTGTGCACAGGTGCAGAGGTTCAAGAAAGGACGTTTAGTTATTAAAATGTGAAAATTTGACACTGCCAAAATCTTTTTAACAGCAACAGGGAGACATTGTGGTGCTTCTCAGATATCTTATTTAAAGAACACAAATTCCTAGTTTTAAATTTGCAAATCCTCATATCATGTGGTTTATTTGCATCATTAGCTGATGTCTGAGACAAAATAGCTGATTTTAAGCAGCAACAGATGTTTTAGCGCTCAGACAGAATTGCTAGAATGAGGAATGTTGGGGTGAAGAGCGAGATAGATGTTATGAGAATGAGCAGAGTCCTCCAAAACCACACTCACCTCTGCTAAGAAGCTAGCCAAACACATAAACAGCTTCCATATGACATGGTGAATGGATCATCACATACACAGGCCCACAATGAATTATCCCTCAGTTTTGTTTAAGCTAAATTCAAGTGCACACTCCTTTAACAAGCTATATCGACAAATACTGAACAACTCAATTCTCTAAGCAAGTTTTGTTCTCCCCAGTAGGCTACGTGACATAGGAGAGGGGGGCTGTTTTCACATCTTCAGGATCCAGACACTTCTATTTAAGCCTTGTCTGTCTGCCAACATACATCTGGCACAACTGTACCTCCCGAATATGAACCAAACTATTCTGGGTGCAACTTCATAAAGTCCTTCATTTTCCTTCTTTTCATGCTTCTCTTCAACAGCTTTTTTTATTAGAAACTGGCAAACACAGAAAACTCAGAAGTGAACGAGTGAGGCTATCCTTCACAAAGGCACTGATGCTTATTAATAGGTTTTCCTTTGTGCAGTCAGGCTGTAAACACACCTACTGTGCAACAGAGTGAACCTTTGTGACGTAGATCATTCATTCCAAGCTAAATAAGAAACAGTTGTCACAACAAACTTGTGGTGGGTAAAGATGGCCAGAAATGCAGCAGTCAGTGAAACGTAATCCGGCAGCTATGATTCAGATGAGGCTTTATGTTTCAGGAACATGACATGTAACTATAGAACAAGAGGCAGGTTTACTCTGTTGGTGCTACTGTAATGTATCTGTTACCAGGTAAATAGTTTATGAGGGTCAAAGTGAGGTTGACACAGGATGTGTAGGCCACTAGAGAGTTTTGTAAAGTGAACAGAAACAAATGTAATTCTTAAAAGACTAATGTTGTTGTTCTTTCTTTTCAACCAAATCCAAAGTGAACCAAATACACCTTAAATCAGCAAAGTTACTGTCAGAGAAGTGATTTGTAACGGAAAGACTTAGACAAATGCTATTCTTTTAACAGAGCCGTCAGAACAGAAAACGCTCAGTAATTCATTGGAAACATGGACAAAACAATAAACAATAGCTGTGAGAGAGATCCCTGTCCTCAAAGCACAAAACCAAACCCACAAAGCAGAAGTCAACGAGGTCAAACAAGACATACTGTACTAGTGAGGTACTTCATGTTGAATTTCTCTGAATAATGAAGAGGAAATCATAAGTTCTAACCTTGCTCCCTTTGGCTTGAGGCGCATGCGTTACATACCAGTCATCTAAAGTAGTGCCTCAATAAAATCCCTCAGCCTTTTAAAGTGTTAATATGCCATTGAAAAGCACAATAAGTTCTGTGAGCTGCGCCAGTTTATACCTGCCATAACTGAGGTCACTGCTCCAACATTCGCCTTTTGCTGCAGCTAATTTGAATTTCCTCTTTTAACTTTCTAAAAACCATTAGACACCCTGTAAAACTCTAGGACTTGTTTACTATTTGGTTTTTATTGTGAAACATCTTGAAATGATAATCAGGAGCCCAAGGCTCTGCTGTGAATTCAATTTGTTTTGGAGCGAGAAGGAGAAACAGTGTTATATAACAAGAGGAGAAATACTGCGCTGGGATTTCTTGAAAACAATTTGATGCACCTCATAGTGGATAAGGTCATGAGTGAGCTGCAAAAATATGATTTCACTGTTAATAAATTGGAACAAAAAAACTTGTTAGTTTTTTTCTTCTCTAATCTACAGGATGCCTGAGGGAATAATAGATCATGCACCTTTGTTAAAAAGTAATCTAAAAAAAATTTCAAAAGCAGAATTTGAAAAATATAATCCCACATCAAAGATAGCTAAAAGTCTTACATCTATATTTTCTTATTATTATTATTACAGACAATTGACATCAACATAGTTCATCACTCCTTCATTTCAGGCCTGCAGCACATTCTGATGGAATTTGGGGCAGTAAAGCTTTTTCCTCTTTGTAGTGTCACCATTTCTTCTTACAACACATAAAAGATATTCTGGCATTAACAATATAAACTGATGAGGTGTTCCAGTTGGTATTTTGTCCCATTGTTCCTGGAAGCATAGGCTGTGCAACAGTACTGGATCATCAGTGCACTTTCATCTTTTTTTTTAAAATAATTTTCCACAGATTCTCAGGAACAGATCAGGATTGCAGGCAGGCCAGTCCTGTACCTGTCCCTGTAAATGTTATCTAGAAGGCAACACATGCATCTCTCTGTACTTTTTGCTTTAATGCTTCTATCACAAATGTGTACCTTCATGAAGCCCACAGACACAACCCCTTTGCTGTCACAGAGCCCAGCTGTTGGACTTTTTGCTTTTAACAGTTGATTATTTTAGTCTTTGGTCTGGAGCACTTTGAATTGTCTTGTACAAGAGATGTGCTGTACAAATAAATTTGCCTTGCCTTGCCTTGGAGCAGACAGTGTGCTGGAATGCTGACTCATGTGATGGCGCATCTCAAAAGTCCCTGTGCCACTTTGGGACAAGGATTACAGGGTTTTTAGTTGTACATTTAAATTTTGAGCATCATTATTAAAATCAAAGTGCTTGACTAAGGTTTGGCACATTAATCCTTCAGCCTTGTGGTTATATTAGCTACTGATAAATGATGATACATAGCCAGCTAAGGCTTGCACACTTGCCCCTTATGCCCAAAAATTCCTTTAGATCCCTTGAATCATTTTAGGCACTGTAAAGGGAGATTAATTCCAGTCTGCATTAACAAAGTAAACCAAAGAAAAAACACACAAAAAAAAAACAAATGATGTGAAGTTGAAGAGACAAAACATGAAATGTCTCAGTTTCATCCTGTCGGCAGGCAGACAAAAGTTGAAGAATTTTTTCCATACTCTCCCAGTATTTTTTCTGACAAATAATTACACAAAAGAATGATGGGAAAACTATTTTATTTAACTCACTAAACTAAATCTGCAGACAGAGCCACATCTGCTAAACAGATCAGTATGAAAGCTTTTGATTGTGATTCTCAAGTCATCCCAGTGTGTCTGAGACACAAAGCCAGTATGGAAACCTAGTAATGGTTTATTCAAAGCTAGGAGCATAAAAATCAACAACAATGACGGTCAACTGACTGTCTGTGTTACCCTAAAAAGTAAGTCATGCATTTGTTGACAGTCAGTCTTTGTTCTGTTGAGGTTCTTCCTTTTGCTAAATCTATCAAGAAATGTAAATAAAATTTTAAAGGTTGAAGGAAAAAAAGTTGGCATGACAATAAAGACTAGAAGTGAGTCGTAAAACCAACAAGGACTCGGATCAAAATTATTCTCTGTGCTGGGATTCTCTGCTTATAAACTCAGTTGTGCCTGTGGATTTTGGACACACACACATGCACACGCTGAGGTGGCATAAGCTACTTTTTGTTTCTGTCACCGTCCATGACTTATTTTTTTTCCGCGAGTGAAACTCTGAGATGAAATGTCAAGCAAACAGCTGACGTTTTTCAAAACATGAAGGATTAGAAGTTGCGGAAAATGAATAATTACACATCAAACCAAAAAGGAAAATGTCACGGCACATGTTTTATAACTCAAAGAGCCAAAAATACAATGAACGTCACTTTTAATATATTTCTCATTCTTAAAAGGCAACATTTGTTTCCATCTTATTTCCAATGTGTAACAGCAGAGTATACAGCATATAACAATGATGTAAGACTGACTCAGTGACACAAACATGCATTGTTTAAAACATGTTCATAAGGTAGTGTATAATCATTTATCACACACACATACATGGATATATATATATATATATATATATATATATATATATATATATATATATATATATATTATTTATTTTTTAATTGCTTGAAAAAGGTTTATATATTTGTGTGTCTGTGTGCACTGAGGTTTCTGGGTTGACCGTTGCCTTACAGATGACTGAGTAAACTTATTTTTCTCAGCATTCTCTGAATAAGCAGCAAATTGTAACATTGAAAAGAGAAAGGAGATCCCAGGAGGACGAGATCTGACACACAGAGCAAAAATGAGGAGGATGTTTAAGGGCAGAAAATGAGAGCAAGATGAAGGCAAGTGGAAATGAAGGGAAAAAAGAAATGTTAAATACTGAGAAAGAGAAACAAGTTTTACACCATCCTGTGTTGATGAGGTGCCCAGAGGCCTGGACATTGTTTCACCCTCATAAAAAAAGTGTGTGATTAAATGGAAGAAAATAAAAATGAGTTAGAAAGTCCTGCTTGCATTTAAATAAAGATACAATTAAACGTGTGCACACTTGTAATTAGATTTAAATAACCTCTCAAATACCAGGATACAATAATGACACAAACATCCATGAAGCCCAGAAAATCTGGTACAATCCTAGATAATTATCTCAGCTGTCAGATCATTTAAACTACAGAGGAAGGCTGTGTGAATAAGAATAAAAATTAAACAGGCTAAAGGACTAATCCTACAACTTTAAAAAAAACTTTATTCTTATTGTTTTTTCTGTGTGCAGGATCTTTGAGGAGCAGGGTCCTGTCAGACAGAAGCAGAAGAGTGGCCTTTAATGTGTTCACAGACTCCCAGACAACAGGTAATCCAGCAGTGACTCTGGTTTGTAGCAGTCTTAAATTTTTTCACCCGCTGCAAAATGGAAACAATGTTCTCAACATGACAACATGCTGGCTATTGCAATTTGATTTTCTGATCTAGTGGGATTAGCATCATTATTGACGTGCAGCAGCAGTATCTATAAATTAAGCTTAAAACCATCAATGTTTGATGGTTTTAAGCTCAAAACCGCAGTTTGCATCAATAAATTCACTCCTTCTCTGAGTCAGCTCCACACTCAAAGATGTAACACCCCGCATACACTTCCTGGTAAAAGAACAAAGTCCCCACCTGAATTTAACTAAGCAAACAGGGACAGGCTTCCTTTTGGATAATTATGAATGTTCATCTTTCAGCTGCAACAAGTTATTAACCCCAACTGATGCAATGAGTAGCTTCTCATTTCTTAAACAGAATCTTTATATGCTGAAAGACACATCCTGCGGTCATAGAAAAGATGTTAGTCTGTTTAAGAGGGGTCAAATCATTGGCATCAAGCAGTGAAAACATATAAGGTGATTGCGGAAACTACTAAAATTGGGTTAAGAACTACAGCATTATTAAAAACTGTGAGGATAGTAGGGAACCATTGTCTTCCAGAAAGAAAGGTTAGAAAAACATCCTGAATGATGGTGATTGATGATCACTTAAATGTTTGGTGAAATCAAATGGAAGTAAAACAACAGTAGATCTCAGTAAGAACATTTCCACATGATCAGTGTAAAGGGAATTCAAAGAAATGGGACTGAACAGATGTGTAGGCATAAAAAAAACAAAAACAAAAAAAAAACACTAATCAATCAGGCCAACTGGAGAAATCCATTGAATACCAGTCTTAATTCAACAAACTTTTTATCTCTCCACAATTTGTCTAAGAACCATTTCAGGTTTCAAAGTAATTTTGAGAGCATTGTTCAAATATATCTGATTGCCTTGCATCTTTCAATGACAACAACCATGTGTAAAGTAACCACTGGCTTACCGAGTGGGCTCATGGTGGAAAGCTAAGCTGACTTACTGTTCTTTTTCATCTTCTTAAGTCCCCAAAGTCCCCTAAAGTAAAGTGACATTGGTGGCTGGATAGCTTGGCTGGATAGCTTAGTTGGCAGGTCGTTTGTCTCCCATGAGGGAGACCCAGAGGACGAATATTAGCACCTTCCAGTTGGGTCCTTAGGCAAGACCCTTAACAATGTACCACCTTCAGATGTAAGTCGTTTTAAAGAAAAGTATCTGCTAAATGACTGTAGAATAGACTAATGTAGGCAGATCAGTAATCATAGACATTACAGCTATTTCAGTTCAGTATTTGTTGGTAACCTGCTGCTCAAAGTAATAAATGCACTTATGACACAGATGGTCCTTGAGTTTACAATCTCACGATAGAAGCTGTAATTCTATCTTTTCCTTTCCAGAATCCTCATTTATTGTCTGCAGATGAAGAAAACGCCAAATATAAAGTAATTTGCTCTCAGGAGCATACACCTTCCACCAACTTCATGCCAGGTTTTTATTTTTAGAAGCCATGCTTAGCTTTGTAAAAGAATGGGTTTAATTTTATTTCCATTCCTCATCTTTCCCATGAAATTACCGGTAAGGTAAGACTGGGGCGTGGAGGGGGGGGGGGGGGGGGGGGGACCTGGACAATGCAAAGCTCCCTGTTATGCAAGAGGTCCATTTCAAATGGCAAACACAGACCTCCTCTAGAAGTCTGTAGCACATTGATGCTGTTTTTTTGTAATTAACTACTATAACTTTAAACACATTTATAGAGTTTGGGTTGTTTTATTTCTCTCTCTATCTTTCATTCTTACTTTTGGTTTTCACTCGTGTTCTCTCCATGTGCCTCCAGGTGTGACTGAGTGGACGTCTTGGTTCAACATCGACCATCCTGGTGGGAATGGAGACTACGAGCGTCTGGAGGCAATTCGTTTCTACTACAGGGAGAGAGTATGTGCGCGGCCTACAGCCATGGAAGCACGCACGACAGACTGGGTGGCAGCTGCAGACACCGGAGAAATAGTCCACTCCAGTTTGGAGAAGGGCTTCTGGTGCATTAACAAAGAACAACCACACGGCCGCATCTGTTCCAACTACCACGTTCGCTTTCAGTGTCCCCCAGGTAGTCCTGATGACAGCAGCTCAGGATTGTACAAGCTGTCAGTCAACAAATATTTGCTCTGCTTTCAGTATAAAAGTGGCTCATAATTCCAGCCCTAAGGCATAATCTGTTTATCTCTAATGTGTCTTTAGTGCAGAGCTATTGGACTGACTGGAGCGAGTGGGGCCCCTGTTCAACCACGGTTTGTAATGATGTGGGAATCCAGGTTCGGCAAAGGAAGTGTGTCAGCTCTCAGGCCATGCCTCTCCTGTTTGTTCCAGCCTGTCAGGGCCACCATTCAGAAAGGAGGGAGTGCTCCACCCCTCCATGTACAGGTGATCAACCAAGGATCAGCAGCTAGCTCATAAGACTATTGACTATAATTCTTTAAACTGAACTGAAATTGGGCATTTTTCAGCATAGCACTTGAAATTGGGAAATTAGATGCTAAAAATTGCTTCACAGTGTTTTAAATTATTCTACAATCTGTTTTTAATTATCCCAAAATAAAGAATAATTGCACCATTTGAGATATTTTTGTCCACATATTATACATATCATGAACAACAGTTTGCAATCAGCAAATGGATCATTAAGTGTGACTGAAGGAAAGGTTTATCATATCATATGTATTCAAACATTTTTTTTGTGCAATCTTTTGTGATTAGCCAAGTGGGGTCCATGGGGTCGCTGGGGGATGTGTTCAGTGACCTGTGGTGGAGGTCGCAGGACTAGGAGACGGACCTGCATAAGGGCCTCAGTAGCAGTTCAGTGTAAAGGACGGCCTGTTGAAGTACAAAAATGTGGAAAGGATCTATGTCCAGGTCTGTAAAATCACACTATATAGAACTGTTATACAACTCGTTACTCTGGTGACTTTAACTGCCTCTTGTACGGCGCTATGGCTCCCTCACAATAGCAAAATGCCAGCTTGTATGCACTGAAGGCCGTCCCAGTGAGGACTGCAGCCGCTGTGTGTGCGAGGGCCATGTTCTGCGTGGGGACGTCCGCAGCGTGACTGGAGTCCCTGTGGCTGGAGCCAGCGTGGCTCTGGCCAGCCATCCCAAAGCCATTCGTGCTCGTACAGATGCCCAGGGGAAGTTCAGGTTCACCGGAGTCTGTGCCTCCAACTCAACATTGATCACCATCAGTAAAGAAAAGTTTGCCCCAGTCACTGTTTCTACATCCAGTAACATTACAGGCTTGTCCTGGTTACAGACCGTCCTCAGATCAGCCGGTAAGTCCTAACAAATGAAGGAGTAGTTAATGAATAGACATCAGTGGGCTGTTCCTCCAAACACATATTCTAATCATTCTCATTCCAAAAATCATACTCACAGAGTGAAAAAGAAAACCGACAACTAAATAATTGTCTGAGCTTTTTAAATATCTAACATAACGAGGCTGCATGAAAACCAAAACTATAGCTGTGTTGTTTGTGGAAGGGTTAGTCCCTCAACAATTATTTTATTTATAATCATTTTACAATTGCATAGAACAATGTTTCATATTAATTGTATGAGTACTCTACCTCACTATTCTCACCAATCAAATTGAGATGTACATGATTTGTGCCTTTCTGTTTTTACAGAAAAGCCATACATTGTGAAGCACCCAGAGGACAAAGTGCGCTATGAGGGAGGACGGGTGCTGTTGTGTTGCACTGCAACGGGATCACCAGCACCTGACAAATATTACTGGTGAGATAAACAATGCTCACTCTTCTGTATGTCCAACAGAGCTTATAAAAGTATTTTCTCTAAAAACAACCGACCTGCTGCATAAAACTGGACCTATCTTGATCATAAATATAAACATATTGTACTAAAATCAAAATTTAAGTGCAATTCTGCATCCATAGTTCTTAACCTTTACCAACAGAGAAGTAAAATAAAGAGAACTTGCTTTCTTTTATTTTTTAAATTTATATATTTATCTATTAAGGTACCACAATGGAACACTGCTGGACAGGAAGGTGTATAAGTATAAGGAGGATCTCGTACTGCGAGATCTGAAGCCTGAGCAGTCAGGAGAGTATTTCTGCAAAACCAGCAGTCCTGCAGGCAGCATCAAGTCCTCTCCAGCTCTCCTGACTGTGATCGGTATGTATTAAATAGCCTCTCATATGGAAAGAGGCTCACATGCTTTTTATAGTAGGCTACATATGTAAACCAGGTTTTCTTTATTTATAAGTTTGTTTTCAGAGCCAAAAACTCAGGTTGTAGTAAGCTGCAATTTGTCTTCATCAGCTGTAAGAGAAAGTAATCTACTATGATGATAGAAAGCAGCTCATGGGGATTATAGCTCAGGATGGCTTTATTCTAGGGCATTTGCCAATGATGCATGTAGTCCTCCACAGGTTAAACTAAAACCACTGACAAAAAGCAAACAACCACAAATCGTTTGAGACCAGCTGCTGCAGAGATTGAAAATACACTTTATGAGGAATGCCAGTGTTGAGCTCCAACCAAGTCATCCATGAGACATGTCTGTGCATTAAGAAGAATCAAAGAAAACCACAGTGTCCTACAACTGAAGGAGAGAAAAAAACTCCAGTGCACAGACTCATTGGAAAAAAAAGGAGAAAAAAAATGAGCAAAGGGAAATAAAAATAATAATATCAGGACAATCTGTCTGCACCAGGAATAAGATTTTTATTATGTTTACATTGGTTGAAATTACAACTTTCAAAACAGGCACTTTTCTTCTCACTGTGTGGATGGCTCTGGCTACTATTCACACCTCTAGCCCAGTTTCTCAAGAACAGCCAGAGTTGAGATGAAACCCAAAACTGTCAATGAATTCTGTTTCTTTTCTCTCTCAGTCAGACAGTATGTGTTTCTATGTCTTTAGTGGAGAGCTACTCTGTGTGCATACACTCCAGATGCTTGGTAGTGAAGATTAACAAACATGGTTTTGAAGCCAATTTACCTCAGACCGCAGACAAATCCCTGCACTCGAAAGGTCATTATAGCAGGTGACACTGCATATGAGAAGAAAAACACCTGCACCTCTTGACAAACATGGCTTTCTACTCAGTTTCTTTTTCCATTTCATACAACTGTGAAGTTTGAAATTGAAATGATTCATGTGCAGAGGAAATTCATGTCCTCATGAAATAAAAAACAACAGCAGTAGAGTTATGAGATTATTTTTGCAAATTGCACTGATCCATGTGTCTGCAATTATCGACTCACTTGTGGAGCTTAACAAGGAATGCTTGACAACAAGCTTAACCATGATATCATGCACATTAATTATCCCACCAATATCAATGTGGACATTCGTTCTTTCCCGCTCCCAGTTGGAAGGTTTGCAAATAAATGTTCTCTTCAACTTAATGTCTAATTACCGTTTCATGCATGCTTTATGATCCAACTTGGACAGTTATGATTACTTTCACACCATGCAAACAGTCTGCGTGTAAGTCATAAAAGTTCTTTTCAAATACTTTAATCAAACAGCACAATCTCATGACATAGCATACATAGCAATTTCCCGAAGAAGGCTCAGAAACTGTACAGCTAAATTTTCCTCCCTCACTTCTCTTGTCTGACACAGCTCCCATAACTAGACTGGTGATTTTTCTAACCCTCACAAGACATGACAATTTTGACACAAGCAGTGTAATAATGTTTAACCCTTTGACTTTGGAGTGTGAAATTGCTGGTTAAATCCTAATCTACACAATCTTTTCTAAAGATCCATGGCAGAGTCAAAGTGACACAACCAGGATGCACTAAAAACAATATTGGACACTACTGTTCGTTGATGTTATCCTTTTTGCCAACAGAAACAAACATGCATGATTTCAACATAGTGCATTTCTAAAACTAAAGTAACAAGAAACATTAACCTTTAATGTTTTTTGTATTTTAGATGCCAAGTATTGGTACAGTAGCTTGTCTAATCAACAGCTTAATGGAACCTATTTTCTAATTTGCAGCTAAAGGAACACCAGCATGTAATTCTACACCTGAAACACACTTCATCAGACTGCCGATGGACTGTGTTCAACCAGGAACTGACTCCAAGTACTACAACGCTGCCCGCTGCCCTCACAACAAATGTGCTGGTTCGCTTGACTTTGATATGCGTTGCAGAGATGGAGAAGGATTCTGCTGTGGGGTCCAGCAGATGGAGAGTCAAGTTATTGACTGCGGTATCTACAGTCTTCCAATCCGAGCTGTAACACAATGCAGTTGCCAGAAGTGCGTGCAGCCGACTGTGTTTGTTCGTGGCAGAGTCGTCACAGCTGATAATGATGAGCCTCTGCGTTTTGGGCACATCTACATTGGTAAAGAAAGAGTAGGCACGACTGGATACCAAGGAGGCTTCACTTTGCAAATTACTCCTGAAACTCATAGGTTAGTGGTTAATTTTGTTGACCCAACTCAGCGGTTTCTTGATACTCCAAAAGTGTTTATCTTTGACAAGAAAGGTGGATCCATCTATCATGATGTGAAAGTGATGAGAAAGCAGACACCTATTGATATCAATGCTGGAGAGACCAATTTTATTGACTTAGGAGAAATTAAAGGAGAGGATCCAATAGGACAACTGGTCATTCCTGCCAATTCTTTTCATAAAGACAATGGAGATGTTTATGAGGGGACTGTTAAAGCCAGTGTCACATTTATTGACCCAAGAAACATCACTACAGCAGCTGCAACTCCTGGTGACCTGAACTTTGTGGACAATGAGGGTGATATGCTCCCTTTGAGGACCTATGGCATGTTTTCTGTGGACTTTAGAGATGATGCCAACAAGGAGGTACTTGGAGCTGGAGCAGTTCAAGTCCTCCTAGACACACAGCATGTTAAAATGGAAGAGCACATACCCAAAATGAAGCTCTGGTCTTTAAACCCAGACACTGGGGTTTGGGAGGAGGAGAGTGACTTCTCCTACAGCACAACAACTGGAGGTGGCCATGGACGGAGCAAGCGTGAGGAGCGCACATTTCTCATTGGTAACATGGAGATTAGAGAACGCAGACTCTTCAATTTAGATGTGCCTGAAAACAGGCGCTGCTATGTCAAAGTCCGTGCATACATGAGTGACAAATTTCTACCTGCTGAACAACTGGAGGGTGTTGTAATCAGTTTGATAAACTTGGAGCCCAAACCTGGCTATTCATCTAATCCTAGGGCATGGGGACGCTTTGACAGTGTCATAACTGGACCCAATGGAGCCTGTTTACCTGCTTTCTGTGATGCCTTGAGGCCCGATGCTTACACAGCTTATGTTACAGCAATGCTAGGTGGAGAAGAGCTGGAGGCAGCTCCTTCCGCCCCAAAGATGAATCCAAACATCATTGGAGTCTCTCAGCCCTACTTAGATAAAATAGATTACCAGCGGTCAGATCACGAGGATCCAGCTCTTAAGAAAACAGCCTTCAGAATCAATTTAGCAAAGCCTAACCAAAACAATCTTGATGAAACTAATGGACCCATATATCCATATCAGAATTTAATAGGTTGTGAAAATGCACCTGTGGATGCAAATCATTTTAGATTTTTTAGAGTGGAAAAGGACAAATATGAATACAATGTTGTTCCCTTTGAGGAGAATGACTTGACAACCTGGACAGGAGACTACCTCTCTTGGTGGCCAAACCCCCAGGAGTTCAGAGCATGCTTCATCAAAGTCAAGATTCATGGACAAAAGGAGGTGATGGTCAGGTCGAGGAATCTAGGAGGAACACATCCACAGACAAAAGGCCAACTTTATGGCATTAGAGACATTCGGAGTACTCGTGACATGCGAGAGGCCAACACCTCGGCTGCCTGTCTTGAATTCAAATGTAGTGGCATGCTCTTTGACCAAGCAGAGGTGGACAGATCCCTAATATCAGTTTTTCCACAGGGCAACTGTCGCAGGATTGGTATCAACAGCCTCCTACAAGAGTATCTCATTAAACACCCACCGGTTGCTCAAAATAATGAGACACACGCATTTTCCATGTTAGCTCCTGTTGATCCTTTGGGACACAACTACGGCATTTACACAGTCACAGACCAGAACCCCAGGGTGGCCAAAGAGATTGCGATTGGGCGCTGCTTTGATGGCACCTCAGACGGTTTCTCCAGAGAGATGAAATCAGACTCTGGGGTGGCACTGACCTACAGTTGTCCTGTGAGGAAAATTAACAGGGAAAGTCTTTTCCAGCGTCTGCAGACTAACCCGGGTCAAACATTGTCTCAGATAGCGAGGGAGATGAGGGAGTTGCAGGGTCAGCAGGTGCAGAGATCATCCACCCAGGTGGTGGCTTATCCTTCAGAGCAGCAGGGCAGGACCCAGAGTCGTAGAGTTAGCTCTACACCCAGGAGAAGAGCATCTGTGAGAGCACAGCAGCGCCAATAGATGCACCAAGATGTAAGTTTAAAAAGGATGATTGAGTGATTGATGTTTACATTGGTAGCAGTAGAAGGATGTTTTAAATGTTCTTTCTTTTTCATTACTAGGTAATGAACGGAGACTGACACAATGGCATCAAGTCCAGAGAGTAAAAGCTGTCTGATGAGAAGTGGATATTCCCTTTTGACTATGAAAATCACAAAACTAAGACAGACAGCAAGATATTCATTACTCTGATAATAACTTGAATTGAATGAATTTCTTTCCTCTCTTTAAAAGGCAAGTATCAATTGTCTATTTACTCAGAGACTGACATTTATTTAATTGGTCTTGTTCTTATCTTATGAATGACTATACAATGTTGGCCATTAACAATGGAGCTTCACAGATCTTATATGTGGTCTTCCACCTTTGTTGACATGTATCTCTTTTGGAGTCAACTCCAAACCTTCAAATACAGTCAACACCACGGTAGGCCCTGGACGCTTAATAAATAATCAATACTTTCCAATGAAATCATACTTTTAAAGATGTGAAAGAAAGCAACATGAAGTCCATCATCTTCTGCAATGGATACTGAGCCCTTTTTCTACATACTGAGACACTCTCCACCTAGGAAAGGCACATTCAAAACAGACAGTAAGGCATGCTAGCCAAGGAATCGAGGATATTTTCATTAAGTTAATATTATTGATTAGCTTGCCAAATTGCCAACTGTGATTCATTTAAGTACATCCTTCCATACCAACTTAACATGTGCAAAACCAAAATTGTCACCAAGACAAGAATGGATCACACTTGTAGCTGGCAGTCTAAAATTAAAATAATTGATAGAGAGGTAAGAAAAAAATGTCCTTTTCCTCTGAACATTCCATAAATAAATAAACAAATAAAAATAAAAAAGTTATCCAAACAATGTACTCCTCCCCAGTGTTACATATTCACAGCAAAAGGCTCATTCAGGGTTTAAGAATGAACTTTGTTTTTGTTGTTTGGTAATGTGTTTGTGAGCTCTTTGTATTTTGAAGTGCAATAATTATAATTAAACTTGAGAATAATTCAAATTCAGCATGCCCCTAACTCTTACAGTACATGTAAAATGCTACTGGTGAATGAAACAACTGTCATTATACAGTGATGCTTGAAAGTATGTGAACCCATATGAGCTTTCTATGTTTTTGCATAAGTTTGACCTTCATCACACAAGTTCTTTCAGATAAGTCCAATAAGTAATGTTAAACTGTATTTATTTATGGTGGAAATGATCAATGATGCACAAATGTGAGTGGAAAAAGAAGCGTCACCACTTTGTGCTGGAAAAACTGTAAAGAAACATCAGTTTGGAATATCTGTAGAAATATAATGTTTTGTTTTTCTTTTTGAAGGGTTAATGAACTTTCAAACACCGAACTGGGCAGCAGGTATTGTGCTTATGGAGTTCATGAGAGATCTTGCACAGGACTCATTTTATGTGATTTTCAGCCAATAATTGTGCTTTGTAATCATTCTTTGACTCTTCAACCTTTAATGCTTAACTCAGCAGATTTTACAAGTTTGTCCACATTATTTCTTTTAGTTTCTGAACATAATCTTGCTAATAGCTTGGTTAGTCTATTTTTCTATAAATCTGGTCTATGTAACACTGTAAGTGACAATGTCCACACATAAATTATAAATGTTTGCAAGTACTCAGATTGGCAGATTGTTTGATTGCTTTGCTATTTTAAATGGAGTCAGTAATAGGCACAAAGTTCACTTGGCATTAAAAGCTTGGAACATATTTGCCTGCAACATGGGCTTTGGCAGCCCCATAGAAGAGGCTGTTCTAGCTCAACTAATTCATATTCAAATCCAAAAGAGGCACTGTGGTCCATGGAGACACCAGGAGAGCTTGCAAGTAAATATAAGCTTAAAACTAAATAGATCCAGACTTCCACACACAGCTAAGCATGTTAATTTTCAGTAAACTAATCCTAGTAATCAACAACAAGTACAATCTGTAACACCTTAACCATTTTTGCTGACTTCTCCAAACACAGGCCTGTATAGAGTGAGGTTGTTGAGTCATCTAGGTTAAAAGAAAAAAAACCAAAAAATCCCAGCTGCATATGCAGCATCCATCCAGTAAGAAAGATGGTGATTGAATCCAGGTGTCGGAAGAGATAAGGCCTCTAAAAATGCAATGATGTCTGAGGTCAGATGAGGGGACTCAACAGATGTAGCACAAATAAAGGAAATGTTAAACCACAGACTTCAGAGAAAAGCGAATTGAGATTGTCTGCTGATGGATTTAATCATTCCAGACTACAGTTTGGCAGAAGGAAAAAAATAATGGGGAATGTTAGTGGTATTAGGCCTCACAGTCTGAGATTTATAGAATCTCCAGCTTCAAAAGTGTTTGCAGATGAAGGAATGCAGCATTTCTTCTGAGAATACTTTAACTGGAGAACTGGATTATTCATGAGGAGAGTTTATCAGGAGTCCCTGAATGACAAGGAAACAATAACAGCTTAAGTAAACTATTATGTAAGGCTTTGCTTGAGAAACTTATCTGTGCTCTATAAATAGTTATTTTGTCTTTGGAGAACCTCAAAGGAGATTAAAAAAAAAACCTCTGCAATGTTGATTTAATGACTTGAGAAAGTTTCAGAAGCCTTTTACATCAAATGAAGAGAATTTAAGTCTGAATCCAACATTGCATTATTAATCGCTAAAGGGAAGGGAATGTGCATCTCATTAGTAGCAATGCTTTATTTTTAAAAAGTGTAAATATAAGCATGGCTTCATGAAGCTTAATGAATTTTTCTTTTATGCTCTTTATTAATCATTTAATGTTTGGGAAACAAAGCAATAATTGTTTTGTGTCATAAGTAAGTTGTGAAGATCAAGAACAGATTTATTCTGTCAGTTAAGATGAATTATAAGTACTGCAAACACTTTGTACATAAGTTACCTTCAAAGATATGTTTTGCAAATGTTGCCACTTTTGCAAAGAACCAAGTTTGGGAAAGTATTTTAAAAAGTCCAAAATTAATTGGCTATGTGCTGCAGTTTTAGTAGGTTTAGTAGTGTGTAGTTTCAGCTTTTAACTCTGCAGCTGGGTACTACGAAGCAGTATTTGAGGCAAGTTAACTTCAGGGTCAACCCTGGATTTTCACTTCAGTTCACTTCTTAGTGAACAAGCTTTGTTCACTAATGTGCTGGTTCCTTTGACTTAGTGGGTTGTATCACAGTGGGAAAACTTCTCTGGGACACATAAAGTGCAACATCTAATCAATTAATTCAGAAAAAAAATTAAAAAGGACATCAATTCATGGACAGTGAGATAACTTTCACTTAAAGCAATTTCATAAGACAGATAGCAGCAGAGAATACTGAGTATAAATAGCTCAGCATCTAATAGATTAAGACTAAAACTTCCTCACGCGCTGAAATAATACACCTTCAGCTAATCCATTTGATAAAATACATAGATTATTCTGCTTTAATGATGATGCTGTGATATTGATCTGATTCATTTACAAATTCATATGTTGTTTTATTTTTTATTCTTTCCTTCCTGCTTCACAGGTGTATTGCTTTTAATGGCCATATATGATTGTGATTGGGAGTGTGTGAGTTGATAACCAGCGACATAGTACCATTTAGCGAGATCAATTCAATTCAATTCAGTTCAGTTCAGTTCAGTTCAATTCAATTCAATTCAATTCAATTCAATTCAATTCAGTCAGTATTCATTAAAAAAATAATAGCCTCTCTAAGAAAACCAAGATATGCATTAAAACTTGACTTTTATTCTACACCCCCATCATGAGCAAGCTAGGGCCAGCAGGTGACTGCTGCAATCTCCATTGTTAGGTTTAAATCAGAACACCCAAAGGTACCCTGGATTTGCTGAACCTGCTTCATAGCACAGGTCTCTGATCAGAATAATAAAATGACCACAAACCCTTTGCATCTTTTCTGTGGCGGCACATAACATCTTCATATTACATGCTAGCATTGCTGTGGTGGACACACAAATTCCCTGTTTCAAGTCAGTTACGCAGACTGACAAAAGTTCTCACTTAAAGGTAAAATGATGAATCACCACAGCCGTCTCAATAAGGAGATCAGGGTTTGTCTCCCTTGAGATTTGCTTGTAAAAATAATTGTTTCATCATTCAAGGTTTTCAGGAGTAAAATTGTTATCAGTCACAAATTGGTTATAAGTTTAGCTAACAAAACAATGTTGTTAAATTGGTTGAGAATGATCAACCTCATCAGGAAAATGACAATAAAAATAGGAGCCCATTATTATGATGGGATGAATGAGGTCCATGTAAAAACAATGTTCTTTCAAAAGCCTGTGGAGGGACCCATCACCATGGTGACTAAAACTGTAGAGAGAAGCTAGGTACCTAATGCTATGTGCTGCCATCACATAATGCAGTATTAAAACTGACCTAGCTGTTTTTTGATTAAATATTAAGTACACATATTTACCAAAATATTGGGAGCATTTTTTTACTACACTTTGTTATTATTACAGTTGTTGCTGTACTGAAGTATTTAGTGCTTAGAAACGAGTGGATGCTCAGATTTACTGGATTAATTTATAATCTTTGGGGACAACATTGTCCTTACAAAATCTCCTCATAGTCCTGAAGAATCTTTTATTTCTTGGAAAGCCATTTGAAATACAGATGCATTGCACCACACTCGAGGCAGAGCGGCCTCTCTAACATTTGATTTATATCACAGGAAACATCTAAATATGCAGGACTGAGATGAACTAAAATGCTTTAAATGTTTAAAAGGTATTAGTGAAGTTGATCTCTTTTATAAACTATAAATCATTTTCCATTTGTGTCACAGTCATGGTCTCATTTGATTTGAAAGCAGAAAAGCAAAAGTCTGAATCTATTAGAGATGTACAGCATTCATAAGAAATTTACAGATTGTCTGATCTCGCCTTTGTACAATCCAGGTGGTCTGTAATGAACGAACTCTTGACAATATTCTAACACATAATCATTGCATGGTAATGATGAGCGCTCATTCTGAATTATGATTTTATGTGTAAATTGCGTACTGTACTGAATCTGCTATAATTATATGAACAAAAAATTGTAAATAAAAGATTTTGTGTAAACTTTTTCATTGATATATCTCTAAATTAGAAATTCAGAATTAGGCCAAATCACAAAGTTTTAATGCACATTTCCGAAAATAGGAAAAATTATATATTTTTCTTTGTTTCCCGTTTCCTTTTTGCCTTCGTGTATTCCTGGGATGTCATGCCAAGATGTGAAAATTCATAAAACACAGAATTGTGAATTATTTTGACTTTTATACTGACACAAAGTAGCTTAATCTCTATGGTGTTACTCTTCAGGTGAAAAGTTATAGCACTATACACTGAGACCTTTGGAGCACATAACAGACATTTTCATCAACTGGAATTATAATTGCTATAAAGTTGCACAACAGTGTGCGCAGCAGGGAGGAAACCCAGTGTTAAGCCTCACTGTCATAGACACATTCATGACTGAGCTCCATACATTTGCCAGCAAATGGGACTGGGAGAAAATATAGTGAGTGCCTACTTTTGCAGCAGAGGAGTAAAGAAAACACACTGGCATCACTGTGCACATGCATACACTTAGAAAAACGCTTTTTTTTTCAGACATTGGTCCATTTCAGGCTGTAAACCTTCCTCCGGCGCCTAACCAGCTGTTTCTCTTAAATCCCACTGCGTCAGTGGCAGACAAACCTGCCTGTGCAAAAGCCACGAGTGAAGAGTAATGCTGATGGAGACGTTTCTGCACGGGAAATGCCACCCATTGTAACCACAGTGCCCCATTTTCTGCTCTTTTGGCTTGAACTCTCATTACATTAAATAAAAAAAATAGAACATCTAAAAAGGCCAAAGTTTGAAATGAGTCTCTGCTGCATGACATCACTGAAATGAGTGTTTAAACTAATCCAAGGCCTCAGAACTCAAGAGGTTTAAGTATGAAAGCAATCTAACCATTATGGGCTAAACAATTTTAATGTGACTGTGTCAGACAGATTACTTTTGTAATGTTTTAGCACCTGGAAAACAAAGTAATTATGGGTCATTTTTACACAAGTGCTTGAGTGAAAGCTTTATAGAAGGACATTCATGGTCAGCATCTATCTTACCAAGAGATTAAGATAATGGTGCACAGTTATAAGTACAGACTACAAAAAATGTCACTCACTGATTTGTGTTCCTAAAAAAAGAAGTGAGCCATTCTGGCTGCTGCCATCTTTATCTTTGGAAACTACCCTGTACAAGTCTGACTGAACTTCAGAAACTTTGCAAGCCACCTTCAAGGCAGCTTGATAGTCAGACTTCAGTCTGAGGGAGGTTAGTGAAGAAAAATAAAAATTATTTATCGTAAAGTGGTGGCAGCTTTCATTGTAAAAGTGATATATCATCAGAGCTGGTATTTAATAGTCCTTATAACCCTGAGGGGTCCAAGTTTATTTTGGTTGTTTGAATATATTTGATTTGGCCTTTATGTACCACAGCCAGGTTTGGTATCCCCCCCCCCCGCCAGCACAACCTCACCTGTATGATCGGAAAATTATCGTTACACTTCAGCCTATTTTCTTGACATATTGGGCCCAAAAATACACAAATAATCATGTCCACATTGAAAAACAGTAGCATTTATTACAAAATAAACACACAAACACCACTGCTTTCCTTTAAGAAAAATAACAAATATATGCCTGCCTATCCTTTCCCACCATTATGCTTGGATAAATATTTTGGTCTTCTCATATTCAAATGATCATATCTGTGGTTTTACATGGTCTATCAACATCATACAAAAGCTGGGAGAGTTTTAAATCTGCACCACGCTATGAAGCTGACAACAGCGCTCCAGGGGGCTTTTTTTTTTTTTTTACGGCGCTGTAAAAATGTCACGTGACCTGATCATGCTATCTGTGCTGTACTGCATGTGCAGAGTATTGGAAGTAACAGCATTATATATACAGACTTTATTTGATAAATACCTGGTTACTTAAAAATCATGTTAAAGTTGACCAGCTAGTTAACAAGTAGAGTAACTCTTACCAATGATGCTGATGAGAAGGATGCTCTTACTTCTGTAAACAGACAGTCCTGGATCAATATATGCTAGCTTTAGCCTCAGATTGACTCTCCATCCTTCTGTTTCATATGACAGCAAGTAAAGAGAAGCCTTTAACGCAGAGTCATGCACCTTACAATTTGGCAGAGTGTAAAGGCAGAGACTTTTTCTAAGGATCTGTGATCAGGCCAGCATGACTGAATCACATAATAGCACCATAACCCCAAAAAAGGTTTCCTGTAGAGCTGATGTCAGCTTCACTTGGATGTTCAGATCTGAAACTCTCACAGTTTTTGTTTAATGTTGATGGACCATGAAAAACCAGAGATATGATAGTTTGAATTTGATAAAGTAATAAATTGGCAGATATCGGAAAATTCTTGTGTACCGCTAGAGGTAATGTGAGTACCACCAGTGGTTAGCATCACACAGTTAAGAGAACCATGGCCCTAAAACTTGAATAAAGCAAGAGGCCATAAACATATAGGGAAAGTTAGGTAAATAAAGTAAAAGACATTTAAAACACATATTTATTCTGTAATATTTCCATAAGAAATAATAAAATTTATTTTCCCAAATTTCCCTCTTTATGCTGCTTATATGCTGCTAAGTGTTTCATAAAGATCCGCTGTAGGTCTCAACTCCACATGTTCAGTGCTTGTGATGATTCTCTACCTAGAATGCTAGCAAGAAAAACAATATAATGATGTCATGTCCTCTTCACTCAATCTTCTCAATGCAGTCCTGAGATCAGAGCAGTCAAAGCAGAAGCAGCTCTGAGAACAAGAGAGATAAGGCTCTGGAATGTTTTCGGATGACTTGTGTTTGTGGAAAAAGTCTTAAAATAAGGATGAAGCAGCTGTGCTGAGGTAATTCAGTTTTTCTTATCCACTGGAAAAGGTTTTAAGGAGAGATGACTTGCATGCTTCACGTATACGTTGCCATCCTCCAGCTTCACTTCATACACTTGTTGCTGTAAAAAACATTAAAAGAGAATTTAAAGACTTGAGCACTGGAAAAAAAAGAATGATGTTGAACTACAGTGGAAACAAATCAATCCTTAATGTGTTGGATACAAATAACTGGAAAATTTTATGCATATTTCAGTTTCTAAAATAAAATGTCTAATTTACTTTTGTAATTCTGATTGATGGTTTTCACCTTAATACATATTTTGTATCATGTCACACTTTATCTTGTTGGGCCAACTTTAGCTTTGGTTACAACCATTTCTAGATTTCTAGTTTCTAGATTTTTTTTTTTTTTTTTGCCAAGATCCTGTATTAATGATGAGAGAGTCAGATGTGCATAAAGTCTTCTGCAGCACACCACAAAATTTCTCAATAGGGTTAGGATCTGTAATCTATGGTGCTCAATCCATGTGTGAAAATGATGTGTCATGCTCCTTATCCCACTCTTAGAATTTATGTTGGGAAAAACCAGGTCAGTAAGGTTATTTGGGTTGTCAACTGCTTTTTTATTTTTTTGGCATGGGTATGTGTATATATGAATATGAGATTTACCTTCATTTGGTGACAACATATATTATTATAACCAAATGTGCACACTAACCTGTAATGATGTCCCTGACTTCCCAGTTCTGAGATCAAAGTCATAGTCATGCCAGGGGCAGAAGACCTGCAGGACTCCGTCCGCCTCCTCAATGTCCCCCTCACAGAGAGGACCACCTGCGTGTCCACACAGGAAACAGTTAATAACAAACTCTTATCAAAACATTCCCCCTTCTGGGAAAATGTGATGCTTTCAGAAAACATAGCCGACAGGGGGCAGGTGCAAAGAATCACGCTTATGAGAGATCGATGAGGCATTAACAGATGTTTTATGTTTACATTTAAATAACAAATGTGCTTGACTGTCGCGGTGAGATGAGAGGTTAACTTTAGACAGAATGAAATGTGTTTAACTTATTTATTTATTTTTTTTTATGTATTTATTTTTTTACCGGAGTGCGCACAGCGGGCATCCATGGCAAAAAACTCTCCCTTCGCGTAGAAAAGGCAAACATCAGCGTCGTAACCGAGAGAGGAGTACATTAGTCGGCAGCGTTTCTTGGAAAGCTCCGAGGCTGGGCCTATGAGCCTCCATGAAACAGCCTCTGTGTTTCCCTCTTCATCTCCGGAGCCAGAAGCCATAAATAACAGCGAAACGATTTTGGTTTGGGTAATTTGCGCAGCTACAGGCCTCCTTTTCCCCCCGAGTGCGAATGATTTTCGCTGTTCGCTGCGTGCAAATGTTCCATATTAACCACCAAGCGAATGATTGCGCCGCTCATCCGTGCGCGGAGTGAGCTGCTGCCTGTCAGCAAAGCAGCCAGGACCCCGTCACAGACAGACACAGCTCCTTAAAAACCCGCATCTCAATGAATATGTCAGTGACAGAGCTAAAGCAACATAAAGCAGCAGATATATCATTCACAAACCCATATTTAAAATATATGAGAAATGTGTGAATCTGATGCAAGCCACTAAGCAGCAGTTGGAGCAAAATTTCTTCTTCAGCAAAAAGCTTAATAGAGACGGCTGCACAGCATAAATTACTTATTATGAATGGACCCAGACAGACCCTTCTTGTTCTTTGATTACGGGTCAGTCTGTAACATTAACTAGCAGTTTTAAACAATGCAACCCTGAAACATTTCTGTATGCTTCTAGGGTGGCCTGTTGAGTTTACTGAAAACATGTCCTCTTGGACATGTTCCCAAGAAGTGTGGTAACTGTGGGGCACAACTTTTTATGTAGTGTAAAAATAGTTGCAAATAATTTCTCAATTATCAGGTACAAAGCCTGTTTTTGTTCTTTCATGGCAGCAAAGGCTCCAAGCTGCAGTGTTGCAGACAGGTATTTGGCTGATTTCCTCAGACTGAGGTTTTGTTTTGTCTTTTTTTCCCACCGTGCTGTCTCTTAGCATTTTTACAAATAGTTTTGAGGAGTCTGTGTTTCCACTTGTGCTTTAGATAGACAATTTGATGCTGTCTTTCACTGCAGGAAATCTCAATTAAAGTCAGCAGCGCAGTATCAAATAAAGATCCAATAGAGCAGATAAAACTTCTGTCAGCAACTTTAACTTTGCTTTATACTGCTGTCCAGGTCTGTCAATGACAGAGATTGATGACTTATAATTATCACCAGTGCTTAAAACTAAGCTTTCAAATAACTCCCAAGTTGAGCTATTTGAAACCATGAATTTGTCCATTTGGCAATTTAAAAAGAATAAAAAATATATAAATAGTGATCTGTGTTTCTTCATCGATTGTTCACATTGTTTCCATTAGACAGAAATAATGCAACTGTGAGCTTATAACTTTTGTGTCTAGACTGGTGTGATGCATAACAGAGGCTGCCTGTTTGGATTCGTGACTTTGAGAGACTGCGTCATGTAAGGTGCTGCATGAGCACAGAGGGAGGCAGCAATGCTGTAAGTGTTTTACAGGCAGGATGAAAGAAAGCTTCTGCATCTTGTCAGAAGTTGCGTCTGAGCATAAGTAAATGAGAAGAGAAAGGAAAGCCAATGTAAAGAAATCTGAGCTAAGTGACCAAGTTATTAATAATGCATCATTCTCAGCAGGCTAAATTCCAACTGTGAACTTCATGAAGTAGCAGTGAAGTGAGTACTCTGTAATATTCTGCTTTAACAACTTTTTGAATTTCATGTTTCTTTCATTTTATCAAAATACCAGAGTTAAACCCAACTAACTCTAAAACACACCTGGGAATATTTTGCCCTGTAGCCTCTCCTCATACAGCAGGGTCAAATTGGAAAATCACCAGGGGTTTATTTTCAGCTGCACTTCCAAGAGTTACTTATTAGAAAATAAAGTCTAATATTGATGAAGTGGGTTAAACTGGATTCACCCTCCCAAAAAAAGCTTTGCAGTGATGTGGAAAAAGTTTTGGTTCAAGATGGTAGTGACACCTCTGCTTTGACATGGCAAAAAGCAACAAAACATGCTGTGCACATGTTCTGAATAAATTCAAATAAGCTCCAAATGATTACAGTTTTTGGAGAGAAAAAAAAAAGAGATGAAAATGATGCATTCTGGAAAATTTGAATCAGTGGGCTGGAGGGGATTAATAAACACAACTGCAGATGATGAGAAAATAAGCCAGAATGAACACAGGAGCATTGCACTGTCCATAAATTTCTTTGACTTCTAATACCACTAGTGCTCTGACCACTGGACAGTCTTACTGTTTGCATGGGACAAAATTTGGTGTGTAGAAAATCTGGCACAGATGAGATATTAGACTATGAATGGAGCCAGAACTCATCCATCATTAGCTTCATCTTCTCCACAACCCAGCAACCGCTCTCGAAAGTCTCCTAATTCACCCTGGAAGAGCAACTCTCCAGCCAATGTGGTTTTCATTAGCTATGCAAATGCTCAGGCCAAACTCAAAACCCCAGTCCCTGCTTTGCTCCTTGTTTTACTAAAGCTTGTTATTCAAGTGCTTCTTGTTATCATGTAGAGATAGTAGGACATCCAGATTTACAAGATCCCGACGGAGCTTATTTTATAAAGGCGTATTGTTTGTTTTTAAATTAATGTCCTTAACTGTGGAACATGAATAGTCACAATGTAATTATGTCACCGCAAATACAAATTCAGAATCAGCATTAATTTTTAGTGGACAGGACACTTAAGCCACAACTCCGCTCCTCAGCCAAGTTCCAATGTTTACCCTCAAAAACTCACAAAACGGCCTTTCACCAAGTGTTAACCCATTCTTTATGAAGAGTTTTGAGCCCTTGTACCCTTTTTTGTTTCCTTGTTGCAAATTAAATTAGGTCAGTACCATTCTTTCTGTACATTAAAAATTAAAAAATGATCAAAAAATTAAAAAAAAGAACCTGACAGTGCTTTGGCTGTGGGGCATATATCCTGCTAACTTTCTGCAATTCATGGTTATATAATATACTCCAGTCCCACCTTGTGCCATTTTAATGGTTTGTCAGGGGTTGTACACACCACTGAAAGAATATTCTTTAATGCGAATTGTTATCTCTTTCAAACCAATTCTATTAACCAGTTTCAGAGGCTAAAGTATAGTCTCAACAAAGACTAGAACTGCTGTTATCCAAGATAAATGTAAGTGAAAAAAAAAAAAATAAAAAAAAAAATAATAGTCTAAAAAGTATTCAGAGGCTTATTCCTCTACCACCTCTCCTACCTCCCTCCTGGTTAAACTATAGAATGGGCAGCCCGGTACGCAACACATTTTCTGAATAAGGCAAAGGTAAAAAGACGATGGTTAGTACTTAACTACTGTAAACAGAACATGTACTCTCCTAATATGGTGGATCACTCCCACAGTTCTGTGAGGTGGTAATGTATGCAGGTGCATTCTCTATTGCAGGTGTATCATCAAGCTCTAAAAACCAATTCTTTGTAGGGAACAAGAAGAGCTGACTCATGTTGGGCATAGCCAAATCTTTAGAAGGGGAGGGACTTTATTTTGATTGCCATACCATGTGGACAATCACATGCAAGGAAAGACTAGGATTATACCAACATGCAAAAGGAAGAAGATGGTAGATTTTTAGAAGACGGAAAGTGTAGGGTCAGTGTGACAGAGAGACGGCAGCTGAATTTAAATGCAACATCTCAGGAAAAAGTGGAGAAATCAGTGAATCTAATGTTTTATGATGTTCAGCGTTTCATTTATTTGATTAGTTTGCTGTGGTTCTGTGTTAAATGGTTCATTTAAAGGTTTGATTAAGACTTTTAAGAAAACACAAAATAAAAAAAATTGCCACTATACTAACCTAAATTAGGCTAAAATAGAAGCTTTGAGTGGTACTTAACGAAGAACCAAGGCCGGCTTTACGCAGGGGCAAGAGGGGGCAGTGCCCCCTCAAACAAACATTCTGCCCCCTCAATCAAATGCGCCAAAATGGGCAAATCTCTCCAAACGCTCTCTCCCCTCTGTACTGAACTCTGTGTGTCGGAGCTTCACAGGATCCATTGTACTGTCTTCAACAAGTCCTTCCCACCACCACAGAAAACAACCAATCAGTGTTTAGTATGCAAATGAGTTGACATACAGCCTGATCTTGCGGTGTCATATTTCTCCCCCTCGTAGAGAGAGCGGCTGCTGAGCTCCAGCGGTAAAACTTATAGAGTAAAGCTCTGTTAAATGTGTTGTAGCGATACTGAATAAATACTTATAATAACAGACGTATTTATTGCATCTATTCTGTCAACTGGGGTTAGTTTCTGTTCTATTTAAACGCCTGTTAGTAGGAGCAGTGATCAATCACGCACGGGCCATAGATGTGACTGCCTCCTCGGTACTAGACTGAGGGAAAACGAGCTGCGCATATGAGACCCCTCAAGCTCCGCCCAGCCTTTAGTTCAGCATGCTAGTTTGAAGAAAAAAATAACAGAAAGTTTCACTCTACATTCCCGCTGCTTTCAGCAGTTCAGCTCAGAGCTTCATGTATGCCTTGTTGGTTCTTAAAATTTTGATGAAGGATCATTTAGTTTTTACTCATTTTCATTTATTATTATCATTATTTCCCCCTGAAGGTTCACTGCCTTATTTTGGTAGGGGGTTTAATTTTTTGCTCTGTTATTGTTGTGCTTGATAGTTATGATTCTTTAATCATTATGGTCTATATACAGACAGAAACAAACACACAGATAGTTGAGTTTATTGTTATTAGTTTCAAATTTATTCAAAATGCTTAGACATCTAATGGCTGTCCAATAGGGCAATTGTTATTTTGTTGGTTGTTAAAGCTTTGATAATGGATCATTCTTTTCTTTTTTCTTACTTCATTTTTGTTATTGATATTTTCTGTTCCCCCCCTGAGGGATTGCCACCTTTTTGTGGTCAGGGGGTTTGCGTGCCTCAGTGACTCTAAGAGCTATACCAGCAGGAGCTTTGGTTTCAGGTGGGACACCCAAGCTGGACAGGTCTTAGAGTAGAGGCCTGACAAAGTGCAATCCATTTCTTTGAAGTTGGACTCCACTAACAGCACAGTTCCGTTAAAGAAACACTTAAAAAACAACAACAAGAAAATGCTGAAGTATGTACTCATAATGCCCCCTTCAAATTTATGCCTGCCCCCTCATGTATGCATTCCTAGAACCGGCCCTGCGAAGAACCATTTGGTAAGCAAACCAGCTGGCTCTTCTAAAGGACCCAAGCCAAAAGAGCCTTTTGGAAATTAGTGATATAAAAATGGTCTTTTTTTATGAAGCTTAGTTACTTCGCTATAACCAAATAGCCTAAACTAGTCTGATCCTGAAGTGAGTATAGTGTACAGCAATGTTGGATAATTTTTCCAGTATAATGCTGGATTATTTGTCAACAAGAGGGAGATCCTTCTCAAGAGGAATGACATGGAGACAACTCCACACTGTCTGCTGCAGCTTATCGTCTGGTCACTGTGGCCTCATTCTTGTGAGGCCTCAGTGGTGTTCATAAGACAAGTCATTGATTTGTTTAGCGGTAATTATAGGCACATCAGGACCTTGGAAAACAGAGCCATGGTTTGGGAACTGTGCTGCACCACCTGCATCTGTAAAATAGTTGCATTCCTTGGCTGTTATATGACCATGCAGAGCAATAATCAGCTCTAATGACACGAGATGGCTGCTCACACCATTAAAGATCCACGTTATTAAACTGCTGGCTAAAGCAGAGAGAATCCTTTGGCTTTTTCCAAACATAAAGCTGCTTAAATGAGGGAAAAAAGAATGAAAGGCAAGATTAATCATCACACAAAATTTTGGCTGAATTGTGAAAACTGAAAAAAAAAAAGAAAAAGAAAAGAAAATGAAAAAAATAAAACTGTTGTAAAATTTATTGAATAATATATAATATTTTTCACTTCTGAGATTGGATTTAGTGTGGTTAATTACAAGCTGATAGACTCTTCCTTATCTAAACAGAATTGTTCAGCAAAAAAAGATCCTATTTGACTTGAAAACATCTTAAATTTTCAAATGTTTTTCTCCACCTGGTTTGCAGGGGAAGGACATCATTTAACTGTACCTATGAGACTTAGAGGGCATGACATCAAGCCTCTGAGCCACTCTCTGTAAAGTCTACACCACAGCTCACCTTCACCTCCATGACACATACGTATGTCTGCAGGAAAGATCAGACTATGCTACATTCCTTCCATCATGTCCTCAGTTCTGATTATATCCAGACACAATACATCTTGTTCTTCAAGGTTCCCAGCTTAGCAGATGGACAGCATGGTCTGAAAAATAAGGAAAAGTTCACCATCTGAAATAGTAGACATATATTGTCATAATGTAATATATTTATTTTATTTATCTTTTATCAGACATTTCTCAAAAATGTTTGCAACTATAGCATAAATATATATGAAAAGATAAACACATTATCAGTACAGTAGCAGTCAAAAGTTTTGACACACTTTCCTATTAAATCCAGTAGGAATGTGTGTCCAAACTTTTGACTGGTAGTGTATATGATGTAACCCTGTGATGATAATTTTAGTGTGTAATTTGATATTTAATGGATTTAGTTGTTATATTGTGCTGATTGGAGGGAAGGAAACTGGGGATATATTGTTTATGATACATAATCTGTTTTTTTCCCAGAAAGTCTGAACTTGATTACCAGATTCTTTGTGCCAAAACGGGTACAATTTTATTGTTGATTTAGTCTCAGAAGCAGTTATATGAATTTAATATGTTTTACAAATGAAATGATCCAAAAAGAGTTATTAGCCATACTCCCGGTACCATGGTTATTTGTGCTAAGTTTTGGGTTACTGATAAACTCAATGCAGTAAATAACATGCTAAGACCGAGCATTCATCCTCTGCTGATTACTAATGACATAATAATGCATAATCTAAACAAACATCTGCAAAATAAAAATAGAAGACTGAGAGAAAAAAAGAAAATAACTAAATATGTGCTTTTAATATGTTACAGTCATGAGGCAGCATAGTACTCAGAGAGTGTATGATTCAGGAAGTCAATATCTTCTTTTGCACTTTTAATTAAAGTTATCTGAATCCTCTTTAAAAGTTTGTGTTCTTTAGGGTATGTTTCTGTCCATCAGAGGACTATACAATATCTGTGTTTACATGTCCAGATATTGTATTGTAATTGAAGTAAACCATTCATTCATTCATTCATTCATTCATTCATTCATTCATTCATTCATTCATTCATTCATTCATACAATCAGACTATTTGGGAATGATACATTTTTATACAGACTCACTTAGTCCAGTTAAATCTTGATGTATTATAATACATTTCCTAACATTTTCTGAGGGCAGATTATGATTTTCTATTCAAATTAAAAGCCATTAATGTCAGATCGCCTGAGAAAGCAGGTAATTGATGTAAACACAATAATTACAAGAGAGAGCAAGAAAATTTTTAAACCAACGTCATGTTTGACATTGCTCACATGATGTTAGGCAGTGGAGAAAACAGAAAAGCTAAAATCCAAGAGCACAGACAAGACAGACAGACTTGACAAGGAGCAGGCTGATGCAAAACACTAGAAACAAGCAAGGGGTCACTCAGGAGGGAAACTGACTGACAACAGGAACAAATGGAAAGTGTGATAATCTGTATGAAGACAAACTGGGTGCTGAAAGAGGGGGGAGCTTGTCTGCAGTTACACAAATACTGATTGGATACTGAAGCACAGGTGGTACAAAAACAAAAAAACAAAAAACAAACAAACAAGAAAAAAACAAACATAAACAAAACAAAAGTGAATACATGTCAAGCTCATATAAAATAGCTGAACATAACAGTGATAATAAGCGGAATTATAAATGACTTTCAATCTACAACAAGCCCAAGAAAAAAAGCACACTCACTAAGTCCAGAGCAAAGAAAACCAACACACTAAAGTGTACATGCTTTCACTGAGACATGCATGTATTCATAGATCATCCAACACCCCCACAGAAGCAGACAGCAGAGAAACAGGCAGCACACACGCCATTGTATGACACCATTATAAAACATGTGCATAACATCTATAAACCTATCTCACCACAATGAGCAGACACTGCTACGCAGCACACAGTGTTCTCCTCACGGACTCATAATCTCTTGACCCTCTCACAGTCTATAGATGTCTACACCAGCAGGACCTCTGAAATACGTCAGTCTCTTTCACATTAGTGTATTATTAATAACCAAGCCTGAGGCACACAGAAGCCAGCAAATTTAGTTTTGGGTCTACTAGGCCGACAACCCGTAATTTATCATGGCTTGTGGGCCATCTGGATATTTGCCAATTTAGCCTTCGCTCCTCTTGTCTTTGAGAACAGTGGACATGGATCCAGTCAATGCAAATCTCCTGCACAAACAGTCAAAGAAACATTTACTCATTCAGGTATGTTACAAACACATTTAGAACATAGGGAGAAAGAGCATGAGAGATCCCCCATGAGGGAGAGCAAAAGAAAGACACTATTGTCAGAATTTTGCATTTGAAAGTGCCTCATGGAGACATGCTTGCTCCAGCTTGTGGCTGCTGTTGCAAATTCAGTCGGGTTCAGGGTTTTCCACCAAAAGCTACTTCAAGCCTCGGTGGTTTGCATGTGCCCCGAAACAGTGATCTTATGTGGACATGGCAAATTACCTAGAAACAGAAGAGACATTTTTATGAAAGATTATTATCTGGAAGAAACGAGATCAGAGACTCAGTAAGGGAGGCTGGTGGCTTTGTTACGAAGTATATATATATATTTTTTATTTTTATTACAGACAAATTGTAAAACAGCCCATATTGGTAAGAAATACTTTCCAGGCTGTCAGCTTGTGAGACATGAACTACTTCATAGTTGCTCAAGAGATCAACAAAATCATTTCACGATAAATCTGAGTCTCAGTTATATTTTAGCTTCAATAGATCTAACATGTCCAACTTTCATCAGAGAGGGTGGTTTAATGGCTGGAGAACACATAAAAGGTTTCTAAAACAACATCAAACCGGACATACCTATCAATCTTACAGAGTAGAAGCTTTTCACAATGAGTGGAGAGATTTTTGAGAAGAAAGTTCAGCTCTTTAAAAGGCTATTTGATAGACAATGAAATGAAAAATGAGACGTACATTCCTCCACAGTTCCTAGCCACATCAAAACATTTGGTCAAATATTCTCTCAGACTAGATTGTGTTAGTAATTGTGAGTGTGCAGAGGACTCGTGGTGAAGAGATTGATTTGTAAAAAGGGTTCTATCCATCTGGGAAAGTGAACATTCAGACAGGTCTCATGGAGTGAAATTCAACATGTTTGCTGTTTATAGAGCTTCTTTAGGGAGATTCATGCAAAGTTTTCACAAGTGTATTTAAAAACATTTTGTGTCTCCGTCTATGTTTAACTTTTAAAATGTTTTCTGTAAGATCTTTGTTTGGTTAACCATCCTCAAACTTTTTAAAACCCTAACCAATTAGTTTTGATCAAATGGAAGTGTGTGCAGTTCAAACCAATGTCTCCTCGGTTAACGTCATAATATGACATTATAAAGACAAGTCAAAGGTATCAAAGGTATTGGGAGATCACTAATACTCACTGGCTGTTGCAGTTACCATACATGATGCTACCGACACAGAACAACAGTTTTACCAAAATGTGGTTCAATGTAAAAGTTGTGAAAATGTCATTTTCGAAATTTAAAGCCTGGATTATGAATTACTACATATTGGACATGTGGACAAATGTTCCTGTATCAGAAATTCTAGCAGAACTGGGCTGCAATCTGCTCTACAAACGTCTCCTGCATTAATTTATTTTCTATTAGACAGCATGCTTGCAATTTTCTGAACTGAAATCTTACTGTGGAGCATGCTCTCTCTGCAAAATGCACACAATCCACTTTCTACGGTGCATATCAGACAAATCTTAGTGTCTCTAAAATACACGCATCTAACCTACTTCCTGTGGTGCACATCTGACATATCTTAGTGTCTCCAAAATGCACACATCTAGGTCACTTCCTATGGTCCTTGTCAGACAAATCTTAGTGTAGTAATGGTGAAGTGAGTCTTCTTCAAAACAGAAAAAAGATGTTTCTGAAGTAAACACATGAATTCTATTCATTTTTCTCTGATCTACCTGAATGCAACATTAATGTTTGAAAGCCAGTGACGAAATTACTGCGTGAACATACTTGAGTTAAATCAACATTGTAAATGAGCTAAGAATCCACCATTATTTCCTAGGACGACATTGTGTAGGTTCACATCTTGAGCTGCACATTTTTTGCACTACCAGCAGATGACTAAATATTACATTATGCAGCATTTTGCCTCAAGTCTCAGATAAATTTATATAAAAAAATGTAAAAAATAAAAAACCTTGTGTGGAGTTAAAATGTTTGCCTTTTGCATATGTAGATAGTAGGAAAAAGTTAGAATGTGCATAATTATTTATCTATTTATTCTCTGTGAACCTTGCATAGCCTCATCAAAAAGGAAAGTTTTAAGGCCACTTTTGAACACACTGAGTGTGTCTGCCACATGCACCCAAGCCGGAAGACGATTCCACAGGAGAAGAGCCTGATGGCAGAATGATCTACCTCCCATTCTGCTTCTAAAGACTCTAAGAACCACTAATAGGCCTGTGTTCTAGTAGCGCAGTGCTCTGGAGGGGCAGTAATGTACTATGAGCTCTGATAAGATGGTGTATGACCATTAAAGGCTTTATTCTGTAGGTTAGGAGGAGAGTTTTAAACTCTATTCTAAATTGTACAGGAAGCCAGTGCAGAGAAACCAATAAAGTAGATATCACATTTACTGTTGTAGCGACTCTGCTGTTAACTTTGATTTCAGTTTACACGCAACTTGCTTTTATAACATGCTTGCTTTAGCTCTTCATGCCTCTGTAACCAACTTAGAAATTGCATTGAAATAGAAGAAGGCGTAGCCTTTACTTGGAACAGTAATACTGGTTGGCCACATTTCTATATCTCATAACCAACAAAGATAATCAGATTTGTAATACAGCAACCCGGAAACAACCTTTTTTTTTTTTTTTTTTTTTTTCCCCAAACATGCTCTTTCACTCCATATGCAGCTTAAAGATCGTTTCACAATGGATGTCTACATGGTTATTTTTCATTGCAGTAAAAAGTAAAGTGTTGAAATAAGGAAGACCTGTTGTTTCATGTTTTTATGTGTTCCACATATCCTTCCGATATGATACAACAAGCTGCACAGATCTGAACAAGCTGCACATGCATATATGATAAAATAGGTCAGGGCAGGAGTTTCTTAAATAAACAGGAAATAAATAGTCTCTTCTTGATTATCCTTTGTTTCTCATCTAAGAGCACAGGAGTCCCTCTGAAGTACTTAATAGCATGCAGAGTGCTTTTTCCGAGTATTGGGTAAAACCAAACATTTATTTTGTGTTATGTCACACCTCAAGCATAGGAAATGTTCTTTAATAGCAATCAAAATGTGTGAACCACAAAGTCATTTTTATGAATAAGTTTCTGGTATTGCTAAGATCTCAGATCAAAACACTGATTAATGCAGCAGATGCTCTGACGTTTACAGCTGTGTCTTACCAGGGAAGAAGCTATTCTGACAACGTGTTGCATGTTTAAGCTATCTGACTGTCCAACAAGCAGTTTTGAGGAGGCATACTGACCCATTTAACACAACACTGTCACAAGGCCCCATGAATGGTCGTTCTTCTACTTTCTGCATGACGCCTTTTACCTGTTCTGAAGGTTATGTAGGAAAAGTGTTAGGGAATGGAAAAGAAGAACAAATTAGCAAAAACACACCAAAATAACTTAAACACATGTGGACAAAAGTAAATTTCCACATCCCAAAGGTTGAAAATTATTTATGGATTATGGATTTGCTGAATCTGCACTTTTTTTCCACACAGTTGTTTGAATTTGCAGTTATGCATATTTTAAATAGATTGATTCAAACCACTTCTTTTATCCAAATACCATCCCTCAGTCCTGACAGCTCATCTTTTCCACAGGTTATTCTGCTTGTGCTGCTAAATATTTCTGCAGAAATGAGACACTAATTATTATTAAATAAACACTGACCAGTTAATATTAAATCACTACCCTGTAGCACGTTCTATTTGATAGCGCTGCAGCTGTAAAACTGAACAACAACCTCTGATAGTGAGAGATTATTCCTCCTTCAGCTTTTTTTAGAGGAGCTCCGAATGATAAATTCATGATTGTTTAAAATTCTTACATAATTGCTACTGGATTAGAACTCAGCTATATCCTGCGTTATTTCACAGTCTGTTTTGCCAGATCATGAGTGGCCTGTAAAACGAGAACTCTGAGACCTTGAAAAGAATATCATACTGGGGCTGCTGCTGAGAGCCAGACGTTTCAGACATGAATCATTGTGGCAAACAAGTGATCACATCTTTAAGTATTTGACAGTGAAGAGGAACAAGATAAAATTTTATTTTGTTTTCAGGGGTTGTTCGATGTATCCATTTTTACACAGACTTTTATGCAATGAGGTCACCATAGCCAATTGGTTTACATATAAACATTTCTTTTTCTTCTGTTCCCGAGAAGCTTCATCAACTTTCCTCCTCTACAATATTTTGTCCAACTTTCTCTTGTTTCATCTTTCTTTGCTAATTTCCCTTTTCTGCATGGTTTTAATTTCCCAAGGCAAATAAAGTAAGGGCCGTCAATCAACCAAGGGCTGTCATGACACTGATAAATGGCAGCTATTATGTGCGCGACTGAACACTAAATGTAAACCACTAAATAGGGCAAGCTGCATACAAGAGAAACTAAAACTAAATAAAGAATAAGAATATTCTGGCAGGAAGCCAGGGATCTTAATCACAGGCTTCTGTGTTTTAGCAGTGGATTATTATGCAGAAAGCCCAGCCACATAAAGAGACCCATCAGACTGCTGTTGTTATAGAAGTCTTGGAGCAGATTTTTAGAAATAGATGTGGTCTTTGAGAGAAATCTTTAATGACCAAACTGTACCCAAAAAAGACAGGCAATAGAAATTTGTGAAGCCCGAGAACAAATGCATACATTCACATCCGAACCATCAGATAAGAAGTCCTAGTCTGTTTTCTCCATTGAACACTCTCCTTTAATGGCAAACACAGACTGTCTGAGTCTCCCCGCCTCGAGGCAGGCCAGTTTAAAGATACACTCTGTATTGTTCTCACTCTCATCCTCTTTATCCACGTCCTGTCTGTCTGCTCAGTGTATCCAAATACCTTTAAATACCTGCCTTTTCTTTTCCCCACTGACTGCCAAATACTCAGAATACCAATGTCATTTCCCATCTGTTGAGACCGATCTAGTCAAGGCTTCCTGTGTAAAAGTGAACCCTGGGGAATAGGGCACTAAGAAGTTTGGCCTCAGTACAAAACATTCACATTCCAGGTATTTCTGCTTTTCTGATGGTAGAGATACTCTCTAAGCCATAAATATTTTTTAAAGACATACACAGCACAACAAAGGAGGATTACTTGTATAGAGGAGGCAGCCTGATTCATATTTAGACATACAGTTATATGACATATCCTAAACCTAATGTTAAAATAAGTCTTTATACTAACTATTTACATTATGAGGGTTTGTTCTTTGTGTCTAGAAGGAATGTCCCCACACTGAGACTCTGTCAACAGATTTATCTGCCCATACTTAAATGGCTGCAAGTAATAAATACAGAGAAGTACCAAATCAGAGACAGCCATGGTGGGAAAAAAGGGTGGAAAATGGCATGAGCTTTCTTCCAAGTTAGTGCTTTGACTTGGCTTAAAATGAACCATTTTAAGCTACATTCCCTGGAGCAAAGAAGACAAGGAAAGATGGCACAGCTTAGAGAATAAAGCTACAAACCAAAGCAGCTTCTGTTGACCCGTTTCTCTGTGAACATGGTTATGATAATGACTTTTCCAATTCTACCTTCAAAAAGAAAAAGAACAATAGAGAGAATTTATCAGCTCATTGCCCATCACTAAGATAGACAAATCTTCATCTCAGAAGGCTTTACAGTGGATACCATGACCCAATGAGACATCTTCACCAAACCAGTCCTAACGTCCACATCTGGCATTTCAATCATTTCTCTAAGCAATACCTGGGGGTAACGTCTGAATATCTTCTTACCATTTTTATTAATTATATCTAACCCCTACTTTGCCCTCCAGGAAAACGACTGATGTATTGGTCTTGTGTTGCTTACTTATAAAACTCTCTTCTGCACCAGAGAGAAAACCTATACGGCACCTTGTCATTGGCCTGTTTTTGTTTCCACACTGTTTGACCGACACTCTTCTTTCAGAGGCTCTCACTGCGGTCAGAACACTGGATCTGTGTGTTCAGACAGACGGACTGATGAGGAGACACTGAGCAAAGCAAAGGTATTTTGGCAGTGATATATCTCATAGTACCCTGAAGCTCTGCAATTCTCAACTTTTACGTGTTGCATAAATGTGTATGGATCTGCTGACGAGAAGTGGAAACTAACCTGGTCATTGCTTTGTAACTATTATTAGGAAGGTCTGCAAAGCGTTGCAATATTTCAAATGGAGATGCTGCAGGAGCAAAAAGCATTTAAAAATGCAATTGCAAAAGTGTAGTGATTGTAGTGTTTTGCTCCAGACATGGCACCTTATGACTAATTTTTATCATTGGTATTTTAAAAACTTTATAAATTAGAAGTAAAACCACCTTTTCATTATTAGTTTCTAGATCATTTTAGAACACATTGTTTTGATTTGAAGGTGAAACAAGTGAAATGAATGCAATACAGTGAGCTCACTCAACTCAAAGGTAACCTGTTAGTCTGACCTGAGTCCTGTAACGGGAGAGTACCTTCTACTTGTGGAGCGGACTGCCTGTAACATTTTTCACATGTGAATTGCCTGGCGCGGATGACTATGTAGAGAAATCCGTGACGAGCTGACATCAGCTCATCTAAGTTAGAAAAGAAAAAAACAAAAACTTTTGGAAATCTTGTTTTAAGAACAGTCTGGCTGAACTTTTGGCTCAGAGGGGTTCTTCGTACATATGTTCACCTCATTATCTGAAACCTCACACTTAGTATGAACATGATGGATCATATATACTATTTCATATTTATATACCAATTGTATATTACAAAAATAAGGAAAAGTACAGTAGATTGGTTGATGTTAATGGTGCTGAAATTGTAGTATTTTTGCAGAACATTCTAGTGTCCCACTCACCTTTGATCCAAAATAGTTCTTGGCTAAAATGTATTTATTTATTTAGACAAATTTTATAATTAGTGTATATTTAAGTGATCTTTGTCCATATCCATCCCTTCAGTTATGCTGCTGTAAGCTTGGTGATGGGTATTTTTCTATCATAAAATAAGACACAAAGAACTCAGAGTGAAGTCAGCTTCATCGCGATGGGGAGAGACTGTGGTTCAGCACTCAGAGAGTGTCTGGTGTCAACTCCGAAGTCTCAACCCCAGTGCCCCCTTTTTATTGAGCAGCTATCACACTTCAGAAGAGCAAGCAAAGTTCTCGCAAACTTCAAACAGGGAAGCACATTAGCATACAACACTTTATGACCCTTTTCACACAGAGCTGTGACCACCACATCCTGTCCTCTGCAGGGTGGGTGAGACAACAAATCATTACCCATCCTTAAGGGAGAAAGTTTAAACTGTTAACTTTAAACTGTCAACTTTGCTTACTCTAACATTTGGCCTTTTGGAGACTTCCCATGATGCACTGAACACGTTCACTCTATCTTTTCTTTCATTATATATTGTTATTATTATATGTGTTGTTATTTCTATCAATAACTTTCTCTTTTATCTTTTCCATAGAAGATTTCATGGCTGCTGTCTTCTTGACTCAAATTTTAGTCATAGTTGAGAACAGATTGTCTTCCTGCTTGCCTAAATCGGGCTCTGATGGAGCCTTCTCATCAGGCAGGCGGGCTCTGTGGTTGGCATGAAGCTGGACTCCCTGGTGACAGTGGTAGAGAGGAGAACACTAAAAAAACTACTGGCTATTGTGAATGATGCCAGTCACCCTCTGCACACTGTCATCAGTGCACAGAGAAGCCTGACCAGTAACAAGCTGCTCCTCCCCAAGAGTAGGACCAACCGGCTCAGAGACTCCTTTGTCCCCCGAGCCATCAAACTGTACAACTCTGCATTAGGCAGGAGGGGGAGAAGGAGGGGGGAGAGGGAGGTGTGCAGTCCGCCTGATACAACACATGCACAATAACCCATACAAACAGTTGCAATAACTTATGCGTGCAATAGTGAACTGGGAATCTGTACCACCTCTACTGTGTGCAATGCTTGTTTATATTGTTTTATTAATTTATCTTATTGTTATTATTGTTATATTTATTGCATTCTATTTGCCTCTATTTTGCTTTGTACCTGTATATATTGTGTCTTGTGCTTGTCCTGCTTTACTGTTGGTGTTGTATTGCTACTGGTACCCAAATTTCCCTGAGGGCTCTCTGAAGGGATTAATAAAGTATTTCTATTCTATTCTATTCTAAAATAACTGGATTAATCAGGAATTAAGAATTTTAGGTTTGAACTGACATTTATTTACCTGATCTGCTATGTGCTTCTGAGTTAATTTTGAATTAGAACTTCAAAATTACCCTCAATTGAAATCAACTGAATTAACACCGTAACACAATTATTTTGTGATGTTGATATTGTCATTATGGACATTTGTGTGCAATTTTGTGAAAAATTAACATATAAATTAATTAGTTGTGGCAAGTCTAAATGGACAAATGTAGCAACTTAATTAGTAAATAATATAGATAATGAATCTGTTACTTCAACTGGGCATTTTGCACTTATAAAAAAAATATCTAAAATTAATGACTTTTGAAATAGAAAGTACATAGATAGCAACATAACTTTTGTAACCTTGTACATACAGTATGTTTACTCACTTTTATAGATGTTTTGTGTGGGTCTGTAAAAATTCAATTGAATTAAAAACACTTTTTTTTTATCCCAAAGGAGGCAAATAAAATGGACAGAGAAAGCACCCCACTGGACACACATAATAAGACATTCACATAAACATACTGTATAAAGCAATTGTATAAAAACATATAAAAGAACAAAACAAATCTACATGGGTACGAGTACAGATTTAAATCAAATATTTAAAGTCTGAATCAATTAAGTAACATCAGTTTTGGAAGTACAGAGTTATGCCCCACATTTTTACACAACTTAGTTAGGTGAGAGTGAAATGGTAAATGGTTTGTATTTATATAGCACTTTACTGTACCTGGAGGTGTTTTACATTATACACCACATTCACCCATTCACACACTGATGCAAGGCACTAACCACAACCCATCAACAGCAATTTGGGGTTTGGTGTCTTGCTCAGGGACACCTCGACATGAGCTTGCTAGGCCGAGGATTGAACTGGCAACCTTCAGGCTAAAAGACGACCATTCTACCCACTGAGCCACGTCACCCTTAAATGGACATTAAGACTCATATTACTAGGAACGTCTAATAAATTTATACAATGAACAAGTAAATCTGTATAAGAATAGAAAAACAAAGTTTATGTACAGGTGACTTATTTATGCTTTATTTAAGAACTCATAACATGATTAAAATACTTTCTCCCAATGGCAGCATGCTATTGATTTAGTGATCACAAGCTGGTTTTAACCATTCCCTCATTTTTTATAGGTTCTCTTTAAGGGCCTATACAACACAACTAAAGACATGGACGCTTTGCTGCTGATTTCACTTTTCCATCAAAAAAATGTGGCCTAACAGTTTTGTTGGAATTCCCATCTTCTCATTATACTGGTTTAAATCTGATACATCTAAATATGAATCCCATGTCCAAAGCGGATAGACAGCATATGTTTTTTGAATTGAAATGGTTCAAGCAGAACAGAAAAAAACCCATAGCACTGACATAATTTATGCCGTTCAAGGCTCAGTCAAATGCTTTCTCTCTTTTCTTTCTCTACTTTCATTGTTTAGGTCAATGCTGTGACTGGGCAGCTTCCATGACCTCAATCGCCAGCTGCATTGCATGAGGAAAAATGCAGACTAGAACTTATGGATGTGTGTGGATGTCGAGACTAACCAGAAGCCAAAGTGTATGTTTAACAATGCACGGCCTCTTTGTGGTGGAGCGAACTACCACCTCATGTGCAAACGATGTAACATTTGAGAAGTACCTTACACTCTTCACAAAAAGTTGTCAAACAAGCAGAAGTAAGATAATTCATAACATTTGCATCACAAGATCTCATATTCTGAAGCTTTGGTGAGTGTGGTAGGACTTCAGATAAGAAGCCAAAGTTTGCATAAAAAGAAATTTTGGTCTGCGTGGGAATGTGAACTCTTGAAGTCCTTTTCTTTATCTAATGTGTCTAGCAAAAGGACAAAAACGTGATCCTTTCTCAAAGGCTGTATATGTCAAAGTGTACAAACATCACGAACATGATGATAAGAAAAATATTTTCTTGTGTTTCACAACAGTGCAACCACACATGACTGATATGTGAAAATTTACTCAAAGCTGACATGTTTATATCTCTTCCTCATGTTATCAACAGCTATTCAAGTCAGTATTCATCAGCTTTCATTTTTATTGTTTGCATAGAGTAAAAGACTTTTTATATAGTTGTATGCTTCTATTGGCCAAAGCTATAAATAATTTTTAATGAATCTCTGCTTTACTAATCATAGCAATGTGCAGTTGTATTGTGATGAAACTTGGGCAGAGTGTGGAATGAAGTTATGTGATGTGACGGGTAAAAATCGACTTAGCGACACTTAGATTTGCTGGCTTTAAATTCTGTCCAGTCTTAAAAAATCAGTGCTATCAATGCAAAGTGTAAATAAAAACATATCCCAATGAAACCCTGCATTTGTTGAAAAATTGGGGGAAAAGGATGCTAAAATCAAAACTGTACTATTTTATTAAATTATATGTGCCCATTTGAAATGCAATGACATTTTTATTAAAAATGTGTGTTTATTGTTGTCTTGCATTTTTTTCTTATTCTAAAAACACAGATAAAGGTTAGAATATTATGATAATATGAAGAAAAGGGAAAATAAGGTTTAGAAAGGGAGAAATATAAAAGAAAATCTTACCAGATCTTAGCATACAGTAAATATAACCTTGGATGAACAACTCATGCCATATGTGGCATGTGTCATTATTTATTTAACAAAATTCAAAGCATTATAAATATTTTGGGAAACTATTTTTTTCCAGTTTATTGGATGTTTTCATTATACAAAATCTGTTTAAGTCTGTTGGAACAGAACACAGCTGAGCTGAAATTAAAATAAACAGTCAAAGCCTAACTTGAAGGAAAATAGTTTTATAGAAATCGCAGGTGCACCAGGCAGGGTTTTCTTCTCTTTCTCTTCTTTCAGACTCTCTCCAGGCTTCGACCAGCTCTTTCTGTCTCCATAGCATTACTTTTACATCTGGGAAAATAAAGTTCAAAATCATCAGAAAGAATGCATGAACTAGGCCCGAACCACAGGGGTGAGGGTCTCATTACATTTGAGAGATTTCCTTATTTATCACCTAGCTATGTTTTGTTCCTGTTGACAGCCTAATATAGGCCCTCATTATTCAAAAAGCTGAAACTTTTTTTAATTTTGAGCATTTTAAAATCCCATCCATTGGCTCTTTATGCTTTATGCAGTTCAGGCTTGTGAGCGGGCATTGCCAATCCTTCACATGTACAACACAGAAACAACCATGCACTCACAAATAGGGCTGCAACGATTAGTCGACATTAGTCAACAATAAAAATAGTCGACAACGAATTTAGCCGTCGACTATTAGTCGGCAAAAAAAAAAAAAAAAAAAAAAAAAAAAAAAACTACCGAGTGAGACATCGTCTTCTAACCCTATCTCTGCTGAGAGTTGCACAATGCACATGCGCAGAGAGGGGAAAAAGATACAGGGTGAGACATCGTCTTCTTTTTTAATCTCTGCTGAGAGTTGAAGTCCGTCAGGGGAAGAAAACGGCGGTGGAGAACGTTAAAAGTCTGGGATAACTTGAATATTGACTGTCTTTGAAATAAACAAAGTCTGTATTAAATTCATAAAATGAAAATAGTGCTTTTGCAATTATAAGTAGCTAAAACTTACAAAATTATAGGAACTAAACATTATGGAGCACTAACTCCTTTGCTCCATGTTTGGCAAAATCCTGTATTTGGAAGCAGACCATTACCATTTAGCTAGACCAGCAGTGTGTGTGCTCCATGGTCTGACAAGTAAAGTGAAATATCCTGAATTTTCAGAGAAGATTTTTAATGAAAGTCAAGACAACAGCTGGCATCTGACCTGTATGGACTAACTTGAAAAACTAAAGACATTTGTAAGATGGTAAACTGTATTAATCCAAAAAGGGGTCATTTTCAGGTGCTGGCATAGGTCAGCTAATATTAGGGTAATTGCTGAGTACAGTGAGTGTCACATCAGCACAGTCATAAACTTGTGTTCCCATATGTGATTTCATTTAAACTCACAGTTTGCTCTGTTGTGACTGTTCTGGGAATTTCTGTTTCTCTGCCTGTTGGTTTTATTGTTATCATTTTCCTTTCCTCTTAATAAACATGTAATTTGCACTTTGATTGATGGCTGCTATCACATTCCCGCCTTCCTTGTTGCTGTGTCCAATGGCTAAACCATCCAGTCTTCTCAGCCCCATGGTCCTCATAAAAATGACGGGCTAACGGTAAAGGCCCCGTTCCACCAAATGAGGTCTTCTCTACGTGTCCTGTAATTCCCATCACTGCCCTGAACTCCAAGCGCTCACATCCAAAAACCTGTTTGCTCTACTCTCCCCCCCGTCCTCCCTGTCTTCTGACTGAAACACATTATGGCATTCTTCTGTGCATCATTGAAAACAATTATAAGGTTTACAAGAAAGATATGAAGGACATACTTGTGTCTAGACTGAGGAAGTGATGGAAGATCAGTGCACTGTGGTCAGAAAGCGGCATGTTTTTAGGCTTGACTACACAGCCAAAAAAGATTTTGGTAGAAGTTCCACCACTGTTCTTAGTGTTGCAGATCTCCTCAAGTCTTATAGTCACAGTTTTATTCATGTTTTATCCACAGACTTTGACTGGAGTAAGCATCCGAGATCACGTCTTGTCTTTGTACAACAGTTTCTTGTGTTTTCTTTCTTTCTTTTGTAATAAACAAGATATGAACTGAGTGTCTGAACTGCACTGTATTTATGCCACATATACATAAATCAATATATTATTATAATGCCAGTTTACTAAAATGCAATCTGTTCTGACTGATTCCCTCCTCTCTCTCACAAAGTCCTAGCCACTTCTTCTTTCCTCTGGTAGCTTAGGGTTCACATTTCTCCTTCGAGTTCCACGAACCTCACTTTCCAACAAATCCTATTTTTATACACTGTGTTATGACGTGATAACATCAGAATAATGTTACCTTTGGGGCTGTGTGACAGACACAGAGGCTCCTCTTAGAAAGCCACGGCTTTGAACATGGCATATCAACTCAGATCTTTGAATTTGTGAGTAATATCACAGACACATCAGTGGATAAATTATGACCAATTATACTACAGCTCACGACACTGGTCTGATTTATCCTCGGACTTGCAGCATTTGAGTCAATTACAAGTTAACTTGTGGCAAGTAAAATTCTTAAGAAGTGGTTTTTCAAGCTATGTAAATTTATGGAAATGAGAATCCAGGCCAAAGTATTTATGATACTAAGTGTGTGCAGGGAAATGCATTATGTACCTAAAAAAAAAAATGATAAAAAAAACTCATGATGTCATGAGTTTGGAAAATAGCTAAACACAGTATATTTAATTTATGTGTGTGTGTGTTTTAACTAGAGTTTTATTCACTCTTAGCCCAGATTTTGTTTGAACATAAACTTTTTAGTAGTGACTATTTATCATTTTATGTTTTGTAAATAATTTGTTTCTTCTGTCATAAGGGGCGGGGCTACTTTTAAAACTATCATATCTGGACTGCAAAGGCTCATGGGAAATGCACATTCATTTTTAGAAAGTTCTGCCTGTTTGAATTTTAAAGTTGGTACCATGACTAAGAAGTCAGTACAGGAAAAGAAACCCACTACCTGCAGCAGTTTTTATATATTTCATTATGAGTAAAGAGGTGTTGGTTACCCAAGTAACCCTTGTCATCTTCTTTGTTCTGCTGATTGCAGTTCTGGACCCATAAGCTGTTTCAAAAATGCATCTAGAAATCATCAAAAGGTGTATGACAAAGTTCAATGAAAAAACAAAGCAATTTGCGTAAATCTCATCTAAGAGAATTAGTTCAAACAACTAGGGGGTATAAAGAAAATTAGATACGTGAACTAATGGGTTTAAGTAAATTCTAATGGTTGCCCATGTTGATATAACTTGACATGTTTAGTTACAGCATTTGTGAAAAGGCAACGGGTTTCCATGAAAATTTCTAGTAAACTCAATTAATCAGGGATTAAATTATATGACATCAGTGTGTCTGTAAAATCCAGACAGATAATGAATTTTTTAATTACTCGTCAAATAATTTGCTGATAAAAGTTGAATTTGTTTCTGGAGATGATAGAGACGGTTTCATTACGAAAGGGCTTCTAAACCACATTATTTGCATATGCAAATGGCACACTTCCTTTCTGGTATAAAAGACAGCGAGGCAGCATTAAAGGACTGAAATCACCACTGATGTTTGCTGCTGCTCTGCATCATAGCTCAGCTGAACTGTAACCATGTCTACCCAGTTTAATCTGGCAGCAATGATGCTTGTGATGACTCTCCATGGCCAAGGTGAGTTTGTGCATTAAACTTAATTTTTTTTTTTATTATTATTATTATTATTCTATATCAATTTCCTCAGGGCACTTATTATTCCATTTTGGAAACCTCATCTGAACTGTCTTTAACAACATGTCTCTTTGTTCTGCTTCACTTCATCTCAGTTGGCCTTTGCAGATATAAATACATGTTGTACTATGACTTGAAAGAAATTTAGAGCCACAGCTGCATCACACCAGAGGGGCATTTGTATTCATCCTGAAAGTGTTAGGCTTTTTTAGGGAGGCCAGAAACGTTTTACCATTCGTGTTATTTGCCATCTTTATTTATTCTTTACACATAACAAATACTTATAATTGGTTTTTACACACCGTAACGAATCTCAAACATGTTCCATTTAGTTTGACTCCAAAGATAGTAATAAAACCTTGCGGTTATGAGAGTATGTGCTGTACAGTACAGAATAAACAACATTCCAGACAGTATTTTTTTCCTTTTTCTAAGTTTATGCAGGGAGAATCTTTGGCGGCCATGAGGTTGTACCCCATAGCAGGCCTTACATGGTGCTTGTGGAGAGGTATATGGAAAATGGTGCCAAATTATACTGTGGTGGATTTCTTCTCAATGAGGATTTTGTGATGACAGCAGCCCACTGCCTTAGCAGGTCAGTTTAACACGCTTCATGTTAACTGTATATGGGAATGGGACCTGAAACTTTAGGGCCCTTTATCCAACCTAGCCTGATACAGTGGACATTTCTCTTAAAGATAAAGTAATTTAGCATTTTTGTTGCAGCTCCTACATAGTCCGGTTAGGAGTCCATGATGCAGCCGAAGAAAATGAAAATGTGCAGCAAATAGAAGTGAAGCAGTCATTTCCACATGCAGGCTTCAATAAAAAAGGATACATAAATGATGTTATGCTTCTTAAGGTAAGAGTGTAAGAAATCTCCTCTATAACAATAACAAAGAAGGAAATGTGCACTGATGAAATACATATTTCATTTGTCATATTTCTCCCTGTGCTTAAAAAAGTTGGGCTCCAAGGCGAGGTTCAACAACAATGTGAAACCCATTCAACTTGCAGCTCAAGATGACAAACCTCTGCCAAGCCCTTGTATAGTGTGTGGCTGGGGACAAGCAGACAACACAACTGAAAAGATGTCTTCCAAACTCATGGAGGTTAACATAACACTGATCAGCAACATAAACTGTGAAAAGGAAAACTCATACTGTTCTGTGGGAGTGAATGGACCACGTTCGGTATGTTCATTTTGTGTGTTGAAATGAACAAAAATGGAACTTTAACAATTACTTGAGTTCTCACTGCACGTAATCACTACATACTGTGTATGTTCTTTCAGGGAGATTCTGGGGGTCCATTGGTCTGTGAAGATATGGCATATGGGGTGGTGTCTGCCATGCTCAATTCATCGGGACACCTACTCTATAGGTACAGCAAGATCCCGGACTACACAGACTGGACTGTTTCAATCATTAAAAATAATAATGATTAAGATTTAATGTACGGATGTCTCTGCTGATTTTATTCTTTATGTGAATTAGACATTTTTAGAGTTGATACCTGAGAAGTTATTCCACACTGAGAATACAGCCAGAACTAAGCCTGCCCTGCTCTGCTTCAAACAGATTTGATCAAGCTTTTCTGAAATTAAATTTCATATTACTACGTGCTAATTTAAAATGAAACTCAACAGCATGTCTTTTGAGGTTCAAACAAAAAATAAAAAGCTTCAAATATGAAATTAATGCATAGATCCATTGCTTTATAAAGAAGTTACCTTTTTATATTACATAGCATATTTTATAATCCCATCAGTTTTTTTTTTTCATATATGATGTTTTTTTCTTAAATAAAGTTTTGCATTCATGAGAAAGGTGGAGACATTTTTCTTCTTCAGATGCAACACTGCCTCCTTGCAAAAAATGTTCAATGATGCAACAAAAGAGCACATTTTTATTACAGCATCTGTCCTCTGTCGTCTGTGGAGGTTTACAAGCAGCTTGAGTCCAAATAATAAAAAAAAAAAAAAAAATCAATACTTTTACTTGAACAAGGCAACAGTTATTTTGAACAAACTTGTAGTCTTGATTCAAACAAACAACCACTGCTTTATAACAGAGACTGACCAACGTTCCAGCCAGTCTGTGTATGATTGTTCAGGGAGACACTGGTAGCCCAGCAGTGTGTAAATGCAAACAGCCACATGGGATGAAATCCTCTGCTCAAGGTGCTGTGTCAAATGATCCACCAATTCATAAGTTTGCCAAGATTCTGGTTTTCAGAAACTGATTAAGTTAGTTTAGTTTTGACAGATTACTATCCATTTTCTACGTTCAGTTAGTCAAATAAAGGGTCACAGTGGTACCAGAGCCCAGGATTTATCAGGAAAGAGGCAGGTCACTCCCCAGGTCGCCAGTCTATAACAGGACCCAACAGATAATGAATTTACTGAGACTGAATAAGTAAGTTTCTGGTTTTACAATAAAATTGTGCAACATTTGAAGGCTACTGCTTTTTTTAAAAAAAAAAAAAAAAAAAAAAATCAGTTTACAAGTGATGCAAATTAAAGTAACACGAAACATGTGAGGAAACAAAAAATAATTACAGGATATATTGACTATTGTCTGGTTTGTGATAGATTAAATAAATTGCTTATAAAATAAGAAACAGAAGAGATGGGTCAGTAAAGTATTGTTCGCAGCCCTAAAAATATGAACTGAAAAATAAATGCTGATATAAGAGCTCTTAAAAACGTGTTGTTGCTGAACTTGGTTTATGTAGACTTACTCTAATCTGTCACTATATATATATAAATATATATATATATATGTATATATATAAATATATATATGTAGATATAAAAGCAGCAAAAAACTGCATTGTTTAGTTTTCGTCTATACTTGAATTTCATTCTTCCTAAATTTTGTATATTATAAAATAAATCAGATAACTTATTTGCTCAAATCAAATGATCCTACAAGGATTTTTTCCTCCATCTTTGAAAAATAAATAATTATAGTTTCAGTTATATAGAGTCTCTTTTCTCTTTGACTTCACTCTAAAGAAAAGGCAACACTGCTCCCTTATGGAGACTGTGCTTTTATGCACAAAGAAGATTCCTGGAGAAATTAGAAATGCAGATTTTCCCTCCTTTATTAGCTTTAAAGCTGTTTAAGTCTTTGCTTCTTGTCCAACTTCTTAAAAACCATTTACACAATTACTAACAGTGTCAGTGAACACCTAAAAAGTAACTTTTTATTTTGACATTGTTTATTACTTAAATGCATTTATACTTTAAATACCTTTCAATCTTATTTCATTAAAATTGTAAATGTAGGCAGTATGCTGATCACCCAGAGCAGCTGATTATCAACAGATTAGCAAAGGCCTATAATATCAGGCTAATTAGTTCGCTCAGACTTTTCACTAAAAGAATACACTTCACTAAAACACCACTTTCAGTACCGACTCCAGTATTCTAAAACAATTTAGCCAAATCCATATGTCATTTAAATACACTGACTTGTTTTGACAGGTTACAATAGATACAACCACTGCAGTTTTTGTATATTTTCCATATTTTTTATTTTTCATTTGACAAATCGTCTTTACTATTAGGATGGCATTTCCCATTTATATGCATTTGACAATTATAAACAAAAAAGACCAAATAATAATAAAAATAATAATTGAATAAGTAAACTACATCATCTTAGTAGATATGAAAGACATGTTCATTTCTCTGTCAGCATTAAATCACAACACTGCCTCCTTGTGAATAATTTTACATACATTTAAGAAAAGATGCATTTTGCATTTTGAAACCAACTCATTTCTTTTAGCTTTAAATTTTACCATTCATCCATCCATCCATCCATCCATTTTCTGTCGCTTATCCAGAGTTGGGTAGCGGGCGCAACCGCCTAAGCAGGGAAACCCAGACTTCCCTCTCCCCAGCCACATTTACCAGGTCGTCCGGGGGGATCCTGAGACGTTCCCAGGCCAGCCGAGAAATGTATGCCGTCCAGCATGTACTAGGTCTTCCCCGAGGCCTCTTTCAGGTGGGACGTGCCTGGAACACCTCACCACAGAGGCGTCCAGGAGGCATCCTGACCAGATGCCCGAGCTACCTCATCTGGCCCCTATCAATGAGGAGGAGCAGCGACTCTACTCTGAAACCCTCCCAGATCACCGAGCTTCTCACCCTATCCCTAAGGGAGAGCCCGGCCACCCTGCGGAGAAAACTAATTTCGGCCGCTTGTATTCATGATCTTGTTTTTTTGGTTACTACCCACAGCTTGTGACTATAGGTGAGGGTAGGAACGTAGATCGACCGGAAAATCGAGAGCTTTGCCTTTTATTCAGCTCCTTCTTCACCACGACAAACCGATGCAGAGTCCACATCAATGCAGACGCCGCATCAATCCGCCTGTCGATCTTCCGCTCTATCCCTACCTTACCCTGAACAAGACCCCGAGATGTGTGCTCCCATCCACTTGGAGCAGGACCTCATTGCCGACCCGGAGAAAGCACTCCACCCTTTTCCGGCTGAGGACCACGGTCTCAGATTTAGAGGTGCTGATTCTCATCCCAGCCGCTTCACACTCAGCTGTGAATAGCTCCAGTGAGAGCTGTTGCATAAGCACAAACAACAGTCAGGACCTGTACCCCCACCTGAAGGCAGAGGGAGGCTAGCCTTTTGTCCACCATTAAGGGGGCAATGAGCATGCCCACACCTGCTCGGCGCCTCTCACCGGGAGCAACTCCAGAATGGAATAGGGTTCAGCCCCTCTCAAGGACAGTGGTTCCAGAGCCCAAGCTATGCGTTGAGGTAAGCTCAACTATATCTAGCAAAAACCACTCAACCTCGCGCACCAGCTCCGGTTCCTTCCCTACCAGAGACGTGACATTCCACATCCCTTGAGCAAACTTTTGCAGCCGAGGATCAGACTGCCAAGGTCCCCTCCTCTGGCACCTGCCCAGCTCACTCTGCACCCGACCCCTATGGCCTATCTTGCAGGTAGTGAGCCCACGGGAAGGGGGGGCCATGTCACCCTTTCGAGCTGAGCCCAACCAGGCCCCATGGGCAAAGGCCTGGCCAACAAGCACTCACCTTCATGCCCCACCTCCAGGCCTGGCTCCAGAGGGGGGCCCTGGTGACCCACGTCTGGGCAAGAGAAACCTGGATCCATGGTTTATCGTCATCATAGGGGTGTTTTGAGCCTGGCTTCATCTGGTCCCTCCTCTATACACCTGTTTGCCATAGGTGACCCTACAGGGGGCATAAATTTTCCCACTAATATGATTTGTGTTTGAATATATTTTTGCAAATAATCGTTTGATTGCATGAGTCACAGCCATTGACTTGAGGGCTACAAGCTGGTTATGGCTCTAAATTTGAGAACCACAAGCATTATATAAAATAAAATAAAAAAAAACTGATTCACGGGACTCTGCAATCTCTTAAACTACAAAATTATACTGAATATATATTTATAATAGGCATCAAAACTATAGTGGCTGACTTAAAGCAGGTGGAAACCAAAGACTGTGGTAGCACAACCTGGCACACCTTTGCAGTGTCATTGTTTCAATGAGCTTCTGCAAGTTCAAAAGATCCATTTCCATCCACTGTTGCATTCATTTTTCACCAAGATCTTGTATTAGTGATAGGGGAGTCCAACCACTACGGAAAGCCTTCGCCAGCAAACCCCAAAGATTCTCAAAGAGGTTCAGGTCTGGACTTTGTCGTGCAGCAACTCCAGATCATAGCACTGCCCTCACAGGCTTATACAGTGATGGCTGCATCACTTTATCTGTCCCTCTTCTAACCCTTATGAGCCCATCACTCTGGAACAGGGTAAATCTGGACTCATCAGACCACATGACAATGATCCGCAATGCTCCCAACACACGACAACTGTTCATGGTGTTTAACTCTCTTCCATCTCCACCACCTGCTCAGCCTCCCACTGTGCTGACTGCAGAAATGTTTGCTTCCTACTTCACTGAAAATGTCGCTACCATCAGTAACCAATTCACTGAGCCTGACCAACTTAGCCTTACCAAACCAGCTACTGGTGCCTCACTCTGCTATTTCCACTCTCTAAATGAGGACGAAGTCTCTAAACTTCTAGTCAGCTCAAAGCCCACAACCTGTCCTCTTGATCCTGTTCCCTCTGACATCCTGCAGAGCATTTTACCTACAATCAAAACTGCAGTAACCCATATTATCAACTCCTCTCTTAAATCCGGTGTCTTTCCCTCTGCCTTCAAGCAAGCTCGGGTTACCCCGCTGTTGAAGAAACCCACATTCAACCCGGCCCAAGTTGAAAACTACCGATCGGTCTCACTGCTTCCATTCATGTCTAAATCACTAGAGCATGGCATCTTTAGTCAGGTCTCACAGTTCCTCCAAGATAACAACCTGTTTGATCCATATCAATCTGGCTATAGGCAAGGCCACTCTACTGAAACTGCTCTCCTGTCAATTACTGATTCCCAATGGCTTGCCAGATCCACTGGTCAATCCTTAGTCCTAATACCGCTGGACCTGTCTGCTGCCTTTGACACAGTCAACCATCATATACTGTTCTCCACACTTTCACAGCTTGGCATCTCAGCATCTGACCTCTGGTGGTTTACATCCTACCACACAGGGAGATCATTCAAAGTATCTTGGCAAGGAGGAATGTCCAGATCACATGGGCTGACAACAGGGGTGTCTCAGAGCTCGGTGCTTGGCCCTCTTCTCTTTTCACTATACACCAGTTGCAGCAGGCATCAAATTCAAAGCCCTGCTTACAAAACAATAACCCAAACGGCTCCTGTCTACCTTCACTCCTTAATCCAGAGCTACACTCCCTCTCCACAGTTACGCTCTGCCAGCGAAAAACGCCTAGTGCTCCCACCACAACGTGGCGCAAAATCAGTAGCTAGACTCTTCTCCTCTGTTGTCCCCCGGTGGTGGAACAATCTACCAAACTCTGTCCTTATCCACTTTTAAGAGCAAGCTAAAGACTCAGTTGTTTAAGGAGCATTTCCACACTCAGCTTAACTCTTCTACTCAACAGAATGAGTTAGAAAGATTTGTCCAGCTCTTTGGCTCAACTCAGCTGCGTGCACTTATGCCCAAGATGATATTGTGTGATGAAGTCGGGATCTTGTATTTAAACAAAATTACCTCAAAAAAAAAAAAAAAATATATGCACTGCCTCTAGCACTACATGACAGCACCTGGGTCCAACTGGAATCAAAGCAGTCTGACTATCACTTAATTATGATGTCCCATCTTCATGCTTGTGTTTTTTCTTACTCTCAAATGTAAGTCGCTTTGGATAAAAGTGTCTGCTAAATGACTGACTGTAGAATGACCTTTTTCCTGTTTACGTTAAGTTGTGTGTGTGGAAGTGCTCTTATATTCCCTATTAAACATAGCCCCAAGATCTATTGTTGTTTTCTTCAATTTGATTTAATCAAATGTTTAAGTGATTGCAGATCCCCATCATTTAGGATTATTTTCCTACCACATTTTTTTCCTGGAAGACAATGGTTCCCCATTATCCTTCCAGTTTTTAATTGTGCATTGGACAGTTCTGAACCCAGTTCTAATTTCTGCAATCACCTTAGGTGTTTTCTCTGCTTGATGTATGCTAAAGATTTTACCCTCTTTTAACAGACTAACATCTTTTCCACAACCACCGGCTGTGTCTTTCAACATGGTTGCTTAAGAAATGAGAAGCTACTTGTTGCATCATTTGGAGAAATGATTCAAATACTAGTTAACCCATGAGGGTAATTAACTTGTTGCTAGCTGAAAGATTATTGCCTATGAGCTAATTATTCATCAGGAGGCTTGTAGCTTAGTTAGGTGGCAATGTTTTGTTTTTCACAATACACACACACACATATAAATATATATAGTTTGCAGAAGCAGAAGTTGGTGTTCAAAGTGAGCCTTTATTATTTAACAGCCAGCTATAAAATGCTCTTAAGTACATGTGTTATCTTGTCAGCCTTCAAAACTTCACAACCAAAACCTCCGATAACTTACCAAGAGATGCAAACTGCCTTAAACATTATTTGCTAGGGTCTGAATGCTAACTACACTCTTAGTATATCATTAATAGGAAAACCTAAGATCCAAAGATTGTAGAGAGTACTTTGCTACAACATTTCACACATCAGGAAGTAGTTTGTGATAGCAATCTGTTTTTCATGTTAATTACGGAAAGAACGAAGGTTTTAAAACATGACACAATTGATTTCAATCACAAACATGAGCTCAAAAACTGAACCTAAACAGACATGCAGACTGATACACCACAAGAAAAATAAAATACAACAAAGTACATCTAATGAATGCAAGAGGCCTATTTTGATTTATCATTGATTATAAGGAATTCATTTACACTAAAGACAGAGGTGAATCAGTGATCAAGGAGAGCTAACACTGAGAGTGTGCAGGTCTTTCAGAGAAGTACTTCTCATAAAATCATCTTGAAAAATAAATCATTGTCATAAGTATTGTATCAGAAGTAAAATTACTATCACAAGACCAAACTATAGTTCAGACAACTAGACTTTAAATAGTTTTTACAAAGTGACACACTGAAAAATGAGCTCCTACAGGGGCAAAAGACAAAATCATGATAATGGTATGATGCCTGATCCCTTCAGGGCCAAAATAGACATATTTTAATTAATTGCTAGTTTGTTAAATCATCAAGAAATTTCTTCTTTTCAATTTTACAATTCATCATTTTTAACATTGCAGTGCTGCTATAGGTGAACAGTTGCCTGCAGCTACAACCAGTACTATTTCCAGATTGTGCACTTCCACACAGCTGAACAAAGCTTTAATGATGTTCTTAGTCCTGCTTTCATACTTTTTAATTATGAGAGGACGTGCTGTACAATGCAGAAATAAAACAACATACCACACAGTATTTTTTTTCCTTTTTCTAAGTTTATGGAAGGAGAATCCTTTGGCGACCATAAGTTTTGTAACACATAGCAGGCCTTACATGGTGCTTGTGGAGAGATATGTGGAAAATGGTGCCACATCATATTGTGATGGATTTCTTCTAAATGAGAATTTTGTGATGACAGCAGCGCAAAGTGAGCCTTTATAATTTAACAGCCAGCTATAAAATGCTCTTAAGTACATGTGTTATTGTGTCAACCTTCAAAACTTCACAACCAAAACCTGAGACAACTTACCAAAAGATGCAAACTGCCTTAAACATTGCTTGCATAGGGTCTGCATGCTGACTAAACTCTTGGTACATCATTAAAAGCAACACCTCAGATCCCAAGATTGTAGAAATAATTTTGCTACAACATTTCACACATCAGGCAGAGGAAGTGGTTTGAGATACAAATCTGTTGTTCCTGTTAAGTACAAGAAAGAAGGTTTTAAAACATGACAAAAGTTATTTTAGCCCAAAACTGAACCTAAGCAGAACAGCAGACTGAAAACCACAAGAAAAATAAAATATAACAAAGTACATCTTATGAATGCAAGAAGCTTATTTTGATTTATCATTAATTATCAAGAATTCATTTACATTAAAGTCAGAGATGAATCAGTAATCAAGGGGAGCTAACACTGAGGGTGTGCAGGTCTTTCAGAGCAGTACTTCTCATAAAGTCATCTTGAAAATACCGTTTTGTCACAAGTATGTTAAGAAGTAAATTACTATCACAAGACCGAAATACAGTTCAGACAGCTAGAAACACTGAACAATGAGGTCCTAAAGGGCCAAAAGACAAAATCATGATAATGGTGTGATGTTTTCATTAATTGCTAGTTTGTTGAATCATCAAGAAATTTCTTCTTTTCAATTTTACAAATTCATCATTTCTAACATTGCAGTGCTGCTATAGGTGAACAGTTGCCTGCAGCTGCAACCAGCACTATTTCTAGAAGATTTCAACATCAGCTGTCACTATTAACAGATGGGTAATGAACTTGGAACAAGTATATTTGACTGCTATGATATATTTTGATGGTCCTTTGCATTAGCTCTCTATGATTAATACTTATGTAGATTCTGCCTCATAAAATGGCAGATTGAAGTAAGTAAGTAAGTAAGTAAGTACATGTTTATTTATATAGCACCTTTCAAGATAAAAATCACAAAGTGCTTAACAATAAGATAAAACACTAAATAACAGTAATACAGAGAGAATAAAAACAAATAAAACTAAGTAAAAGCAAGTTTAAAAAGATGTGTTTTTAGCTGCTTTTTAAAAGAGATCATGGAGTCTGTTAGAGCCATATAAAAATTATGTTTATTCTGTACATAACATCTGATTAGAAAAATTTAGTTATTAGGAGTAATTAATTATTTGCTTTATTAAGAGGCATTTGGTTATATTTTGTATTGTTTTATATGTTAAGTGTTTATTCTTGGTCACTAAATTAAGCTCCCTTTAAATGTCCTGCATTTGATGAGGGTGAGGCGCACAGTTCCGCTTTTAGTAGTGCGCATGCTTAGGGTAAAAAGGCTAATTAATAGAGCAGGACGAGGAGCAACAGTTTTCTGACCGTCGTCGTCACGGTTGATATTTTATTTTATCTCGAACGTTTTTTGTTAATCTGACCGTCACTACAGGTTTTCAGATATGTGACCAGTTTTTGTAATAAACCGAAGTCATTTTATATATCCGTTTTGCTTCAGTTTTTGGACCAAGTTAAACGCGTCAGAAACCTTCGCGTCCTGCAAGAGTGGCGAGAAAAAGTTTTTTTTGTTTGAAAGGTTTAGCCACTACAAAAAGTCAGAAAACTGCTCCTGAACAAGAGGATTTATCGAGATAACCGCAGCGCACGGGCTTAATTGGGCGCACGCGGTGTCTGAGCAGGAGAAATGGTCACGTGGAAAATAATAATCGGCTGGATAAAAGAAGATGGCGTCTGTCGGACCGGGACCGAAACGGCTCGTTACATAAAGTAAGGACGTGTCCTTAATATATTGAAGCCAGGGCTCCAGTTCGGATATTTTTGAGTGACTTTCATCAGTAAAAGTGCCAAGTTGCATGAAGGGTTTGTGAAGCTTTTACCATGGAGCCATCAGAGATTGAAAAAGACGCAAAAAGAGTGTCAAGGCCTACTCTTAAAGCGCTGGAGGAGAAGCTTAACCAGCTTAAAGGAACAAGGAAAGCTAAGTTAGGTTGTCTTACCAAAAAGATAAAGGAAATTGAAGCTCTTATGGAGGATGATGGTAATGCTGAAGAGGTTGCTGCTAAAATAAACTCTGACTTTGCAAACACATATACGGAGTTCTGTAGAGTAAATGACAGCATTAAAGAACATCTTAGTGATGAGGAACTGCACCAGGATCAGGTGCAGTGGTTTGAGCCAAAGGCCAGCTACCTGAAATCCTTTGTGGAGAAAGTTGAGAGTTGGCTGAAAGCAGCTAAAAAGCGGTCAGAGGAGGCAAAAGCGGCTGATGTTGAAATTGGGCCAGCAGACAGTGCTTCCATGGTGTCATCTAAGCATGACAAGAGGAATAGCAAGGGATCTTCGGTGACATCTTCAAGCGTGTCCTCTACTACATCTTCTACTAGGCTCAAGGTTGAAGCTCAGAGGGCAGCTCTGTTAGCACGTGCTGATGCATTGAAACAAAAACAAGAGCTAGAGAAAGAGGAGGCAGCCCTTAAGGCCAGAAAAGAGGAGTTGGAGTTGAAAACAGCTATTGCCATGGCTGATGCAAAGCTTGAGGTGTTGTTAACTTTAAAGGAGCCAGCTTACAGTGTTCGTGCAGAACCTGTGGATGGAATGGCTACCTATCTAAATACTGCTGCAAGCCGAAGCAGTGAGCGCAGCTTCAGATCCGTGCAGTCTAATAGCAGAGATGAACGCACAAGGTCAGACCTCATGCAAAATGCTGTAGCTCAAAGGAGTTCAAACGTTGTGAACAGACCCACTCAGCCAGATATGGATTCACATGGACAGCCCAGTACAGAACAAAACAAAGTTGCTAATATTAGAGATTTGCTGAGCGTCATGCAGCGTCAAAACGAAATCACAGAGCTTCTAGTTAAGCAACAGAAGGTGTCTAGCCTTCCACGGTTGGATATCACCATCTTTGACGGAGATCCGTTAGAGTTTGGTTTCTTCATGAAAGCGTTTGAGCATGGGATTGAAGAAAGAACAGACAATAACAGAGACAGGTTGCATTTCCTTGAGCAATACACTCGCGGAAGACCAAAAGTTCTAGTCCGAAGTTGTTCCCATATGCACACAAACAGAGGTTATGCAGAAGCCAAGAAGCTTTTAAACAAACATTTTGGAAATGAATACACTATTGCATCTGCTTACATTGAAAGAGCACTAAATTGGCCTGTTATTAAACCCGAAGATGGAGAAGCTCTCACTGAGTTTGCTGTGTTCGTCACTAGTTGTTGTAATACAGTAGACAGCATGGAGTACATTGAGTAAATGGATAGTCCTTCTAACATGAGGGCAGTAATCTCCAAACTTCCCTTCAAGTTAAGAGATAAGTGGAGGGGGGTTGCTTGTGTCATCCAAGAGAGGACCGGAATGAGGGCTAGGTTTGCAGATTTGGTTAGTTTTGTGGACAAACAGGCAAAAATTACGTCTCATCCGTTGTTTGGCAACATACAAGAGGCTGCTCCATCCAGGGATGGAAGTAAACCTAACACAAGAAAGGAGAGCACTGTAAAAGTAAAAGAGAAGAAAAACAGCTTTGCTACGGATGTAACACCAGTGTCAAGAAATACAGAGCAGGTTAAAAGGGCAAAAGAAGACAGTGGTTACACAAGCAAAAAACAGTGTCTCTTCTGTCAGAAAATGGGTCATAACATTGATGTTTGCAGACTACTGAAGGAAAAACCTCACAAGGACAAACTTGAGTTTCTCAAATCGAATGGTCTGTGCTTTGGATGTCTATCACAGGGGCATTTGAGCAAAGGCTGTCAACAAAGACTCACATGTCAAACATGTTCACGGAAGCACCCCACCATTCTGCATTTGAACAAGGATGTGTCTCCCTCTGTTGGTGAAGGTGAGAAAAACAAGCAACAAGTTCCACATTCAATGCTACCAACTGATGGTGAAATTTGTGGTTGCACTGGGGCCGGAGAAGCACCTTGTGCAGTTTCTATCGTACCAGTGAAGGTCAGGTGCGCAAAAAGTAATAGAACAGTTGTTACTTACGCGTTCCTGGATCCAGGTAGCACCGGAACATTCTGCACAGAGCAGCTGATGAAAGACCTAAAGGTTACAGGAAAAAGTGGCAGCATTTTGCTCCGCACCATGGGAAAGGAGGAGATCATCGACACAAATGTTGTCAAAGGGCTTGAAGTCAGCAGCTTGGATGAAGAGAGATTTATGGATCTCCCTCAAGTCTTCTCGCAAACAGAAATTCCAGTCAAAAAAGTGAATGTCCCACAACAAGGTGACATAGACAAATGGCCATATTTAAAAGAGGTTCAGCTTAAACAGGTTGATGCAGAAATAGGTTTGCTGATTGGAGCAAACGTCCCAAAAGCGCTAGAACCATGGAAGGTAATTAACAGCAAGGGGAATGGGCCGTATGCTATAAAGACTGTGTTTGGCTGGACAATTAATGGGCCTTTGTTAAGAGAAGTTAACCACTGTAAAAAAGTTGCTGAGTGGCCTCAGGTTACAGCAAACAGGATTTCAGTGGCAAGGCTAGAGGAGCTCACTCAACAGCAGATGAGGTATGACTTCCCTGAACACCAACTAACTGGAAAACTGGAGATGTCTTGTGAGGACAGACAGTTCATGGACTCTGTTTCACAGTCAGTGACATTTGTTGATGGTCATTATAGCATTGGTTTACCCTTTAAGGAGAAAAATGCTGCATTCCCTAACAACCATGCTGTTGCAGTACAGAGGATGGAAAGCCTGAAACGGAAACTGTTAAGAAATGAGAAGTTTCATCAAGAATATGAAAAGTTCATGGCTGACACACTGGACAAAGGCTACGCAGAGGAGGTCCCCATGAACGAAGTTCATAAAGAGTCTGACAGAATATGGTATATTCCGCATCACGGGGTTTATCACCCCACCAAACACAAGCTGCGAGTGGTGTTTGACTGTGCAGCCTCATATCAAAGCACTTCGTTGAACTCTCACTTGCTACAAGGACCTGACCTGACAAGCTCCCTCATAGGTGTGCTGACAAGATTTAGACAGGAGCCAGTTGCCTTCATGTCAGATATTGAAAGCATGTTTTATCAGGTTAAAGTTCCCAAAGAAGACACTGACATGCTCAGATTTCTGTGGTGGCCACAGGGTGACCTCAGCCAAGAACTGAAGGAATACCGAATGGTGGTTCACCTGTTTGGTGCAACGTCGTCACCAAGCTGTGCAAATTTTGCATTAAGGAAGTGTGCTGAAGATCATCAGGAAAGTTTCAGCTCCGAGGCAATAAGCACAGTGCTGAAGAACTTCTATGTTGATGACTGCCTCAAGTCTGTTGCGACTGAGGAACAGGCAGTTGCTCTCATTCAAGATCTTCTGGCTTTATGTAACACAGGTGGCTTCAAGCTGACTAAATGGATTTCCAACAGCAGAGCAGTACTTGCATCATTACCGGAAGATGACTTGGCTAAAGAAATCAAGGAACTGGACTTAAGAAAAGATCAACTCCCAGTTGAAAGAGCCTTAGGAGTTCAGTGGTGTGTGGAGTCAGACACTCTTAAGTTTAGAGTCATTATTCAGAACAAGCCACTGACAAGGAGAGGAGTACTTTCAATGGTGAGCTCGATATATGACCCACTTGGGATTTTGGCACCACTCATCCTTCCTGTGAAACAGATTCTGCAGGAGCTATGCAGAACCAAGCATGCTTGGGATGACAACATGCCAGAAACTCTCTCTCTGCAATGGGAACAGTGGGTGACAACACTGCAACGCTTAGCAGCGTTTCAGGTGAAGAGATGTTTGAAACCAACCAACTTTGGTGAGACCATATCAGCGCAGCTCCACCACTTTGCTGACGCAAGTGAGAAGGGTTATGGTTCAGTCACCTACCTGGTCTCCAGAAACAAGCAAAACCAGCTTCACAGTGCTTTTGTTATTGGAAAAGCCAGGGTCACGCCATTAAAGCCAGTTACCATTCCCCGACTTGAGCTCGCAGCCGCAGTTGTAGCCGCAAAAATGGACATGATAATGAAAGAAGAACTTGATCTTAACCTGGATGAGTCTGTCTTTTGGACCGACAGCACTTCAGTCCTTCAGTACCTTCGAAATGAAAGTGCAAGGTACCATACGTTTGTTGCCAATCGTGTTGCTGCAATAAGAGACAAGTCAAAGGTGTCTCAATGGAGATTTGTGAACTCCTCTGCCAATCCAGCAGACTTTGCTTCCAGAGGACTTACTACGGATGCCTTTCTAAAGGCAGAAACCTGGATCAAGGGCCCAGACTTCCTGACAAAGCCAGAATCTGAGTGGCCAGATATCCCTCTGAGCATAAGTCAGCCGCTCAGCGGTGACCCAGAGGTCAAAGAAGTTTCTGTTTGCACACTTGGCATCAATGAGAACATGGATGCAACATCACAACTTATTCATCAATATTCAAGTTGGTATCGCCTGAAGCGTGGTGTAGCATGGTTCCTCAGACTGAAACACATGTTGAAGCTCTTGGCTCAAAAAAGAAAAGACTTAAAAACGTCTCTTGAAGCAAGAAGGCTTGATGAAAAAAGTCAAAGGTTTGAGCTTGAGAAACAAATGACAGACTTTAAGGCTTCCCTTCCAAGTCAGTCCATCTCTGTGAGTGACATTGTGGAGGCAGAGTTGGCGGTGATCCGTTTCAGTCAAGAAAAAAGATTCCACAAAGAAATCACCATGATTCAGGAAGGAAAACTGATGCCAAAGGGGAGCTGTCTTTCTCAACTGTCACCTGTCATGCAGAACGACATATTAAGGGTTGGTGGCAGGTTGAATAAGTCTGCAATGCAAGAAGAGCTAAAACGTCCTGTAATCTTATCCAAAAATATGCGCATTACGTCTCTTATCCTTGCATCAGTGCATGAAGATCTTGGGCACAGCGGCAGAAATCATGTCTTGTCAAAGGTGCGACAGCATTACTGGATATTAAGAGCACATTCAGCCATCCGGACAGTTCTATCAAGATGTGTGACTTGCAAACGGCAGCATGGAAAACCAGGAGATCAAATCATGGCAGATTTACCCAGTGAAAGACTTGTACCTGATGACCCACCGTTCACAAATGTTGGTATGGATTACTTTGGCCCTTTTGAAATTAAAAGAGGCCGGACCATGATCAAGAAGTATGGTGTAGTCTTCACCTGTTTAACAATGAGAGCTGTACATATTGAGCTTGCAAGCTCTCTGGACCAGAGTTCCTGTATTCATGCATTGCGCAGATTCATCGCTCGAAGAGGGCAGGTCAAGCTAATTCGCTCTGACAACGGAACAAACCTAGTAGGAGCTGAGCGTGAACTGCGTGAAGCAGTGCAAGCTTTGAATGGTGCAAAGATTCAAAACACCTTGTTAGAAAAAGGGATCACTTGGATATTCAATCCGCCTGCAGCGTCACATTTTGGTGGTATTTGGGAGTGGCAAATATGGACAATAAGGAAGGTGCTCAACTCAGTTGTAAAGCAGCAAACAGTTGATGAAGAAGGGCTGCAGACTTTGCTGTGTGAAGTTGAAGCTATCCTAAACAGCCGTCCCATCACAACAGTCTCCAATGATCTACATGACTTGGACGCTTTAACCCCGAATCACCTGCTGTTGATAAAAGCCAAAACTCCATTACCACCAGGTGTCTTTGACAGGAGTGACATCTACTCTAGACGCAGGTGGCGGCAGATCCAATACCTGAGTGACTTATTTTGGAGACGCTGGACGAAAGAATACTTGCTGACTTTACAACAGAGGCAGAAATGGTGTCGTCCAAAACGGAACATCACAGAAGGTGATATTGTTCTCATCGTCGATGACACATCCCCAAGAAATTCTTGGGTTATGGGTCGAGTGATCGAAACAATGAAGGACAACAGAGGGCATGTTCGTCAGGCTAAGGTGAAAACCAGAACGAGTGTCCTTCTTCGACCTGTCTCCAAGCTCTGCATGCTGCTCGAAGGCGACATGTAGCCATCTTTCACATGTCACAATAGAGACAGCGGTAAAGGCTGGTCTCCAACGATGAGTCATGTTCTGGAACCTCTGACTCCATTTTTCCCTTCTTTTGTTTTTGCACTCATCCACCAGAAAGTCTGTTGAAGATATCCACTTGTTGCTCAACTTGTTATGGATTTAAGAAGATCAAGTTATTGTGGAAATTATTTTACTTATTTCTTTTGAAACATTACTTGTATGGCTCTAAGAACAGGTAAAAGTAATTGTTTTGTAGCTCACAAGAACAATTAGGGGCCGGGATGTTAGAGCCATATAAAAATTATGTTTATTCTGTACATAACATCTGATTAGAAAAATTTAGTTATTAGGAGTAATTCATTATTTGCTTTATTAAGAGGCATTTGGTTATATTTTGTATTGTTTTATATGTTAAGTGTTTATTCTTGGTCACTAAATTAAGCTCCCTTTAAATGTCCTGCATTTGATGAGGGTGAGGCGCACAGTTCCGCTTTTAGTAGTGCGCACGCTTAGGGTAAAAAGGCTAATTAATAGAGCAGGACGAGGAGCAACAGTTTTCTGACCGTCGTCGTCACGGTTGATATTTTATTTTATCTCGAACGTTTTTTGTTAATCTGACCGTCACTACAGGTTTTCAGATATGTGACCAGTTTTTGTAAACCTTGGCTTTTGTAATAAACCGAAGTCATTTTATATATCCGTTTTGCTTCAGTTTTTGGACCAAGTTAAACGCATCAGAAACCTTCGCGTCCTGCAAGAGTGGCAAGAAAAAGTTTTTTTTGTTTGAAAGGTTTAGCCACTACAGAGTCCACAGATCTCAGGCTGAGAGGAAGGGAGTTCCAGAGGACAGGAGCCACTGCTGCAAAGGCTCTGTCACCCTTAGTTTTCAGCCGTGTTGGTTTAACAACCAGCCGATCTTGATGACTCGATCTCAGGGACCTGCTGGGCACGTAGAGCTGTAGGAGATCCCTGATGTATTCAGGTGCCTGGTCATGTAGGGCTTGATAGGTAAAAACCAGAATATAATGAATGAAGAAAATATAAGAAGTTTCAGCTTAAATTATAGTCAGTGTATATGGCTACCTGTTTTTTTTTTTTTTCTTAGATTTGTTTAAACACAACACCAGTCTATAACATTTTCCCCATCATGCAACTTTTTGTTGCTACTAAAATGACTTTTCGTTTACTGCTTGCTACACTAAAAACCACTGCATTTCATTTAGAAAAAGGATATTTTTTATCTTGTAGTCTGCTGTGGGTAGATGCACATAAACATTTGTATGTGCAATCGTCACTAACACTTCCTTCTCTCTAATACAAGGAACCATTTAAAGAGTGAAAAGGTCAGCGGTGCAATCCACTGCTCCTCAGCAGCTCAGCTTGACTGTGATGTCAACATGTTTCTTCACGGTAACTTGCCAGTGCTGATCTTTGTGCTGACTCTTCTTGGTCAAGGTGAGTTTGTTCAGGTGTGTAAGTGTACAGTAGTTTTTGTGAAATGATATTGCTGTAAATTGTATTGTTTAAAATGGTCTTCCATTATCACAAAGATTTGAATAACTTTTAGAATTTATGTTGAATCCATGTTTGTGTTTCTTGATTGGTGTTTTTTTTTTTATCTTTTTTGACATTGTGAGTGTTGAACTTAATTGGATGGGTCTTGAAAATTAACTGGTAAATCAAATGGTAAATTATTGTTAAGTCTGGATTTCCCAAAAAAACATCATTTCAGTTCATACAGGGAAAGTCATTGGCGGTCATGAAGCTGTGCCACATAGCAGGCCGTACATGGCCCTTCTGGAGGTAACTGATGACAATCACACAAAGCAGTGTGATGGATTCCTTCTGAATGAAGATTTTGTGATGACTGCAGCCCATTGCCAGGCCAAGTCAGTTAAGCACACTTTATATGTACCTACCAGAAATATCACAAGTTAGACTCATGCATTAAAGCTGCGATAGTATGCACACATGTTGGGGTCAGAGAATAAGGGGCAAAGTTCACCACTAAAGTAAAACCAATTGCTCTTGCACACAAGGATGATATCACCTTACCAACATCATGTTTAGTCTCCGGCTGGGGACAAACAAACAGGGAGAATAACCTTAATTCACATTTACTGAAGGAAGTCAATGTAACACTGATCTACAACAAGATATGCAATGAGAACGTGTACTGCTCTGAGGGTGCTCATGGACCAGGAATGGTATGTATATATATGATTTTTAAAAGCCTTATAATGGAAACGTTTTGGTCACCAGCAATAATTAATTTTATATTCATGTAATATACTCACTACATACTATTCATACTATTCATGTACTTTCAGGGAGACTCTGGTGGTCCATTAGTCTGCAATGATGGAAAGGCGTATGGGGTGGTGTCTGCAGGTAAACAATCACATTCCTACTTCTATCAGTATACCAAGATACCTGACAACAGGAAGTGGATCGATCACATTATGAAACATAACTGAAGGAACTCCGAGGCAACATTTTACACTGATCAGATCATGACATTTGTATTTCTGTAACTGAAATTATGGTGGAAAAGATTACTGAGATATAATGTGGTTGACTCAAGTTCACAAAGCAACATGTTCTGGCTTTTTATATGGTAGCAGCTTTTATGTTTGTTCTTTATGCTTTTTAACAGCAGGTAACAAACATTAATATGCAATGGCTTTAGAAATAGAAAAAATATTTTAACCGAATACTGCTTGAAAGATGTGGTTAGATTTGGTCTAACTGTTAATGAACAGACTTAAAATAAATGACTCCTTTGTGTATCTACATTGGAAATAAAAGAATAGCATTTTTGTCTGCAGTTAAGTGTTGTTCTCTATTTGCATTAATGTGCACATGACATTTTTCTGCTGGAAATATTATTTTTCTGAATTGATCAAGGATCTGACACTTCAGCAAAAAATGCCTTTGATGGTTAATAATTTAAGAGTTTATTATTATCTTTGTCTGCTCACTTCTTATTAAGGTAAAATAGTTTAACACACCATGTAATTTTACAGACGATCACTGTGACCTGGGTGTATTAGTTGTCATAACAGGAGAACAACTTAGTACTTGTGGCAGTAAAAGCTGAACTCTAGCACCACCATGTGGTGGATTCCTGTTTTGCATTTACATTCTGGTCATGTGATTCTAGCAGTGAAGTTACTCACTGCTCAAACACTGTATATACTGGAGAGCTTTGATTAAGTCTGTTTTCAAATGATGGGAGGCTTCTCCACTTCATCTGCTTTTCTCTCTGATTTCTGCTTCTGGATACTAGAATTTCTTGAAATACACATTTTCCAATCAGAGCCATCCTTATCATCTTATATTGATGCCACCTGAAATCCAATGTATCAGTCTTTGTACACCATAGAGATACTAAGTGTTAGGTTGAAGCAAAATCTATTTTAGATCATGAAGGGAGTTGTGGAACTTTATTTTCTACCTACATTTGGAATTAGTGTACAGTGCCTTGAGTATTCACACCCTTTGAACTTTTTCACATTTTGTCACATTACAACTATAAACCTTAATGTATTTTACTGGGATTGTATGTGATGGATCAAAGTAGTGCATAATTGTAAAGTGGGAAGAAAATTTACATTATTATTTCTTTTACAAATAAAAATCTGAAAAATGTAATGTGTGTTTGTATCCAGCCCACCCGAGTCAATAAAAGTCTTTGGGGTACGACTACCAGCTTTGCACATCATACTGGATGGAGTGTGTCTTTGTACATCATTTTTCTAATTCTCTCCACAGATTTGCAGTTGGATTTAGGTCTGGACTTTAAGTGGGCCATTCTCACACCTGAACATGCCGTGATCTATCATTCCATTGTAGCTCTGGCTGTGTGTTCAGAGCTGCAATGGAAGGTGAACCCCTACCACAGTCTCAGTTCTTCTGCAGCCTCTAACAGATTTTTCCAGGATTATCATACTAAGTTCTACCAATCTTCTTCACTATACATATGTATAACAGTCTCATCTTTTCTTACTTTTTCCCTTTCTTTTGTAATGAAGATATGAACAGAGTTACTGAACTGCACTGTATTTATGCCACATATACTGATAAGAATTTAGGTTAGTCCTTCATCTGCAGTGGGATCCAGTTAGAGAGCGAATGAACCAGGCAGAGTTTGTAAATCCACTCGATTTATTACTGGGTTCAGCAGGCAAACAGGCTCACAAGACTGTATTCAGATGTATACACAGCTGTATTTTTGTATATATGTAAGACTCTGGGTCTGCAGACCAACTAAACAACAACAAATAATGCTTTCAACATAAAACACCATATATATTCAGTTCAATATGGGCATGGAATTTTCTGTGTTTGCTGAATATATCTTAAAGTAAGACATAGCTTTTCAGATTGTGCACTTCCACACAGCTGAACAAAGCTTTAATGACGTTCTTAGTCCTGTTTTCATACTTTTTAATACACATTATGAGAGGACGTGCTGTGCAGTACAGAAATAAAACAACATACCACACAGTATTTTTTTTTTCCTTTTTCTAAGTTTATGGAAGGAGAATCCTTTGGTGGCCATAAGTTTGTAACACATAGCAGGCCTTACATGGTGTTTGTGGAGAGATATGTGGAAAATGGTGCCACATCATATTGTGATGGATTTCTTCTAAATGAGGATTTTGTGACTTCACAACCAAAACCTGAGATAACTTACCAAGAGATGCAAACTGCCTTACACATTGCTTGCATAGGGTCTGCATGCTGACTAAACTCTTGGTACATCATTAAAAGCAACACCTCAGATCCCAAGATTGTAGAGATAATTTTGCTACAACATTTCACACATCAGGCAGAGGAAGTGGTTTGTGATAGCAATCTGTTGTTCCTGTTAAGTACAAGAAAGAAGGTTTTAAAACATGACAAAAGTTATTTTAGCCCTAAAGTGAACCTAAGCAGAACAGCAGACTGAAAACCACAAGAAAAATAAAATACAACAAAATACATCTTATGAATGCAATAAGCTTATTTTGATTTATCATTAATTATCAAGAATTCATTTACGTTAAAGACAGAGATGAATCAGTGATCATGGAGAGCTAACACTGAGGGTGTTCAGGTTTTTCAGAGCAGTACTTCTCATAAAGTCATCTTGAAAATACTGTTTTGTCACAAGTATGTTAAGAAGTAAATTACTATCACAAGACCGAAATATAGTTCAGACAACTAGACTTTAGGTAGATTTAACAAAGTGAAACACTGAACAATGAGGTCCTAAAGGGGCAAAAGACAAAATCATGATAATGGTGTGATGTTTTCATTAACTGCTAGTTTGTTGAATCATCAAGAAATTTCTTCTTTTCAATTTTACAAATTCATCATTTCTAACATTGCAATGCTGCTATAGGTGAACAGTTGCCTGCAGCTGCAACCAGCACTATTTCTAGAAGATTTCAACATCAGCTGTCACTATTAACAGATGGGTAATGAACTTGGAACAAGGACATTTTACTGATATGATATATTTTGATGGTCCTTTGCATTAGCTCTCTATGATTAATACTTATGTAGATTCTGCCTCATAAAATGGCAGATTGAAGAAAATATAAGAAGTTTCAGCTTAAATTATAGTCAGTGTATATGGCTACCTGTCATTTTTTTTCTTAGATTTGTTTAAACACGGTACCAATTTATAACATTTTCACCACCATGCAACACAGTATGTATGAGGTTTTGCTACTAAAATGACTTTTCGTTTACTGCTTGCTACACTAAAAACCACTGCATTTCATTTAGAAAAAGGATATTTTTTATCTTGTAGTCTGCTGTGGGTAGAAGCACATGAACATTTGTATGTGCAATCGTCACTAACACTTCCTTCTCTCTAATACAAGGAACCATTTAAAGAGTGAAAAGGTCAGCTATGCAATCCACTGCTCCTCAGCAGCTCAACTTGACTGTGATGTCAACATGTTTCTTCATGGTAACTTGCCAGTGCTGATCTTTGCGCTGACTCTTCTTGGTCAAGGTGAGTTTGTTCATAAGCGTACAGTAGTTTTTGTGAAATGATATTGCTGTAAATTGTATTGTTTAAAATGGTCTTCCATTATCACAAAGATTTGAATAACTTTTAGATTTATGTTGAATCCATGTTTGTGTTTCTTAATTGGTGTTTTTTTTTTTATCTTTTTTGACATTGTGAGTGTTGAACTTAATTGGATGGGTCTTGAAAATTAACTGGTAAATCAAATGGTAAATTATTGTTAAGTCTGGATTTCCCAAAAAAACATCATTTCAGTTCATACAGGGAAAGTCATTGGCGGCCATAAAGCTGTGCCACATAGCAGGCCGTACATGGCCCTTGTGGAGAGAGCTGATGATAAGTCTAAAATGTACTGCGATGGATTCCTTCTGAATGAAGATTTTGTGATGACTGCAGCCCATTGCCAGGCCAAGTCAGTTAAGCACACTTTATATGTACCTACCAGAAATATCACAAGTTAGACTCATGCATTAAAGCTGGGATAGTATGCACACATGTTGGGGTCAGAGAATAAGGGGATAATAAATACTTTTTACTTTGTGAATGCAAAACTACAGCACAGTCAAAGAAATTTGTTTACTCTGAAATTTCAGATCGTACAAAATTCTCCTTGGGGTTCACAATTTCTTTAAACAGACGGACGTTCAAAACTTGACTGCAGGACAAGCATTTCCACATGAAAAATACAATCCAACCATGTACCAATATGACATTATGCTACTTAAGGAAACATTACCATTATTTTTTTTCGTCTATTTTTTATTTTTTTTATAGTCAAATTAGGAAGCAAAATGTTAAAAAAAAAAAAAAAACATTATTTTTTGTTTCTAAACAAATCTTTTACCTTTGATTTTTCAGCTGACCACCATGGCAAAGTTCACCACTAGTGTAAAACCAATTGCTCTCGCACACAAGGATGATATAACTTTACCGACATCATGTTTAGTCTCCGGCTGGGGACAAACAAACAGGGAGAAAAACCTTAATTCACATATACTGAAGGAAGTCAATGTAACACTGATCTACAACAAGATATGCAATGAGAACAACGTGTACTGCTCTGAGGGTGCTCATGGACCAGGAATGGTATGTATATATATGTTTTTAAAGTCTTATAATAGACATGTCACTAGCAATAATTACTTTTATGTTCACCTAATATATACTCACTACATACTGTTCATGTACTTTCAGGGAGACTCTGGTGGTCCATTAGTCTGCAATGATGGAAAGGCGTATGGGGTGGTGTCTGCAAGTACACAATCACGTCCCTACGTCTATCAGTATACCAAGATACCTGACAACAGGAAGTGGATCGATCACATTATGAAACATAACTGAAGGAACTACGAGGCAACATTTTACACTGATCAGATCATGACATTTGTATTTCTGTAACTGAAATTATGGTGGAAAAGATTACTGAGATATAATGTGGTTGACTTAAGTTCACAAAGCAACATGTTCTGGCTTTTTATATGGTAGCAGCTTTTATGTTTGTTCTTTATGCTTTTTAACAGCAGGTAACAAACATTAATATGCAATGGCTTTAGAAATAGAAAAAATATTTTAACCGAATACTGCTTGAAAGATGTGGCTAGATTTGGTCCAACTGTTAATGAACAGACTTAAAATAAATGACTCCTTCGTGTATCTACATTGGAAATAAAAGAATAGCATTTTTGTCTGCAGTTAAGTGTTGTTCTCTATTTGCATTTATGTGCACATGACATTTTTCTGCAGGAAATATTATTTTTCTGAATTGATCAAGGATCTGACACTTCAGCAAAACATGCCTTTGATGGTTAAGAATTTGAGAGTTTATTATTATCTTTGTCTGCTCACTTCTTATTAAGGTAAAATAGTTTAACACACCATGTAATTTTACAGACGATCACTGTGACCTGGGTGTATTAGTTGTCATAACAGGGCAACAACTTAGAATTTGGTGGCAGTAAAAGCTGAACTCAAGCACCACTATGTGGTGGATTCCTAATTTGCATTTACATACTGGTCATGTGATTCTAACAATGAAGTTACTCACTGCTCAAACACTGTATATACTGGAGAGCTTTGATTGAGTCTGTTTTCAAATGATTGGAGGCTTCTCCACTTCATCCGCTTTTCTCTCTGATTTCTGCTTCTGGATACTAGAATTTCTTATGAGTATATATGAGTGATTACCATATGCAGCAAAATTTTTTTCACAATTTCCCTCTTTTGATTAAAGGAAAACCTCGTTTTACCATTAATCACACAAAACGCAAAGAAATTTACCATAACACCTTCACACAACAGAATGCCACTGTTATAATCACATCAAGGGTCAAAATGCACCCAGATTAATTAAAAATGCACCCAGATTAATAAAAAAAAAACTCATAATCAACACAAGTGGGAAATGAAGGAAGGATAAGAGCTGTTGATCCTACATGAGCATAGACACCCCTAGGTTGTTATAAAAGCAAAAGTTTTTTACACTGAGGTTCAGAAATCATTACTGTTAAAACCAGTAAACCTTTATCATCATAAGTACAAGTAATCACCTGTATGAGGTCCCTTAAATAATGTAAAACAGCTGAAATGTAGTTAGAAGCATCAGGAATCCAAATACAACACTCAGCACCTATTACCTGACAGGCTCCGACCAGGGCAGCCAGGAGGAATCCAGAGCATCCCATTCTCCAGGGACGACACATAGAGCCTTAAGCTCAGGGGTTCAGGGACTTAAACCCAGATGAAACTGGTACAAAGAGATTCTCAAGTTCAATAGCCAACTGATCTATGTGAATAGCATTATGACCAGTACTATAAGAGTGATTATACCACATAGAAACTTAGGCCATGGAGCCGACCTCTCCCTCTTATGGAGGCCAGAGTGAGGCCTGCAGGAATAGAGCAATAGTTAAATTAGAGGCCACACGTGCATAAGGAATAAGGAAGCGAAGTAAGAAATCAGATGTAGCAAATGGGATCAAGTAACAGACAGAACAGCTGGAATTTGTGAATTTCAGAGTGATTTGCTCAGCCAGCACACGTGTTTTGCTCATCATGATGATCAATCAGGTGACGTTTCACCTGCTCATGTGGCTGTCAGCCTCCATGTGCACAAAAAAAGAAATGAAGCAGATGAGTATTGCTCCACAACAGCTGCATTCAAGCTCCCGTAGTCATCTGAAGGCCATGGTTGTTGCTAGTCACCACTCAGGGAAAAGGGGACAGGACAACCCATGTTGATTCATCCTGGTGGATCAGATGAGTCGAGATCTCCCCCAGAGATGGAGATGGAGGGGGCGGTGAAGATTGAAGATTTCCCGCTGGTGCTGGGACACGGTTGCAGTGGCTGGCCAGGAAGACCTCCCACAGGGGCACCTGGTAAGGACCCGTGAACCACTAAACCGTTCAATGCTCCCTCTGGGGTCCTCACCTACAATCCAGCCACCCTGCATCAGTGTGTGTGAAACCCGTCCTCAGCTGGTTTTGGGAAAGCAGCTGTCACCACCTGTAAAGCCTCAGAAAGCAAAAGGAAAAGGTTTCGCAATAAACCAACACTGAATCCTCACCAATGACGATTACAGGTAGGGCCGGCTCAATTCCAAGACCAGGAAGCCTGCTAGAGAGAACCTGAAATGGACTGAGGTTCAACCGTGTCCGGTTAAACATCCTCATGCAGGTCAGGAGGAGGTAGAGAGCTGTCAGCATGCAAAGCAGAGCATGTGAAAGGAGGGGCAGAGGAGAGAGGGAGCGAGGAGGAGAAGTAGGGAGACGTCGAGGAAGAGACGGCGGAGTGAGACAGACAGAAGTAACGGTGCCTGCCAAGGTCAGCAACCCGAGACACGTCCAAAACCAGCTTACCGTCCGGTTTTTAGAACGGTGTCTGCGTCGCCATAGCAACCAGCTTTATGAGAGAAAGATGTGGACAAACAAACATTCTAAAACACATAATTTACGTTCACTCAAACCACAGGATAGTGTCATACATGCACATACCAACATAAACATATCAGATATTTATTATAAAATCTGCTTGTTCCTGTAATCTAGAAAAACAAGTTATTATAAAATAACCAAATTGTACGACTGGATCCTGAAGGCCACTGCTCCAGTATCACCCCTGTTAAAGCAGCCATCATCAGCAGTATGATAAGATGAATTAAACAGCACAAGCACATGTGTACACAGTGATAATTTTCTCCACCAGTAAAAGTTTATCCCAAAATGTTGATAAATAGATAGTCTGGCACATTTATTAGGAATAGATAGACTTGTGGGCTGGGGTGCATTGCAGGCGGGGGTGGAAGAAGGCAGCTGAGTTGTATGCCGGCTTGTTTGCTTTGTCTTGAACAGAGTCTCTTTGTATACACCCCTCCCTTGTTGTAAGAGAAGTAACCAGCAAGTTGCTTGAAGTCACAAACAAATACCATAGAAATTCCGTGAGATATGTGTCATCACTATCTGATAAGAAGCAAGCACTTCTCAAGAAGAAGCATGGAACAATGCTAAACTTATATTGAAGGTATAACAATCACTGTGGGTGGGTGTTTGCCTTCAGCAGTGTCTGTGTATTTTTGCATGGGCAAGATCTAAATAGTTTGCAACATACTAAAAAAATATCTGTCGATCTCAAGATGCTATCATGGCGGGAAAAAACGGAGATGAAAAGATATATATATATATATATATATATATATATATATATATATATATATATATATATATATATATATATATAAAACTAATTTGTTTTGTTTTTTCTTCTATACTTGAATTTCATTCTCCCTAAATTTAGTATATTATGAAAATAAATGAAGACTTGAAGATAAATGAGACTTATTATTATGTTTTGATTTTCATGCTCAAGTGAAATGATCCTACAAGTTTTTTTCCTTTCAATCTTTGAAAAATAAACAATTATAGTCTTTCAGTTATTTTTAGACTCTTCTCTCTTGCTTAGTTTTCAGGTTCATAAACTCCAGATCATAGCACTGCCCCCACAGACTTGTACAGTAGGCACTAGGCATGATGACTGAATCACTTCTTCTGCCTCTCTTCTTACCCTGATGAGCCCATAACTCTGGAACAGGGTAAATCTGGACTCAGACCACATGACCTTTTTCCAGTTCACTTCACATTGTGTGTGTGGAAATGCTCTTATTTTCAATATTAAACATAGCCCTGAGCTCTACTGTTGTTAATCTTCAATTTGATTTCACCAAATGTTTAAGTGATTGCAGATCCCCATCATTTAGGATTATTTTCCTACCACATTTTTTCCTGAAAGAAAATGGTTCCCTGTTATTCAGTTTTTAATAGTGCGTTGGACAGTTCTAAACCCAATTCCAGTACTTTCTGCAATCACCTTAGATGTTTCCTCTGCTTGATGCATACTAATGATTTGACCCTTTTTAAACAGACTAACATCTTTTCCATGACCACCGGATGTGTCTTTCAACATGGGTTTAAGAAATGAGAACTATTGGCCAAATGATGCAAATAGTAGTTAGCCCCATAGTAATTAGCCCCATCGGGTTAAATAACTTGTTGGCAGCTGAAAGATAATTGCCCATGAACTAATTATCCATTAGGAGTCTTGTAGGTATTTGCTTAGCGAAGGTGGCAACATTTTTTATGGCAACATGCATATATGTACATATACACATACAACAAATGTATATACATTTGCATGATCCTGTAAAGTGTTATCATTAAGCAGAAGTCGGTGTTAAAAGTGAGCTTTCATAATTTAACAGGAATAAAATGCTCTTAATTGCATGTATTATCTTGTCAACCTTCAAAACTTCACAACCTAAACCTCAGATAACTTACCAAGAGATGCAAACTGCCTTAAAAATAGTTTGGTAAGACTTCCGGTTGGGCCTCGGAGAGATGTAGACGTGTTTTACTGAGCTCTCCCACATGAACCTTGAATTTTGTCAACAAGGCTTTTTTTACGCTGTTTGAAGTCATAGAGAGACTGTGTGCACTGTTGAAAAGTGAGAATTTTTGTTTTTCGTTTTGTCACTCGTTTTTGGCCACTTAACATGCCGGACCTGAGGAAGGCTGCTAAAGCTAGCGAACCAACAGAAAGTACGGGCTCTGGACATTCAGCTATACACCCACTTGGATGCTATCGCTAATCTGGAGCAACAGGTATCTGAGCTGAAGAAAGAAGTGGTGGGTTTGGCGGCAAAGGCTGAAGATCTGGAAGCGAGGTACCGGAGATGTAATTTACGCATTTTTGGGGTTAAAGAAGGACGTGAGACAGGTGTTTCGGCGAGCACGTTTGTTGCTAAACTTCTACAAAAAGTGATGGGACTGCATGCGCCACCTGTTATTGATAGAGCTCATTGTACTTTGCACCAAGCCCCGAGAGACGAGCAACCACCGAGAGCCTTTGTCGTGAAGTGCCATTATTAAGGCTGTTGCATCTCAAACACTTGTTTCTGAGGATGGCGATACTATCAGAGTGTTCCCAGATTTCACGCAGTCTGTAGCAAAACGGAGAGCAGCGTTCGGACGGGTGAGGCAGCTATTATGGCAGTGCGAGGGAGTGAAATACGGACTTCTGTATCTCGCTCGACTGCGGATTATGACCCAAGACGGTGAGCAGAGGAGCTTTACTGACCCAGAGAAGGCAGCTACTTTCGTCAGAGGACTGATGACCTTTTTTTTTTTTTTTCTTCAACTTGTCCTGTCCAGCATCATAGCAAGCAAAATGATAATCTGGTTGCTGTATCGTGCTGAACAAATTTGCTCTGCCAAGGGGAGGCCTATAGGTAAGGCTCCTCTTGATAATGTGATTAATTTATTTATTCATTTACTTTGAATCACGGAATCTATGTAATCTTGCTGGACCTGACCAGAGGGGACAGAAAAAGATGGAAAATGGCAAAAAGAGCAAAAGGAAAAGAAGAAAGGACACAGACAGAAGGAAACGACCCTTCAATCCACACCATCACCAGACAACAAACTGTTACACCTGTACATGAACACACCAGAAAATTTCCTACAACTTTTACAAAAGCAGAAACACACAGACAGAAAAAACTAGTCATTAAGAGTTTTTAAATAATAACCAAATCAAAAAGACATAACAGCGACCAGATACTAACTCACAGGAAAAAAAAAAAAAAAAAAAAAATCGCTTAGTATTAAAACCCACTGGACAACTCAGTGACTGTGTCAGCATACAGAGCATGAGAAACAAGGAGTGATCAGTGATGAAGAGTGGTGAGTGAGGTCATGGAAATGTGACCTCGCCTCCACGGAAGCCAGAGGCAGACCAGGGCCAGAGGCCCGGGCCCCCAGCAGCAGACCCGGAGCACCAACCCCTCCAGCCCCACCTGAAGCCCCACGGTCCCGGGGCACAGGTCCCAGTGGGCCAAGATCAGCAGCCGCCGGCCCTGCCAGGGACCGGCCACCCAGGGCAGCCCAAGCGAAGGGCTCAGGGCCCCAGACCCCCCAGACAGCCACCCGGTGTAGGCCAGCACATACCCCGATGTTCCAGCCGCACACCCCGGGAACCAGGGTGCTATCGGCCCCCTCCCCCCACTCCCCACCTACTCCAATCTGCACCCTATATAACCCCACACTCACACCCTCCCCCGCGCCGCACCCATAATCACTCACCACCACATAGTCACGCCACACACAACCCACCCACCATGCCCCGTGGGGGACACCCCAGGCGGACCAGAGGACAGCGAGCCCCAAGCACCCCCCCTTGACTCAACGCCCACAGAGCCAGCAGCCCACCAGTGCAGCCACCCCGGGACCCGGCCCCGGGGCAAACACCCCCAGCCACACACAAGGGGAAGAGGGGTGTGAGAGGTCCCCAATACCCTCTCCCTCCCCGCTCCTGACTGTTTATGTAGTGTGTGTTGTGTGCAATTAAAATTAAGGGGCAGTGACCGCAAATAGCTGGGAGCCGGGCCACCTAAGTGGCCCCGTCCGACATGCACCGCATGCCATGCCCCCCAGATGTTGTTTGTGTGTTGTGTTTCTTGTGCTTTGGTGTCTTGGTGCAATTAAAACTGAGAGGCGAGTCGCCACGGGGTGCATCCAAGGAGACCACTGAATGGTCTCCTTCGTTCCACCCTGCATGGCTCCACGCCTCCCAAATTCCTACGTGTGTGTGTGTGTGTGTGTGTGTGTGTGTGTGTGTGTGAGACAGGGAGAGAGGGAAGTAAGAGAGGTCTGGGGATGTACGTCCTGAGGGAAGCAAACTTCCCCCTGGATGATGAGCCTCTAGTGGCATTAGGCACCCCGGCTCCCCAGGAGGCCCCCTAGGGCAAGACAGGCCAGGAGAGGCCGCCCCCCATGACTGGGCCATTCAGGGTCCACAGCCAGTGAGCCGTCACCAACCCTAGAAAGTACCCACCCTCCCACACCCCTAACGGGGAATGAGAGGATGGGGACAGTGGCAGACCCACGGCCCACCACCCCCAGGCCCGCCTATCTGAAGCTGAGACTGGGCAAGCAATCAAGTCAATGAAAAATCGAAAGTCACCGGATGGATACCCGGTTGAGTTTTATAAGGCATTTGCCTCTAAATTGGTACCTTTATTGTGCGCTGTTTATGTTGAATCACTTAAGCAAGAGAAGCTTCCTACATCCATGAGTCAAGCCACGATTTCTGTGCTTCCCAAAAAGGATAAAGACCCGACTAAATGCGAATCTTACCGTCCGATCAGCTTACTTACATGTGATTATAAAATACTTACGAAAATCCTTTCCTTAAGATTGGAATCTATCGTGCCTAGAATTGTGCATCCTGATCAGACAGGCTATGTAAAAGGGCAGGCAGTCATTTCACAATCTACGACGTCTTTTCAACATAATATATTCCAAATATTTGACTCACTCTGCAGAGATTGTGATTTCATTAGACGCACATAAAGCTTTTGATCGGATTGAGTATGGGCATCTTTTCAAAACTCAAAAGAAATTTGGCTTTGGTCCAGTCTTTGTTTCTTGGATTCAGAAACTGTATGCATCACCCCAAGCTAGAATGAGGACTAATCATTTTAATTCTCAGTATTTCACCCTTCAAAGAGGGACAAGACAAGGTTGTCCACTGTCCCCTCTTCTCTTCGATCTGGCTATTGAGCCTCTGGCCATAACACTGCGACTTAACAATGAAATACAGTGTATCACGAGGGGTGGCCTGGTCCACAAGGTGTCATTATATGCCAATGATTTGCTGCTATTTATATCTGATCCCGATATTTCAATCCCACAATGCCTGGACACCATTTCTCAATTTGGTAAATCCTCGGGATATAAGATCAATCTCACTAAAAGTGTTTTATTTCCGATTAATGTCTTGGCTCGGAACCGATCTATCAACTCTTATCCGTTTAGGACTACGGCGGGCCTATGACTTATCTGGGAGTGAGTGTCACGACCAGTTATAAGGACCTATTCAAGAATAACTTCAAATCAGCTTTAGGATGGATAAGGGAGAGTCTCAATTGGTGGTCTGCTTTGCCTTTGTCCCTGGCTGGACGTATTAATTCGATAAAGATGGTCATTCTACCTAAGATTTTATACCTTTTTGAAACGATTCCAATCTTCCTACCTAAATCATTCTTTAGGGAGCTTGACAGACAAATTAGCACATTTATCTGGAACAAAACTATTCCTCGGGTGCGGAAGACGGTTCTTGAGAGAGGCAAGGTACATGCTGGACTAGCGCTACCAAATTTTTTATATTATTATTGGGCTGCAAATATTTTTAAACTAGTAACATGGTACAGGGCTTCTAGGGATGGGAATGGCCCGAGTTGGTATTTAATGGAACAGCATTCATGTCCATCCGTTTCCTTGGCTTCAATGTTATGTGCTCCATTGCCAGTGGAAGTTGGTTCATACACTGATGACCCTGTTGTGAGAGGTAGCTTGCGCATATGGACCCAATTCCATAAACATTTTGGTCATATACAAGCTTTGGTGTCTATGCCTCTGGCCTCAAACTTTTTTTTTAAACCATCTCTTATCGATACAGCTTTTCTTGCCTGGACTAGAAAAGGGATCAACAATGTGGGGGATCTTTTTGTGGATGGTACTTTTGCTCCTTTTGACTATTTTGTTAGTGAAATTGGGTTACCAAGATCTCACTTCTTTAGGTACCTTCAGGTCCGTGATTTTGTTTGTGCCCACTTTCGTTCGTTTCCCTTAAAACCAAATGTTGGTCCTCTTGATGATTGTCTTGCGCTCAAGCCCCACCTCTCCGGTGGTGTCTCTCAGCTCTACACTCTTATTCAGTCCATGAAGTGCCCGTCTCTTCTGCCTCTTAAGGTCCAGTGGGAGGAGGAGCTAAATGTTGGATTGACAGATGACATCTGGCAAAGGGCTATACATAGAATATACACATTGTAGGAGCCATTATTTCTCTTCCTTATTTGGTCCAGGTTCATTACGGTGGTGGTGTTTGTTTATATTTGGGAATGGCACAGTTGACCTGTATTCCCCTCCACTATTGGTGGCGGGGTGGAGGGGAAGGGCATATAGGCATGGAGATGACAGAGCACGGGGTGCTTGGGTAACGGGAGGTCGCACAGTTTTTACCGCTAAGAGGAACGCTAAACAACTTAATGCCTGGACATATCTTACCTGTCTGTCATCACAGCTCGTTAGACCTCCATCTTTATCTTTTCCACCTGCTGCCGTATACCGCCATCCTGGAATGCAAGTAACAATTTCTCTTATGCAATAAATGGGAGATAACCCGAACATACCTTATCGTCTGGACAGTGTTTCATTGAAGCGCGTCATAACCAGGATCCCCCCGTACCCAGAGCGACTAATAAAGGAAGGACCAGATAGTCGCTACACACATCATCTATCTGTGTTAGGCATAGATTGATACAATTTAAAGTATTTAATCGTCTGCACCTCTCTAGGACCAAACTGGCAAAAATATATCCTAATGTGAAACCTAACTGTATTCGCTGTCATCAAGCCCCTGCTTCCTTGGCTCACATGTTTTGGTCATGCCCAAGTTTAGGTACATTCTGGTCAGAGGTCTTTCACACATTGACTTATATTTGTAAAAAGAATATAAATCCAGACCCTACCATTGCAATATATGGGGTGGTACATTCTAATTTCAGGGTCTCAAGAGTCCAATCCCAATTAATAGCATTCTCTACATTGTTAGCCCGCCGACTAATTCTTACAAATTGGAAGTCTGCCTCACCCCCTAAACACTTGCGGTGGGTGTGTGAAACTATGTCCTACCTCCAGCTTGAGAAGATTAGAAGTACAGTTCGAAACTCTGCAGAAAAGTTTCAGAATACATCGCAACTTTTCTTGGATTATTATGACAAAGCTTTTGATGCTAACTCTTTAGATTGATTCTAATGCTCTCATCTCTGCCCTTCTCTTTTATCCCTTTCCTTTCTCTCTTTTCTCCTCTTGTTTTATGTTTTGGAGTGCAATCTCTGCATTTGTATTAGGCTTCGATCCCACCTTGCGGTGGAAATACGCAATATGTAATTTTGTGTTGGAGGTTAGTGGATGTTTGTGGTGTATGTGCCCTGTGTGCCATAAGATAATGCCTCTTTGTTTATTTGTGTTTCTATTCAAAATAATAAAAACATTTTGAAATAAAAATAGTTTGGTAAGCTAATGCTAATGCATCATAAATAGCAACACCTTAGATCTAAAGATTTCACCCCCCACTCCCCACCAGGCCCCCCGTCACCCCCTTTCCCCTACCCCTCCCTTCATCCCTATGGACACAACATAAACCCAAGGGCACCTGCCAGGCATTGGATCAGGCCGACCCCGATGGCATACCCAGGGCAACCAAGCCTCCACCTTAGATCTAAAGATTGCAGAGAGTACTTTGGTACACCATTTCACACATCAGGCAAAGGAAGTGGTTTGTGATAGCAATCTGTTGTTCCTGTTAATACCAGGAGAACAAAGGTTTTTAAATATTCACAAGAACGAAGGTTTTAAAACATGACAAAAATGACCCCAAAAACTGAACCTAAACAAAACTGCAGACTGATGCGCCACCAGAAAGAAAAAAATATACAACAAAGTACATCTTATGAGTGCAAGAGGCTTATCATTGATTTATCATTGATTATCAAGAATTCATTTACACTAAAGACAAAGATGAATTAAGCAAGGTTTGCAGTTATATTGCCTTTGGAAAACTCTCTGATTCCCTCTAGAGTCATTAAGATATCCGAACAAAAAACTTTCCAAGGACATTAAGGACATGATTCTCAAGAGGAAAAAAGCCTTTAAAGAGGGGGGCATACTTACTGAAAGGGAATTAAAAAAGGCAGCTAGATCTGAAATACACAAGTCTAAATTAAGGTAAGGAAAGGATAGAAGCTGAATTTCACAGTAATTATAAGGCAGCTTGGTCTGGAATGAAAATCATAACAGGAATGCAAAGAGTAACTGCACTATTTCATTGGATGGTTTTAATTCAGATAAATCCTTTGCAGATGGTCTTAATAATTTCTTTCTTCATTTTGAGAATCTTGACTAATGAACAACTGGATGTTTTAAAAGGATAGACTGATGCTCTTCCATCTTTTTCCCTTCATGTTAAAGAGATGGCTAACCAGTTGAGGCATACTAGGGCCAAGAGCCCTGGACCTGACAATATCTGGGGTAAGGTGTTAAAATTATGCGCAGACCAGCTAAGTTTCATTTTTCATTATATCTTCCTGCAATCTTTAAAGCTGCAGACAAGATTTGGAAACATTCTGTGATTGTCCCTGTGCCTAAGTTCAGCTCCCCTGCTGTATTAAATAATCACTGGTCTGATTTATCCTCAGGCTTGCAGCATTTGAGCCAATTCAAATTAAATTGTGGCCAGTAAAATACTTAAGAAGTGGTTTTTCAAGCTATGTCAATTTATGAAAATGATAGTATTTAAAAGTAAAGTATTTATGATACAAAGTGTGAAGGGAAATGCATTATGTAGCCAAAAAAAAAAAAAAAAAAAAGGAAAATAGCTACAGTACACAGTAGTGTCTGTGATTTTTTTATTTTTTTGTTTATTTTTTAAACTAGACTTTTACATGATATTGTATGTCTGTAAAATCCAGGCAGATAATGAATGGTTTAATTACTCATGAAATAATTTGCAGATAAAAGTTGAGTTTGGTTCTGGAGATGACAGAGATGGTTTCATTACGAAAGGGCTTCTAGACCACATTATTTGTATATGTAAATGATGCACTTCCTTTTTGCTATGCAAACGGCGCCCAGCAGCACCCCACACAGGACTGCCGGAAGGCACCAAACCTCCACCTCCCGAGCACATCCCAGGACACGAGGACGTAGGAAGACACCCACCCTGTGTTGTGTGTGCATGAGTGTGGTCTATTTATAATAATATAATATAATAATAAGCCATGAGGTAGTGCTATGAGTCCCACTGCTGTCAGGCAACAGGACCCCCTCAGGTCTCCTTCAGTATGTGTGAGTGTGTGTGTTATGTGTGTAGTGCTGTGGCGTTAAATGTGGTAGTGTCTAAAGTGTAAATTAAATTGGGGGAAGAGAGGTCACAGTGGGAGGGGACGGGGGAAGGGCCACCTCAGTGGCTCCTGTCCGCCCACCCACAGCCCGTGTGCCCGTCCACTCGAGGCCCTAAATGTATATTGGTGTCTAAGTTGTGATTAAAATTTAGTGGGGTAGGCAGTTGCAGAAGTCCACCAAAGGATCCTGCAACTGGTCACCCCTCAGCCAAACCCACCATCTCCGCCTGCCCCACAGTGCCCTATGTGTGGTGCGTATGGCATGGGGTGGTGGGGAGGACAGGGGCGCTGTGAGGAGCACAACCGGGAGAAAGTTCTTTCTCCGGGGCGACCAACTCCTCAGCTGTCCACTGTAGGTGCCCCCACCTCTCCAGGACCGTCCGAGGGCAGAAGGGCAAAGGCCTAGCCCAGTCAAGAGTCCAAGGTAGCAGCGCCCATTCATCCCCGGCAGTCCATGCCACCACCCTAGGGGACCAGAGAGCCCTGGTTGCACACCCATATCTCCGGTCAGACCCCAGGTCCAGTTCCCCCAGCCACCTGAAATCAGCCCTCTGCAGCAGGGGAGAGAGCGAGAGAGAGACGATAGAAGACTCCTCCAGTTCCACCCCCATAAGCCCTGATCCCTAATCCTCCCCGATCTTTAATCAAATCAAATCAAATCAAACTTTATTTATATAGCACCTTTCATACATAGAAATAGCAACTCAAGGTGCTTTACAGAGAGTAAAATCCCCCAGAACCCCAACCCAATAGCAGCAAGCCCACCCCCCACCCCTTCCCATCAAACACACACACATCACAGAGGATAAAAGCAAGTTAAAAGGACCAAGGAAACGCTATCATAAATTCTGGGGTCTAGTGGTGTGGGGAAACACTGAGATAAAACACTGTAAAACCAAATCTAAAACAATCTAAAAACCAACCCTGGATATAAAAGTAATAGTAATATTGCTAAGACCCATAAAATAAAAGAACCCGTGAAATAAGAGAATCAGAATGATAAAACAAATACATAAATGATAAATAAATAGAAGCTGAATACAGCCTGTGTGTTAAGAATAAAGAGATGAATAAATACAATAGTAACAATAAAAGTAATGATTAAAATGCTAAACTAAAAAGGTGGGTCTTGAGTCTGTTTTTAAAGATATCCACACTAGGTGCTCCCCTCACGTCCTCAGGCAGGCTGTTCCACATACGAGGGCCGTAGAAATAAAAGGAGGACTCGCCGTGGGTTTTTGTTTTTACTCTGGGAACAGTTAAAAGGCAAGTACCAGAGGACCTGAGGGGTCTCGTGGGCTCATAAGATAAAAGCAAATCAGATAAATAAGGTGGGCTAAGACCATTAAGAGACTTAAAAACCAATAAAAGAATCTTAAAATCAATTCTGAAGCTGACGGGGAGCCAGTGCAGAGACTTTAAAATGGGTGTAATGTGGGCCCTCTTTCTGGTCTTTGCCAACAGACGTGCAGCTGCGTTCTGTACAAGCTGCAGCTGGTTCGGGTACTTCTTCGGAAGACCAGAAAGAAGAGCATTGCAGTAATCTAATCTTGATGTGATAAAAGCATGAATCAGTGTCTCTGCACTGGCTCGAGAGAGAAACGGCCTGATGCGCGAGATGTTCTTTAGATGATAAAAAGCAGTCTTAGTTATGTTTTTAATATGCGGCTCAAAACTGAGATCTGCATCTAAAATCACTCCCAGGTTTTTTACTTGATTAAAATGGTTGAGTGCTACTGTTTTCAGCTTGGCCTCCAGTTTCTCTCTCTCAGCTTCAGGTCCAATCAATAAAACTTCTGTTTTGTCCTGGTTGAGCTGCAAGAAGTTTTCTGCCATCCACCTTCTGATATCTAAAATACAATCTAACAAGGCATCAATGGGCCCGTGCTCATCAGGAGTCACTGCAACATATAACTGTGTGTCATCAGCATAGCTGTGGAAATTTATGCCGTGTCTCCTGATGACATCACCAAGAGGAAGCATGTAAAGATTAAAAAGGGTGGGGCCTAAAACTGAGCCTTGGGGTACACCACAGGTTAGTCTATAGCTCTTGGACGAGGATTCCTTCATGCTAACAAAGAACTCTCTATCTGTTAGATAGGATTTAAACCAGTTAAAAACAGTACCAGTGAGGCCAACCATGTCGTGGAGTCTGTTTAAAAGAATAGTGTGGTCGACTGTGTCAAAGGCTGCGCTGAGGTCAAGCAACACTAAGACAGAGAGTTTTTTCATGTCAGTATTGAGCCTAAGATCACTCACAACCTTGACCAGTGCCGTCTCAGTGTTGTGATTGGTCCTAAAACCTGACTGAAACTTCTCAAATTTATTGTGTGAGATTAAAAAATAATTTAACTGATAAAAAACAGATTTCTCTAAATCTGTTTTTTAGGCTTTTGTAAAGTTTTTAAACTGATCCGGGGTGGTTTATTTTTCCAGAGAATTTGGGAGATGTGTGAGTCTAGGAATTTAAACCAGGTGGAGGGGGGTTTCATAGGAATCATAGAAAACAAGTAGTTGATTTTGGGTAGAACCGTCATTTTTATAGTTGCAACTCTCCCTGTAAGTGAAATGGGAAAAGATTTCAAGTGAGCGAGATCATCTTCTATAGTCTTAAGAAAATGAATGTGATTAAGCTTTGTTAGTTCTGAGTCTTATTTATTAATTAGTGAGACTGTTTCAGATAGAGAGGTTTGTGAGTTCTGAAGGAATATTAAGCGTCATCAGCATAAAGACTTATTTCATGAATTATAATTTTAGACTGAATGCCTTTAATAGCTTGATTTTGTCTAATCGCAGCCAATCGGAGCCAGTGCAGAGACTTTAAAATGGGTGTAATGTGGGCCTCTTTCTGGTCTTTGCCAACAGACGTGCAGCTGCGTTCTGTACAAGCTGCAGCTGGTTCAGGTACTTCTTCGGAAGACCAGAAAGAAGAGCATTGCAGTAATCTAATCTTGATGTGATAAAAGCATGAATCAGTGTCTCTGCACTGGCTCGAGAGAGAAACGGCCTGATGCGCGAGATGTTCTTTAGATGATAAAAGCAGTCTTAGTTATGTTTTTAATATGCGGCTCAAAACTGAGATCTGCATCTAAAATCACTCCCAGGTTTTTTACTTGATTAAAATGGTTGAGTGCTACTGTTTTCAGCTTGGCCCTCCAGTTTCTCTCTCTCAGCCTTCAGGTCCAATCAATAAAACTTCTGTTTTGTCCTGCTTGAGCTGCAGAAAGTTTTCTCTGCCATCCACCCTCTGATATCTAAATACAATCTAACAATGCATCAATGGGCCCGTGCTCATCAGGAGTCACTGCAACATATAACTGTGTGTCATCAGCATAGCTGTGGAAATTTATGCCGTGTCTCCTGATGACATCACCAAGAGGAAGCATGTAAAGATTAAAAAGGGTGGGGCCTAAAACTGAGCCTTGGGGTACACCACAGGTTAGTCTATAGCTCTTGGACGAGGATTCCTTCATGCTAACAAGAACTCTCTATCTGTTAGATAGGATTTAAACCAGTTAAAAACAGTACCAGTGAGGCCAACCATGTCGTGGAGTCTGTTTAAAAGAATAGTGTGGTCGACTGTGTCAAAGGCTGCGCTGAGGTCAAGCAACACTAAGACAGAGAGTTTTTTCATGTCAGTATTGAGCCTAAGATCACTCACAACCTTGACCAGTGCCGTCTCAGTGTTGTGATTGGTCCTAAAACCTGACTGAAACTTCTCAAATTTATTGTGTGAGATTAAAAAATAATTTAACTGATAAAAAACAGATTTCTCTAAATCTGTTTTTTAGGCTTTTGTAAAGTTTTTAAACTGATCCGGGGTGGTTTATTTTTCCAGAGAATTTGGGAGATGTGTGAGTCTAGGAATTTAAACCAGGTGGAGGGGGGTTTCATAGGAATCATAGAAAACAAGTAGTTGATTTTGGGTAGAACCGTCATTTTTATAGTTGCAACTCTCCCTGTAAGTGAAATGGGAAAAGATTTCAAGTGAGCGAGATCATCTTCTATAGTCTTAAGAAAATGAATGTGATTAAGCTTTGTTAGTTCTGAGTCTTATTTATTAATTAGTGAGACTGTTTCAGATAGAGAGGTTTGTGAGTTCTGAAGGAATAGTAAAGCGTCATCAGCATAAAGACTTATTTCATGAATTATAATTTTAGACTGAATGCCTTTAATAGCTTGATTTTGTCTAATCGCAGCAACTAGCTCTTCAATAAATATACCACAAAGTGAGGGGGTAGTGGAAAACCTTGTCTGGTATCCCTTTGTAGATTAAAACTTGGAGAGGTTTGATCATTCGTTCTGACACTTGCATTAGCAGTATATATAAAAGTATATATTTTAATCCAGTTAATGAAAGACATTCCAAACCCAAATCTGTTTAAAGTAGCTAGTAAATATTTCCAGTTAACTCAATCAAACGCTTTCTCTGCATCTAAAGAAACTATCATTGTTTCCAGGTTATAGATGGTAGAATAATCTATTATATTATTTAGTCTCTGCATGTTAACAGAGGAATATCTGCCTTTTATAAATCATGTTTGATCAGGGTGTATAATGAGAGGAGTTACTTTTTTCTAACTTTCCAGCTAATGCTTTTTAAGGTCTGCATTTATCAGTGATATGGATCTGTAGCTAGATGGTAGGTAGTTGCTTGGAGGTAGGTTTTCCTTTATTTGTGTCACCATTTTGAAAAATGTAGGGGCCAGCGTTGTCCAGAATTCTTTATAGAATTATTGGAAGCCATCCAGACCTAGTGCTGTTGTTTTTTTTACAGGGCATATGTTTAAGGGCTTCATGTAGCTCCTCCACTGTGAGGGGGGAATCTAAGGCCGTGACTTGTTCCTACTGTAAACCTGGAAGATCTATATTGTTAAAAAAAATGATGGATATCGTTGTCTGATTGATCTAATTGTAATGTATACAGAGTTTTACAGAAATCTCTAAAGATGTTGTTTATTGCAGCTGGGTCATCTGTAATATTACTTGCTGAATCTTTAACAGCTGATATTGTAGATTTTTCCTTATTTATTTTTAACTGATTAGCTAAAAAATCTTTAGATTTATTACTGTGTTCAAACGTCTCCAAGCGTAATCTTTGCACCACAAATTCTGTTCTCTTGTTAATTATTTGATTTAATTCAAGTCTAGCCTTCCTTATTTGGTTCATTTGGTGAAGCACTGTAGGCGTCCTCTAATGATTTAATTCTTAGTTCTAATTTTAATATTTTTGAGTTTTCTTTCCTTTTTTTTGTATGTGATGCAAGAGAGATCTTTTTGCCTCGCATTACTACCTTCCTTGCTTCCCACAGAACACATACTGAGACGCCTGGTTTGTCAATGTTTTCTAAGTATATAGCCCATTCTTGACATGGTCGGAGACCGCGGTACAAAGAAGCAGACCCAAATGCAGAACACTTAGTGAGACAAGGAGTGAGATGCAAACAATGTTTATTTATAATAAATGTTAGTGGCTTGGTCCAGGTCCGGGAAGATCTTCCTATGAGAGGGCAGAGGATTAATGTGGGTCTGAGAGGGTGCTGGGTTATGTCTGCTATAGCAGCGGCTTACTGTATTCCAGAGGAAGACTGACGGTGGAGGAGTAAGCCAGGTGATGGTTGCTGGTGGAGGTGGAATGAGTTTGTTTGCAGGCAGGGCGAGCAGGCAGGCAGTTGACTTGGCATGAGGGACAGTCTTTATCCAAGGTGCTGTGGTGATCCAAGGTAGCAAGGTCTAAGGCTGAGGAATTAAGATGACAAGATAAGTTTACTGAGAACAAGGCACAAGGTAAGACTTAGAATGAGGCCTGGTTACCACGCAGTAAAGTGTGACAATCTGGCGAAGACTGGAGCTCCTGCATGATCTTAAATAGCTGGGAGGTAAGCTGGCTAACGAAGGTGCTGATGCGCTGCAGGTGGGATCAATTGTGGCTCCAGCCTCCGCCCTTCATCCCCATGGCAACCTGCTCAACCCTACCTGCAAAACTCAGACACACAGAACCATGACAATTCTTTTGTGAAATAGCTGATAAAGTCAGTATCTTTAAGCAACGCTGTATTAAATCTCCAGCTTTTAGCCGGTGGTGGGATTCTCTTGTTCCTCAAAGTGAAGGAAACTGGAAAACTGAAAAAAAGAGTGAAAGGAGGGATCGTCAACATTTGGGCCATATAAGTTAGCTAAGCATAACTTCATATTTTGAATACCTAACTTCATATTTTGAATACCTAATTTCACTATGATGAATCTCCCTTCTGGATCTGTGGATCTGGATCTTTTCTATTTATCAGAATGGCTACCTTTTTCTTTCTGGAGTTATAACAGGACGAGTTAATATAAGGAAACTGCATTGTAGAGAGGGCATCCACTGATGTTTTTGTCATATGAATCTCCTGTAAGAACACAATGTCCGCCTGCAGATCATTTAATCTATTAAAGATTTTTAGCTCCGTGCACATTCCACGTGATGAATCTAAGTATGGTCATGCTTGAGGTGAAAAGGTGTGTTGGATGCTTGTTGATATATGTGTATGTGTGTGTTTGTAAGCGTGTGAATATATATGAGTAGTGTTGTGTGCCTGTGTTGAATGTTATTGAATGTGCTTGAATTAACAAATGTGAGTGTTGGGTTATATATGCAGGTATTATTAATGTACTGTGCTATATTGTTTTGTGAGGTGGCAGTTAGAAAAAAGAAAACGAAAAAGTGTGCAGAGAGAGAAAAAGAAGAATAAAGTGGGAAGAAAACAACAAAAAAAAGGAGGAAGTGGGTAAAAAAATAGAGTCACCGGGTGAGTTTTTAAAAGGCTTTACTCTGGAAGAGCTGTGTATTACATTGTGGTCTCTTTGTTTTAAATACAAAGCATTCATTAATATACAGAACACAAAATTCCTGACGATTAGCTTAATGTAACATTACATTGAAAACCCCATAGAGGAGCTAACACTAGCGATTCAAAGTTTTACACACAAATGGTGACTTTACTTACAGACTTATGCTCCTTTTAGGTACAACTGAGGAAAACTTGAATGTATAGTGGAAAACAACACTGAATCTGGAGAAGCTACAACAAAATTAAACAGCACAACAACCTTAACAATCTCCACACTCTCTTAAAGGGGTGGCAGAAGCATAAACAATCCCCAGACTCTCTTAAACGGGTAGCACACTGACAGTATTATTGTCTATTGTGAACAAACATTAAACTCTGTGACTTAAACCCAGTAAGTCTGATTAGCACTTATATCACCTGTGCAACGTGTGGAGAGTGTGGATACATATCTGAGGTCAGGAGAACCAGGAAGTGGTGTTTTACTGTCACGATGTAGCTGTTTATTGACATAAAGTTTGTCCACCAAGATGACAGCGCGGGCTCCTCCATCCAGGAATTTCCTCCTGATGGGAAACAAGACCTTGCGACACTCCAGGATTTCTCTGGAAATACTAACACTAAGGGCAGTCCCACAAAGCTGTCAGCCACAATGCTTCTTTTTCTTTGTGGAGAACGAATTTAGCTACTATCAGTCTGGGTCTACCCTCCATTTTTTTTTTTTTTTTTTTTTGTTTTATTTTTTTGTTTGTTTGTTTTTTCCCCCCTATGCCGTTAAAAGAAATGGCTTTTACCTTTTCCCCTGGAAGTTTCAGGTTGGTTCTGATGATGTTTTTTTTACAACTGTTTCTGTATCATCCTCCACCTGCTCAGGGATACCTGAAGTAACTAGGTTATCTCTCATGCTACGAGCCTGTAGGACTAATTCTTTCATTTTTTTTTTTTTTTCCACTGATAGTCGGCTTACTCCTTCAGTAAGGGTTTTCACCAAGTCTTTGAGGGTGTTGTTCTCCGTAGCTAGAGCTTCCACCTGCTTTTGGCTATATTCCAAACTTTCTTTTAAAGATTGAAACTCACAGTGAAGAAGTTCCAGCAGGGAGAGCTGGGCATCGAGGCTGGATAGCTTTCTGTCAGTGGAGATTAAGATATCCGCTGTATCGCTGCCGGCAAAACTGGAGAAACTGGACTGGTTGCTTCGGGGGAATCTGCCGGGCAAACTCTTTTGAAACCGGAGCCGGATTTGGAGGCCGTCGCTGCAGTGTTGTTGGATTTCCGTTGGAAGCTTTCTTCAATGAAATCTGTCAGGCTGGTGAGATATTCTTCACTGTGATCCAGAGTGATCAGGTTGGTGTGGTTTAGAATATCAAACTTGTTTTTCTTTTTTTCCCCTCCATTAGTGTAGGGCGTTTGTTTGTTTCATGTTGATCCTGCCAAGTCTCGCAGAGTCTTGCGTTTCAGCAATCTTCTCTCTTGCAGCTGCATTCTCCTTTTATTTTTTTACTATATCATTTATTTTTACTTTTTCTAAGTTTATGCTGGGGGAATTTTTGGTGGCCACGAGGTTGTTCCACATAGCAGGCCTTACATGGTGCTTGTGAAGATGCATATGGAAAATGGTGCCACATCACATTGTGGTGGATTTCTTCTAAATGAGGATTTTGTGATGACTGCAGCCTGCAGCCTTAGCGGGTCAATTTAACACACTTCATGTTAACTGTATATGGAAATGAGGCCTGAAACTTTAGGGCTCTTTATTCAACCTAGCCTGATACAGTGGACGTTTCTTTTAAAGATAAAGTTTTTGTTTTTTTTTGCAGCTCCTACACAGTCTGGTTAGAAGTCCACGATACAGTCGAAAAAAATGAAAAATGTGCAGCAAATAAAGATGAGGCAGTTATTTCCACATCCAGGCTTCAATAAAAATGGATACATAAATGATGTGATGCTTCTTAAGGTAAGGGTGTAAGAAATTTCTCTTATAATCCATCATTTTGTCATTTGCAAATGTTTTAAATTAAATGAAACCATCATGCACTTTACTAAACAATGACAAAGAAGGAAATGTGCACTGATGAAATATGTATTTCATATTCCTTATTTCTCCCTGTGCTTAAAGTTGGGCTCCAAGGCGAGGTTCAACATTAATGTAAAGCCCATTCAACTTGTAGCTGCATGTTGAAAGGGTTTCACACTGATGTTGAACCTTTGCCAAAACCCGAGCAACAATGTGGACAAGTCGAACAAAAAATGGTTCCCCCTTTCTTTTATCCAAATAAATGGCATACTATTACATGGATTTACTGAAAAAATAACCACTCATTTATTACTGAACATTTATGAATTACTATTTGCATTTGTTACATTTCTGACTGATAATGAAAAGGATTAACTTAATATGTGACAGTTGCCTCTGACGGCAGCTACAAAAACCTTGTATAGTGTGTTGCTGGGCACGAGTAGATATGCGGGGATATGGCATGCCATGCACAGTTGTTCGGGGTGTATACCAAGTATACCAAGATCCCTAACTACACAGACTGGATTGTTTCAATCATTAAAAATAACTATTATTAAGATTTAATGCATGCATATGTGGCAAGCTGGTCGTACAAGGACTTTCACCCGGGGAAATACACCAAGGTGGTGAAATTACCACCAGGCACCCAGGTTCAATATGCACGAGGCGGAGACTGCAGTTCCAAACCAGGGCGCTGTGTTGTCACACTGTCGTGTATAACCCACAATCCAGGGCTGCACATGAGGCGATGCAATCTACAGCAGGTTATGCAACATGTAGCATCAGCCTAAAGGATCCATGAGCTCGATGAGGAGTGCACAGCCTGCAGCAATACCCACATGAGTCTCTGAAACAATAACTAGAGTGAGCAGCACTAGACGGACAAAAAAAACAAACAAAAAAAACAAAGCAATTTGCAGCCACGGTTGCTAGCCTACAGGCACCATCCAGGAAGGGAAGTTCCGGATGCCAGGAAATGACATAACCCCAGCCACCAGCAAGCAAGAAGCAGACTATGGTCGTCACCTCCAAGCTGACCAACAAATATGGCAATCAATAACACACGTGTGTCCTGCTACACATATCCTGGCTGATTTTATTCTGTATGTGCATTAGACATTTGATGTTACACCCGCACCAGGTTCTGCTATGAGCAATCACTCTCCAGATTACCTGTATATATATATATATATATATATACATACAGGTGTGTTATCCTTCCACTTTTTAATAGTGCTTTGGACAGTTCTTAAGCCAAGTCTAGTAGCATTTGCATTCACCTTAGATGGTTTCTCTGCTTGATGCATACTAATGATTTGACCCTTTTTAAACACATAAACATCTTTTCTACGACCACCGGATGTGTCTTTCAACATGGTTGCTTAAGAAATGAGAAGCTACTTGTTGCATCACTTGGCACATGATGATAGTAGTTAACCCCATGGTAGTTAGCCCCATGGGGTCAATTAACTTGTTGCCAGTTGAAAGATAATTGCCCATGAACAAATTATCCATTAGGAGGCTTGTAGCTTAATTAGGTGGCAATGTTTTGTTTTTCACAATATACACACATATAAATGTATATATTATTTACATGTTTTATATATATATATATATATATATATATATATATATATATATATATATTTGCATGACCCTGTAAAGTGTTAACATAAAGCAGAGGTTGGTGTTCAAAGTGAGCCTTTGTAATTTAACAGCCAGCTATAAAATGTGTTAGTACATGTGTTATCTTGTCAACCTTCAAACCTTCACAACCAAAACCTACGATAACTTACCAAGAGATGCAAACTGCATTAAACATTGTTTGCTAAGGGTCTGAATGCTAACAAAATTCTTAGTACATCATTAATAGCAAAACCTCAGATTCAAAGATTGTAGAGAGTACTTTGCTACAACATTTCACACATCGGGCAGAGGAAGTGGTTTGTGATAGCAATCTGTTTTTCCTGTTAATTACGGAAAGAACAAAGGTGTTAAACCATGACAGAAATGGTTTTATTCACAAACATGAGTCCAAAAACTGAACTGAAGCAGAACTGCAGAATGATACACCACAAGAAAAAAAATATATAACAAAGTACATTTTACAAAATGCAAGAGAATATCATTGTTTTACCATTGATTATAAAGAATTCATTTACACTAAAGACAGAGATGAATCAGTGATCAAGGAGAGCTAACACTGAGGGTGGGCAGGTCTTTTAGAGCAGTACTTCTCATAAAGTCATTTAGAAAATAGCTAATTGTCACAAGTATATTGATATGATAAAAGTAAATCACAAGTCCAAACTATAGTTCAGACAGCTAGACTTGAGGTAGTTTTTACAAAGTGAAACGCTGAACAATGAGGTCCTTAAGGGGCAAAAGACAAAATCATGATAATGGTGTGAATTTTTAATTAATTGCTAGTTTGTTGAATCATCAAAAAATTTCTTTTTTTCAATTTTACAAATTCAACTTTTCTAACATTGCAATGCTGCTATAGGTGAACAGTTGCCTGCAGCTGCAACCAGAACAATTTCCAGAAGCAAGAGGCATGCATTTAGACATATGACATACAGTAGGTCATTATACCAGTACAGGAGTTTGTGCAAGGGTAGCAGCTATCACTATTTATATAGAATAATATATAACACCAAAGCCTAAATCTTGACAGGTAACTTCTTTAACAACTGAACTGCTGAAAAATTAAAGCAAACCAAGCAGCATGGTTTCTGCTTATCAGATCCCAGCAGCCAGCATTGTAACATTGGCTGTCACTATTAACAGGAGGGTAATGAACTTGGAACAAGGACATTTTACTGATATGATATATTTTGATGGTGCTTTGCATTAGCTCTCTATGATTAATACTTATGTAGATTTTTCCTTATATAATGGCAGATTGAAGGAGTTAAAAGAGGTTTTAGCTTCAGCTTAAATTATAGTCGGTGTTCATGGCTTCCTGTTTTTTCTTATTAGATTTGTTAGTGAAACTGTGAACCACAAGTTTCAACACAGTACTAATCTATAACATTTTCCCCATCATGCAACACAGTATGTATGAGGTTTTGCTACTAAAATGACTTTTCATTTACTGCTTGCTACACTAAAAACCACTGCACTTCATTTAGAAAAAGGATATTTTTTTATGTTGTAGTCTGCTGTGGGTAGAAGCACATGAACATTTGTATGTGCAATCATCACTAACACTTCCTTCTCTCTAATACAAGGAACTATATAAAGAGTGAAAAGGTCTGAGACACTTTCCACTACTGCTCAGCAGCTCAGCTTGACTGTGATGTCAACATGCTTCTTCACGGTAACTTCCCAGTGCTGATCTTTGCGCTGACTCTTCTTGGTCAAGGTGAGTTTATTCATAAGCGTACAGTAGTTTTTGTTAATGCTATTGCTGTAAATTGTATTCTTTAAAATGGTCTTCCATTGTCACAAAGATTTTAATACCATTTAGAATTTATGTTGAATCCATGTTTGTTTTTGTTGATTGGTGTTTTTTTTTTATCTTTTTTGACATTGCAAGTGTTGAACTTAATTGGATGGGTCTTAGCATTTGCTTGGCAAATCAAGTGCTAAATTATTAATGAGTCCGTATTTCCCAAAAAATTTTTATTTCAGTTCATACAGGAAAAGTCTTTGGCGGCCATGAAGCTGTGCCACATAGCAGGCCGTACATGGCCCTTATGGAGGTAACTAATGACAATCACTCAAAGCAGTGTGATGGATTCCTTCTGAATGAAGATTTTGTGATGACTGCAGCCCATTGCCAGGCCAAGTCAGTTAAGCACACTTTATATGTACCTACCAAAAATATTACAACTTATACTCATGCATTAAAGCTGCGATAGCGTGCACACATGTTGGAGTCAGGGAATATGATGATAATAAATACTTTTTACTTTTTGAATGCAAAACCACAGCACAGTCAAAGAAATCTGTTTACTCTGGAATTTCAGATCGTACAAAATTCTCCTTGGGGTTCACAATTTCTTTAAACAGACCGACGTTCAAACCTTGACTGCAGGACAAGCATTTCCACATGAGAAATACAATGCAACCACTTTCCAAAATGACATCATGTTACTTAAGGTATTATTACCATTTTATTTTTTCTTTAAATTCTCATCTAGTCAAATTAGGAAGCAAAATGTTGAAAATACCCATTATTTTTTGTTTCTAAACAAATCTTTTACCTTTGATTTTTCAGCTGACCTCCAAGGCAAAGTTCACCACTAGTGTAAAACCAATTGCTCTCGCAGACAAGGACGATATCACTTTACCAACATCATGTTTAGTCTCCGGCTGGGGACAAACAAACAGGGAGAATAACCTTAATTCATATGTACTGATGGAAGTCAATGTAACACTGATCCACAACAAGATAAGCAATGAGAACAACGTGTACTGCTCTGAGGGTGATCATGGACCAGGAGGGGTATGTATATAGGCAAGGCAGTTTATTTGTTACAGGACAATTCAAAGTACTTTACATAAAACAAAGGCATTTCAGATATTTAGAAATAGTAAAAGGCATCAACACATAATCACAATTAAATAATAAATTACTTTAAAATGATTAAAAGCAAGATAAGTTAATATACATATATATATATAATTTATTTATTTGTTTGTTTGTTTTAACCCTTATTAATAGACAAGGTCAGCATCAGTAATTACTTTTATGTTTACCTAATATATACTCACTACATAATATTCATGTACTTTCAGGGAGACTCTGGTGGTCCATTAGTCTGCAGTGATGGAAAGGCATATGGGGTGGTGTCTGCAGGTAAACAATCACGTCCCTACGTCTATAAGTATACCAAGATACCTGACAACAGGGAGTGGATCGATAACATTATGAAATATAACTGAAGGACCTACGAGGCAACATTTTACACTGATTAGATCTTGATATTTGTTTTTCTGCAACTGAAATTATGGTGGAAAAACTAATTTGATTACTGAGATGTAATGCGGTTGGCTGAAGTTCACAAAGCAACATGTTTTGTTTTTTTTAAACTGTACTGCCTTTTATGTTTGTGCTTTATGCTTTTTAACATCAGGTAACAAACATTAATATGCAATGGCTTTAGAAATAGAAAACATATTTCAACTGAATACTGCTTGAAAGATGTGGTTAGATTTGGTCCAGCTGTTAATGAACAGACTTAAAATAAATGACTCCTTCGTGTATCTAAATTGGAAATAAAAGAATAGCATTTTTTGTCTGCAGTTAAGTGTTGTTCTCTATTTGAATAAATGTGCACATGACATTTTTCTGCTGGAAATATCATTTTTCTGAATTGATCAAGGATCTGACACTTCAGCAAAAAATGCCTTTGATGGTTAATAATTTAAGAGTTTAGTATTATCTTTGTCTGCTCACTTCTTATGAAGGTAAAATAGTTTAACACACCATGTAATTTTACAGACGATCACTGTGACCTGGGTGTATTAGTTGTCATAACGGGAACATCTTAAAACTTGGTGGCAGTAAAAGCTGAACTCTAGCACCACCGTGTGGTGGATTCCTATTTTGCATTTTCATACTGGTCATGTTACTCACTGTTCAAACACTGTATATACTATAACACTGTATATATATATATATATACACACACACACACACACACACACGTATATATATATATATATATATATATATATATATAGCAGAAGCAGAAGTTGGTGTTCAAAGTGAGCCTTCATTATTTAACAGCCAGCTATAAAATGCTCTTAAGTACATGTGTTATCTTGTCAACCTTCAAAACTTCACAACCAATACCTCTGATAACTTTTGAAGAGATGCAAACTGCCTTAAACATTGTTTGCTAAGGGTCTGAATGCTAACTACATTCTTGGTACATCATTAATAGCAACACCTCAGATCCAAAGAGAGAGCCCAAGAGAAAGAATACTTTGCTACACCGTTTCACACATCAGGCAGAGGAAGTGCTTGGTGATAGCAATCTGTTGTTCCTGTTAATTAACGTAAGAATGAAGGTTTTAAAACATGACAAAATTGATTTCAATCAAAAACATGAGCCCAAAAACTGAACCTCAACAGACTTGCAGACTGATACACCACTAGAGAGAAAAAATTATACAGCAAAGTACATCTTATGAATGCAAGAGGCTTATCATTGATTTATCATTGATTATCAAGAATTCATTTACACTAAGGAAAGATGAATTATGATTAAGGAGAGCTAACACTGAGCGTGGACACGTCTTTCAGAGCAGTTCTTCTCATACAGTCAAAATAGCTTATTGTCACAAGTAAGTTAAAAGGTAAATGACTATCACAAGACCAAACTATAGTTGAGACAACTAGACTTTAGGTAGTTTTTTCCAAGTGAAACACTGAACAATGAGGTCCTACAGGGGCATGAGACAAATCATGATCATGGTGGGGTGTTTTAATTAATTACTAGTTTGTTGAATCAACAATAAATTTCTTTCCAATTTTACAATTCACAATTTCTAACATTGCAGTGCTGCTATAGGTGAACAGTTGCCTGCAGCTGCAACCAGCACTATTTCCAAACGCAAGGTGTGCAGTTATATTGTCTTTGGAAACCTCTGTGATTCCATCTAGAGTCATTAAGGTTTCCGAATGAAAAACTTTCCAAGGACATTAAGGACATGAATTTAAAGAGGAAAAGGGCCTTTAGAGAAGGGGACATACTTACTGAAAGGGAATGAAAAAGGCAGTTAGATCTGAAATACACAAGTCTAAATTAAGGTAAGGAAAGGATAGAAGCTGAATTTCACAGTAATTATAAGAGAGCTTGGTCTGGAATGAAAATCATAACAGGAATGCAGACAAAGAGTAACTGCACTATTTCATTGGATGGTTTTAATTCAGATAAATCCTTTGCAGATGGTCTTAATAATTTCTTTCCTTGTTTTGAGAATTTTGACTGTAATGAACAACTGGATGTGTTCCATCTTTTTCCCTTCATGTTAAAGAGATGGCTAACCAGTTGAGGCATACTAGGGCCAAGAGCCCTGGACCTGACAATATCTGCGGTAAGGTGTTAAAATTATGCGCAGACCAGCTAAGTTTCATTTTTCATTATATCTTCCTGCAATCTTTAAAGCTGCAGACAAGATTTGGAAACATTCTGTGATTGTCCCTGTGCCTAAGTACTGTGCTGTATTAAATAATCACTGGTCTGATTTATCCTCAGACTTGCAGCATTTGAGCCAATTCAAATTAACTTGTGGCCAGTAAAATACTTAAGAAGTGGTTTTTCAAGCTATGTCAATTTATGGAAATGATAGTCCAGGCCAAAGTATTTATGATACAAAGTAAGGAGGGAAATACATTATGTAGCTAAAAGAAAAATATAGCTATAGTACACAGTAGTGTGTTTTTTTTTCTTTTCTTTTTTTGTTTATTTTTTAAACTAGACTTTAACATGTTCTGGCTTTTTATATGGTAGCAGCTTTTATGTTTGTTCTTTATGCTTTTTAACATCAGGTAACAAATATTAATGTGCAATGGCTTTAGAAATAGAAAAAATAATTCAACTGAATACTGCTTGAAAGATGTGGTTAGATTTGGTCCGACTGTCAAAACTTAAAATAAATGACTCCTTCCTGTGTCTACATTGGAAATAAAAGAATAATATTAATGCCTTTAATATGACAGACAGCCCAAATTTACAACTCATACAATACAAAGTCCTCCATAGAACGCATTATACAGGACAAAGGATGTTCAAGATGGGTCTTAATCACTCCGATATCTGCACACAGTGCACAGGTAACACAGCAGATGATTACTTACACGCTTTATGGCTTTGTGCACCTGTCCAGAAGTTCTGGAATAAGGTGTGTGAGGATTTATCAACATGGGTTAGATGTAACATTCCTGCATGTCCAAAACTTTGTTTACTGGGTGACCTAAGTGACATTAATATAGACACTAACAAAGCACATATGGTCCTCACGGCCTTATGTATCGCAAAGAAAACTATTCTAGTAAACTGGAAGTCTAAAAACAATCTAAATATTAACAAGTACAGAAATCTCCTGTTGGATCACATCAGTCTGGAGTCTGTATCGGCATCCATTAAACACCAATCAGTTAACTCTCAGTCTTCCTGGACCCTGCTGATTAGTCACATCACGTAGTGGAAAGGGGTGCTGGGGTCTAGTCGTTCTGTGGGGGTCAGGGGTGGGGCTGGCTGCGGGGCCTTGGGGGTCCATCGGCCCTGGCCGTTTCTCTGGGTCGGTGGTCGGGGGGGGCCATTGAGTAGGGGACGGTGTGGCTGACTGGCTCCGGGGCCTTGGGGCCTGGGGGCTGGTGCTCACTGGGGGCGGGCCTGGGGGCGACTGGGGGTCCGGGGCGGTTGGGGGGCTGGCCTGGGGCTGGGCGGCCGGGTTGCTGGGGTGGGGGCCGGGTGGGGGGCGGGTGCCCCGGGGTCTGGGGGCTGCCTCCCTCCAGCTTGGTGGGCCCTTCCTGGGCCTCGGGGGGGCTTGGTCGCCCTGGGCATGCCATCGGGGTCGGGCTGATCCGATGCCGGGCAGGTACCCTTGGGATTACAATGTGTCCGTTGGATCTAAGGGAGGGGTAGGGGGTAGGGGGAAGGGGGGCGGCGGGAGTCCTGGTGGGCAGTGGGGATGGAGTCTGCTCTCCTTCTCGCTCTCTCCCCTCCCGCCGGGGGCTCCTTCGGGGAGGATGGGGGCGCTGTGCCTTGGACCTGACCAGGATGCGTGTGTGCGGCCTGGGGCTCTCTGGTCCCCTGGTGTGGTGGCGTGGGCTGCCGGGGGTGGGTGGGGGGACCTGCGGACATGTTCTTGTCCCTGGGGTGCCTAGCCTTGGTGTTGGGTTGGCGTGGCCCACGGTGGTTTTGCCTGGGGCGGTCGGGCCCCGTCGGGTTCCTGGGTGGGGCTATGCTGGGGGGAAAGGGTGGCCCTTGTCGTGCCATGTTCAAATGCGACTGGGTCTTTGTTGTTGTCAACCTTCACGCTTGGGCTAACACATCTCACAAGAGAAGAAAATGGCTGACAAACATAATACTTGAGGGTCAAATGACACTACCTTTGACAATTTATTTATTAATCCTTTCATAATTTTGTATTATTTTGTAACGAGCGATTACAATCATCTTTATTTATAAAGCACATTACTACAACAGCTCAAACAAAGTGCTGGACACAAAACATATAACAATCTTTAAAACAACTAAAACTACAGATAGTATTGTATGGTGCTATTATATAGTTACTGTGGTAGGACAAAGTTATTCGATAGAATATATGTATATACATATATATATATATATATATATATATATATATATATATATATATATACACACATATACATATATTTTTTTTTAAATCAGTTTTTTCCCTCAAAGTGAAACCCCAAAGCTTTCAGTCATTTTCAGTACAAAAAGAAAGAAACCCTTGATGTTTCACAAGGATCCATTTTTCCATCACTACCAGTTACCTACATTAGGCTGAAGGATGGCATTAAGTCCTTGACCTACAAGTCGATTTGAGTTTGTTGGTATGAGTCCAGCCTTCAAATTCAAATTCAAATTTTATTTATAAAGCACTTTTCATGCACAAGGCAACGCAAAGTGCTGTACACAATAAAAACAAATAATGCATGTTGAATACAAAATTTAAAAGCCTTCACATAAAAAATAACAAAAACTAAAAAGGCACCCCCCTCTAATTGTTCATACACAATCGCACACAAACTCACACACATACAAACCAATCTTCATGCACACTCGCCCCGCCCACCCATACCCCATTTTGTACAAACATGAAATTACTAAAAACTGTCTCTGAACTTAAAGTAAGTATAAAAGTAGTAATAAAATGCAAACATCTGCCTCGACACTGCTTCCTCACTCTAGTCACTTTCCCACTGTTACCATTACTTACTTTTCTACTTCACTTTCACTAATGGTAACAGTTGAGAGTTAAAAATCCATGGTTAGGGTTATAAGTATATACATTGGAATGAACTATGAAGTTTTATACTCGTTAGTTGCAACAGTAATTGCATAATGTGGTCGGTAAAATATAGTTACCTAAAAAACCTGATCATCTTACAATTTCTTGGTAGGATGGGACTAAAATACAGAAGCAGATATTAAACAGAAAATAAATGTAGTGGATCACAGTGACTTAATGAGTTTGAGAAACTGGCATTTTCAGTTAGGGATGGTTGGAAGTTTAACGTGGCATGGCACAGAGGCGGTAAGGTTCGGGACAGCGAGTGACTCCCATGTTGAACTCCAGACTGGGCTGCTCCCCAGGAGAAGCTGAGAAAGTGAACCTCTGAAGGAGGGAGGTGAAAAAGAGGAATAACTCCAGCCTGGCCAGCTGCTCCCCAAGGCACCCACGCTTACCTGAGAATAAATTAATTTTATTCACAATATATATAATATTAATAATAATGGCTAGCAGTATATATATAAAATCTAATGGATAGCAGTTTATACATATATATGTTAGTTTTTTTTTTTTTTTTTTTTTTTTTATAAAAGTGGTGTTTGTAAATTATGGAACCTTAATCTTTAAACTTTAGAATATCTGTTTGAAGACTGAATAACTGCAACGTCTTACTAACCTGCAGAAAAAGGAAGAAAGGCTTCTCTCTTCCTAAATTTACCATCCTGGTTCAAAAAGTGCTGAGGGTTGAATGAGTGTGGAGTCTCCCACATCAATTCATCATGTAGGACAGAGTCAAGTGTTGGGAATACTATGGTGCCATACGCGGTTTCAATAGGGTGGCAAGGGGGGCCGGTGCCACCCCCAAGGTTTGATTGGCTACCCCTGATGCCACCCCAAAGATCTTTGAAGCTCATTGGTTTGCATCCATTTGAGCTTCCAGAAATTTACCGGCCGGACAGGACTTGGACGCAACAGGTGCACAGGATCGGCGGGCGGCAGCAGTTTTTTTTTTATTTTTATCTACAGTTTACTCATGGTAAGTCAATTTTCCCAGTCTGTCCTTTGCTACTTTTTGGTTTGCTGCTGTAATAAATTTTTTTTGAATGTTTGCTTTACGTTTAAGCCTACTACAGTGCTTACGTTTTTGGCTAGTAACACTAGCTTGTACTGTAAAACTCGTTTGGATGCTGGGGTGTGTTGGTATCTATGTTTGCTGAATGGTAGACTCCTCGCTCCGTGGTAAAAGTCAGGCAAAAATCCAATTTGTCTGCGGGTCCACCAAAAATAGACCAAAGGCTTTTTTTAAAGCCCTAATTGATCATGGCAGAGGGTCGCAATGCGTCGGTTTTCACTGCTTTGCCATGATCAATTAAGGCTTTAAAAAAATTTTTTTTTTCCTCCGGAGTGCCTTGGGTTTGTTTTTGGTGAGCCTGTTGACAAATTAGATTTTAAAAAAGGCCCCTGTCTTCAGCTCTTTTTATAGTTTTTACTGATATGACTGCAGATACTTGGTTTATTTACAGTTTAGTACAATATTTTTTTACATTCAAGGGCCTTACAATGTTGCATTAAAATATTTTGAAGATATTTGAATGATTTTAGCATATATTGGTTGAATATTATTGCATATGAAAACGTGCATTTTTTCATGCACATTTTTAATGTGGCCACCTCTGGAAATCCCTAAGCCACCCCTTGGCCACCCCTGTGAAAAATTCCTAGAACCGCCACTGATGCTATTCTTGGTATAGCAGGGAGGGAGCTCAGTGAGTGTGGTGGAGTTGTAGCCTCTGTCGAAAAAAATTTAGCTGCATATGGTAATCACTCATATACTCATATAATAATCACATGTATATTCAGTTTTTTTTATTCATTTATTATTGTTAATCCATTCACTATTACATTTTCATGTTGTGTGTTCTCATTTTACAGAATACTGAAGTTAAAGTTTTCATTGTGTATGCGTGTGTGAGGTCAGACTGACCAGAGCTCTGATATGGCAGAGTTGAGACTGGTTTTTGCACCTGTTAGATAGCAATAGTTGTTTGGGATATCAGCTTCTTGTGGTATGTGGGCTTTGTCTGAAAACTGGAAGAAAGTGGTGCCACTCAGTCTTCTATTCCTCAATTTATTATTTTGCTGTTTGACCTTCAGCTGGGGACCAGCTGAATAAAACTGTTTTTTTCTGATGAATCCCCAGAGTTTCTCTCGACTCCACAAGAGTCAGGACGACCACTCTCAATTATTTGCAAGTAATTCTTTATTCAATACTTCTCCTGTAAATAAACCTTATATACTTTTACTCATTCCAGACTCTTGGTAATTTTTCTACAACACCTCTCACCTCTCACCCTGAAACCTGAGACTTGTTCATTGTCAGTTAATGTATCCTTTCCAATTATGGTAGTTAACTTCAGTCTCACTGGATGAGCCTTTACTTGCAAGCTATGACTGACTTCCTGATCGATAAAAACTGTGTCACTTTGGGTGTCAAGCAAAGCATAAACAAGCTTTTCCATTCCTGGATTTCTTCCAGAAGACACCCACACTGGAACAATCATGGAAGTGATGTCTGATGATTTCTTATTTTCCAAGGTGAGTGACAGTGTGGTAGCAGTCTCATCTGTTGTGCTCTGGCTTAAGACGGGTTTGACCTTGACAAAGTTGTCGTCATGGAGACAGGTTAGGTGTCTTCCTTTACAGGTGTCGCAGGAGTGCCTGTGGTGACAGTGTTTGACACTCAGGCCTGGCTTCAAACATCCAAAGCACAGCTTATGTTCTTTCGCATATTTTATCCTTTCATCATAAGACTTTCATTTGAATTGAGAATAACTGTGCAATTGATGTTTACTATCATTACAGAACATGCATGGTGGTTTTAAGCCTCCTTTTAACTGCACCTTATCTTCCGTTTGTGCAACTTCTTGTGTGTGAAGAATGTTAGACTTAGTTTTCTTCTCCTTAAAATGATGTGTTTCTGCAGTGTGATCAGAGTGTAGTGCATGGAACGAGGTTATGGGGTTACATGCAATTTCTGCTTATAACAGCATGAAGTCAACAAAGTCTCTGAAGTTTGGAAAGTCATGTTTGTCTTTCATTACCTGAGTGACTTGGCGGTTCCATCGTGATGCAGCCCAGTCTGGTAGTTTCTGAACCAGTTTCTGGTTTTCCCCACAGTCATTCAGGATTTTAAACCCTTTAACGTGGGGCATGGCTTCTTGACATGAATGCAAAAAATCAGCAAATGACCGGAATCCCTCTGCATCTTTAGACTGAGTTTTTGGCCTAGAAGAAAGTTTCTCTCTGAATGCCCATTGTATAACAAACGGCTGACCATGTCTGTGGTTGAGCCGGTTCCATACATCCTTGTAGTCTTCATCATTTCTGTAAAATATTCCATCAAGTATCTTGCGTGCTGGGCCTCTTACATATCTCTTCAGTTAATTTAGCTTGTCTGCTGATGAAATGTTTTTCTTGTCTATAAGTGATATGAATGATGCTTTCCACTCAATAAACTGGATTGGATCCCCTATAAATACAGATGGCTCTGGCATTGAGAGTCTGTTCAGCGTTATGCTATCTTGATGGGCTTGAGCAAAACAGGAGATATCTGCTTGAGGAGGTGGTGGAAGAGTGACTGGCGACAGGTTGGATGAAGTTGACATAGGTTTCTGAGGTTCCTATTGCCTGCTATTGAACACAGAAAACACGACCCTGCATCGACTACAGGGGCTTAAATGACATAACTGTAAAAAACCGCTATCCACTCCCTCTCATGAACACAGCATTTGAGCAGATTCAAGGGGCTACTGTTTTCACAAAGCTGGACCTCCGTAACGCCTATCACCTTGTTCGGATCAAGGAGGGAGACGAATGGAAAACTGCGTTTAATACCCCCAATGGGCATTACGAATACCTAGTGATGCCGTTCGGTCTAACCAACGCCCCTGCTATCTTCCAAGCTTTAGTTAATGGCGTCCTGAGAGATATGATTGGTTAGTTCATGTTCGTGTATCTGGATGATATCTTGGTTTTCTCCAAGGATCTCTCTTCTCACAGGCGGCATGTCTGAGCTGTTCTCTTCCGTCTATTGCAAAACAAGCTATACATCAAGGCAGAGAAGTGCGAGTTTCATCAGAACACCACTTTGCTCCTGGGGTACATCATCATCACAGAGGGCATGGTCATGGACCCATCCAAAGTCAAGGCGGTTGCGGACTGGCCCATTTCCCAATGTCGCAAACAGCTTCAGCGGTTCTTGGGTTTTGCTAACTTCTACCGTAGGTTCATCAGGAATTACAGCTCCATTGCATCACCGCTGCATGCCTTGACGTCATCCAAAGCTCGGTTTGTCTGGTCGGACCAGGCTGACCGCTCTTTTGTGTGTTTAAAACAACTGTTCACCACGGCCCCCGTTCTGTTCACTCCCGACACATCCCGACAGTTCATTGTGGAGGTTGACGCCTCCGACTCGGGAGTTGGGGCTGTTCTCAGCCAACGTTATTCTGATAACAAAATTCACCCCTGTGCCTTCTTTTCTAGGAGCTTGTCTGCTGCAGAGAGGAACTATGATGTGGGGAACCCCGAGTGGAGGCATTGGCTGGAGGGAGCGCCTGTTCCTTTCATTGTGTGGACCGACCATAAGAATTTGGAATATTTAAAGACGGCTAAGAGGCTGAATCCTAGACAAGCCAGGTGGGCTCTATTCTTTGGTCGTTTCAACTTTACGTTGTCTTACAGGCCGGGCAGTAAAAATGTGAAGCCCGACGCGCTTTCCCGGCTCCATGACCCGCCAGAGAAGGAACACATGGATGATTGGGAGGAGTTTATCTTGCCTTCATCTGTGCGTTTGGCAGCCACCAGGCTAGCCTTGGAGAACAAGGTCACCGACTCCCACTGGCTTCATCCCGTACCGGACAACTGCCCCCGGGATAGACCGTTTGTTCCAGGTCACCTGGTTCCTGAGGTATTGTCATTCTGCCACAGCTCTCGTCTGTACTGTCACCCAGGTTTCCACAAGACACTGTCTGTGGTCCGGGGCCGCTTCTGGTGGGAGACCCTGGTCAAGGACGTCAAGGACTTTGTGTTGTCGTGCCGACTCTGCTGTCAGGCCAAGCCTTCCCATCGACCCCCTGCAGGTTTGCTGCGACCCCTTCCCATCCCCAGTCGCCCTTGGTCTCATGTGTCCATGGACTTAATAACTGGTCTACCCTTCACCAACACTTACACTGTTTTGCTCACCATCATCGATCGCTTCTTAAAAATGACTCACCTGGTTCCTCTACCTAAACTACCCTCTTCCAGGGACCTCGGTGTTATCCTGTCCAGGGAGCTGCTCCATCTTCATGGCCTTCCCACCAGTATCATCTCAGATCGAGGGCCCCAAATGGTGTTTAAGTACTGGAAGGAGTTTTGTACCTTGCTGGGCATCCAGGTCGACCTGTCTTCGGGTTTTCATCCCCAGACCGATGGACAGACCGAACGTGTCAACCAGGAGGTGGAGACCAAGCTCCGGATGTTGTGTGAGCGGGACCCGGTATCTTGGTCGCAGAACCTCCCTTGGTGGAGTATGCCATCAACACTCTTCCCTCTGGTTCTACTGGGTTGTCTCCATTCTATGTGGTGTTTGGTTACCAGCCCCCTGTTTTCTGTGTCCAGGAGAGGGATGCCAGGGTGCCCTCTGCCCAAGCTGCTGCCCTTTCTGTGCCAGCGGGTTTGGAGACAGGCCCGCAGGTCCTTTTTAACCACCTCTGCCATTTATTCCAGGGCGGCTAACAAGAGGCGCACCCTGGCGCCTGAGTGCTCCTTGGGTCAACGGGTGTGGTTGTCTACCCGGGACCTACCTCTGAGGGTGGAGAATCGCAAATTGGCTCCTCGCTTCATTGGACCCTTCCCCATCGTCCGTATTATTAATCTAGTGTCAGTTCGTCTGGGCCTGCCCAGGACCCTCCGAATCCATCCCACTTTTCATGTCTCCCGGATCAAACCTGTGACTGAGTCTGACCTGGTTCCCGCCTCAGGGTCCCGCGCCCGGTTCTTCGAAGGGGGGCTGGTTTAAACTGTGCGGCGCCTCCTCCGTTCCAGGCATCGGGGTTGGGGCTTGCAGTATCTGGTCGACTGGGAGGGTTACGGGCCAGAGGAGCGCTCTTGGGTTCCCTCCCGGTTCATTGTGGATCGCACTCTTGTCCGGGCTTTCCATCGGGCCCATCCCTCGATGCCTTGGGGGGGGGGGGGGGGGGGGGGGGGGGGTACTGTCATGGTTGCAGAGAACTGCAATCAGGATGATCTCCTACACCTGCCCTGATTGTGATTCCCCTCACCTGCTCCCTGCCCTACTTATACACTCTTCACTCTGCTTCCCTGCCACATGGTCAACAGTACTAACCTTGTTGAGATCCAGCTATTTTCTTGTTCCAGACTTCCTTGTCATCAACCCTGTTACGTCCGTGGAGATTCTCTTGCCTGACCCCTGCCTGATCCCTTCAAGTGCCCACCTGGATATTGACCCTTGCCCGTATGACCACGGAGATTGCCTGTCCCTCTGGATTAGTACTGCACTGAGCCTCACTGAATGAACATTGCCTGCCCTGACTACGTCTTTTGGATTTGTGGACTTATACTCCTGTCTGAAGTTCATTTCAGGAGTCCTCACTCACAGACCTGGGATTGCCTGACTCCTCCAGCTAACCACAACTGGTTTCACTCCCTCCATCCCCTGGCCCTAAATAAACCTTATTCTGTTTAAACCATCTGTTCTACGTGTGGCTGAATTTCCGGGTCTTCAGGAGCAAACCTGACAGAATCCCATGGCAAAGTGACCCCAAACTTTTAAACGGTAGTGTATATATAATCATTTAGGATTATTTTCCAACCACATTTTTTCCTGGTAGACAATGGTTCCCCGTTATCCTTCCAGTTTTTAATAGTGCTTTGGGCAGTTCTTAAGCCAAGTCTCTGCTTGATGCATACTAATGATTTGACCCTTTTTAAACACACTAACATCTTTTCTACGACCACCGGATGTGTCTTTCAACATGGTTGCTTAAGAAATGAGTAGCTACTTGTTGCATCATTTGGCACATGATGATAGTAGTTAACCCCATAGTAGTTAGCCCCATGGGGTTAATTAACTTGTTGCCAGTTGAAAGATAATTGCCTATGAACTAATTGTCTATTAGGAAGCTTGTAGCTTAATTAGGTGGCAATGTTTTGTTTTTGACAATATACACACACACATATATATATATATATATATATATATATATATATATATATATATATATATATATATATATTGTTGCAAATATTTTATAAGCATTTTGATTCATTTACTCATTTATTATTCATTTACTCATTTAAGCATTCTTATTCATTCATTCATTTACATTTTATCCTTAGATTTTAGTAACGTGCATTAGGCTTTGCTTTTAATAGAACTACAGCTTAATTGTCATCATTGCTTTGCAGGTTACAGATAGTGTATTCACATAAACTCATATAAGGTTACTGAGTTCAACATAGCCACAATGCTTTGTATCACTATAAATGAGGAGGATAATTTAGTTAGGCGGGTCTTTTGGCTGAACCGAAGGGTCCCGACACTTTGTGTATTAGTGATCAGAAGCTAAGCTAACAGGCCTCCTTCTCGAGAAGATATGTATTGTTTTCTTATTACTGGCTTAACAAAGAATTGTCAATTCTACTCAAACTCTGGTGTTTTTGCCTTCTTTTAAAAATGTGGATTTTTGAACACTCTTCCTTCTTATGATTGATTTACAGGTGGTGAACAAATCTTTTAAAGCCAACAAAGAATATTTTAAAACTTCAATATATATATATATATATATATATTTGCATGGCCCTGTAAAGTGTTAATAATGAGCAGAAGTTGGTGTTCAAAGTGAGCCTTTGTAATTTAACAGTCAGCTATAAAATGTGTTAGTACATGTGTTATCTTGTCAACCTTCAAAACTTCACAACCAAAACCTCAGATTACTTACTAACAGATGCAAACTGCCTTAAGCATTGCTTGCATAGGGTCTGCATGCTGACTAAACTCTTGGTACATCATTAGTAGCAACACCTCAGATCCCAAGATTGTAGAGAATACTTTGCTACAACATTTCACACACCAGGCAGAGGAAGTGGTTTGTGATAGCAATCTGTTGATCCTGTTAGGTAAAAGAATGAAGGTTTTAAAACATGACAAAAGTTATTTTAGCCCAAAACTGAACCTAAGCAGACATGCAGACTGAAAACCACAAGAAAAATAAAATACAACAAATTACATCTTATGAATGCAAGAAGCTTATTTTGATTTATCATTAATTATCAAGAATTCATTTACAATAAAGTCAGAGATGAATCAGTGATCAAGGAGAACTAAAATGACTGAAATATAGTTTAGACAACTAGACTTGAGGTAGATTTAACAAAGTGAAACACTGAATGATGAGGTCCTAAAGGGGCCAAAGACAAAATCATGATAATGGTGTGATGCCTGAAAACTTCAGGGCCAAAACAGACATTTGTGCTATTTAATTGCTAGTTTGTTGAATTATCAAGAAATTTCTTCTTTTCAATTTTACAATTCATAATTTCTAACATTGCAATGCTGCTATAGGTGAACAGTTGCCTGCAGCTGCAACCAGCACAATTTCCAGAAGCAAGAGGCATGCATTTAGACATATGACATACAGTAGGTCATTATACCAGTACAGGAATTTGTACAAGGGTAGCAGCTATCACTATTTATATAGAATAATATATAACACCAAAGCCTAAATCTTGACAGGTAACTTCTTTAACAACTGAACTGCTGAAAAAATAAAGCAAACCAAGCAGCATGGTTTCTGCTTATCAGATCCCAGCAGCCAGCATTATAACATTGGCTGTCACTATTAACAGGTGGGTAATGAACTTGGAACAAGGACATTTTACTGATATGATATATTTTGATGGTGCTTTGCATTAGCTCTCTATGATTAATACTTATGTAGATTTTCCCTTATATAATGGCAGATTGAAGGAGTTAAAAGAGGTTTTAGCTTCAGCTTAAATTATAGTCGGTGTTCATGGCTTCCTGTTTTTTCATATTAGATTTGTTTGTGAAACTGTGAACCACAAGTTTAAACACAACACCAGTCTATAACATTTTCACCACCATGCAACGCAGTATGTATGAGGTTTTACTACTAAAATGACTTTTTATTTACTGCTTGCTACACTAAAAACCACTGCACTTCATTTAGAAAAAGGATCATGTTTTATCTTGTAGTCTGCTGTGGGTAGATGCACATGAACATTTGTATGTGCAAACGTCACTAACACTTTCTTCTCTCTAATACAAGGAACTATATAAAGAGTGAAAAGGTCCGAGACACTTTCCACTACTGCTCAGCAGCTCAGCTTGACTGTGATGTCAACATGTTTCTTCACGGTAACTTGCCAGTGCTGATCTTTGTGCTGACTCTTCTTGGTCAAGGTGAGTTTGTTCAGGTGTGTAAGCGTACAGTAGTTTTTGTGAAATGATATTGCTGTAAATTGTATTGTTTAAAATGGTCTTCCATTATCACAAAGATTTTAAAAACATTCAGAATTTATTTTGAATATCTTTTTTGACATAGCGAGTGTTGAACTTACTTGGATGGGTCTACTTGGTAAATCAAGCTGAAAATTTTTATTGAGTCTGGATTTCACAAAAAAACATCATTTCAGTTCATACAGGGAAAGTCTTTGGCGGCCATGAAGCTGTGCCACATAGCAGGCCGTACATGGCCCTTCTGGTGGCAACTGATGACTATCACACAAAGCAGTGTGATGGATTCCTTCTGAATGAAGATTTTGTGATGACTGCAGCCCAATGCCATGCCAAGTCAGTTAAGCACACTTTATATGTACCTACCAGAAATATCAGAAGTTAAGACTCATGCATTAAAGCTACGATAGCTTGCACACATGTTGGGGTCAGAGAATTGTTAAGAAGGACCTCAAGCAGACAGATCAGAGCAAGGATTTTATTTACAGAGATGGATGTGAGCAAAGATGGATCTTTGAAACTGATCTTACGACTTGGAGTAGTCCACTGGAGACTAAGGAATCGGGAAGATTTGCTAGGGAGTCGAGACCGGGAAGGGGAGAGCAGGGAAAGTCCAACAATGTAGAAACGAGGTCCGACGAGGAGTGAATGTGGAGTGGGAGTATAGTCCAAGGCTCAGATTGAATGCAGGTGCAGCTGATTAGTATTCTGGAGACTGACTCCGATGATGCGTGACAGGTGTGGTTGTGGCAGGGCCTGGTGCGGGTGTAACAAGAATAAGGGGATAATAAATACTTTTTACTTTGTGAATGCAAAACCACAGCACAGTCAAAGAAATTTGTTTACTCTGGAATTTCAGATCGTACAAAATTCTCCTTGGGGTTCACAATTTCTTTAAACAGACAGACGTTCAAACCTTGACTGCATGACAAGCATTTCCACATGAGAAATACAATGCAACCACCTTCCAAAATGACATCATGTTACTTAAGGTAACATTACCATTTGTTTAATTTAATTTTCATCTTGTCTTCTTTTTAAAAGTTAAATTAAGTAGCAAAATGTTGAAAATACCCATTATTTGTTGTTTTTAAACAAATCTTTTACCTTTGATTTTTCAGCTAACCTCCAAGGCAAAGTTCACCACTAAAGTAAAACCAATTGCTCTCGCAGACAAGGATAGTATCACTTTACCGACATCATGTTTAGTCTCCGGCTGGGGACAAACAAACAGGAAGAATCAATTAAATTCACATTTACTGATGGAAGTCAATGTAACACTGATCTACAACAAGATATGCAATGAGAACAATGTGTACTGCTCCGAGGGTGCTCATGGACCAGGAATGGTATGTATATATATGATTTTTAAAGTCTTATAATGGAAACGTTTTGGTCACCAGCAATAATTAATTTTATGTTCACCTAATATATACTCATTACATACTATTCATACTATTCATGTACTTTCAGGGAGACTCTGGTGGTCCATTAGTCTGCAATGATGGAAAGGCGTATGGGGTGGTGTCTGCAGGTACACGCTCACGTCCCTACGTCTATCAGTATACCAAGATACCTGACAACAGGAAGTGGATCGATCACATTATGAAACATAACTGAAGGAACTACGAGGCAACATTTTACACTGATCAGATCATGACATTTGTATTTCTGTAACTGAAATTATGGTGGAAAAGATTACTGAGATATAATGTGGTTGGCTGAAGTTCACAAAACATGTTCTGGCTTTTTATATGGTAGCAGCTTTTATGTTTGTTCTTAATGCTTTTTAACATCAGGTAACAAACATTAATATGCAATGGCTTTAGAAATAGAAAAAATATTTCAACCGAATACTGCTTGAAAGATGTGGTTAGATTTGGTCCAACTGTTAATGAACAGACTTAAAATAAATGACTCCTTCGTGTATCTACAGTGGAAATAAAAGAATAGCATTTTTTGTCTGCAATTAAGTGTTGTTCTCTATTTGAATAAATGTGCACATGACATTTTTCTGCTGGAAATATTATTTTTCTGAATTGATCAAGGATCTGACACATCAGCAAAAAATCCCTTTGATGGTTAATAATTTAAGAGTTTAGTATTATCTTTGTCTGCTCACTTCTTATTAAGGTAAAATAGGTTAACACACCATGTAATTTTACAGACGATCACTGTGACCTGGGTGTATTAGTTGTCATATCAGGGCAACAACTTAGAATTTGGTGGCAGTAAAAGCTGAACTCCAGCACCACCATGTGGTGGATTCCTATTTTGCATTTACATACTGGTCATGTGATTCTAACAATGAAGTTACTCACTGCTCAAACACTGTATATACTGGAGAGCTTTGATTGAGTCTGTTTTCAAATGATGGGAGGCTTCTCCACTTCATCTGCTTTTCTCTCTGATTTCTGCTTCTGGATACTAGAATTTCTTGAAATACACATTTTCCAATCAGAGCCATCCTTATCATCTTATATTGATGCCACCTGAAATCCAATGTATCAGTCTTTGTACACCATAGAGATACTAAGTGTTAGGTTGAAGCAAAATCTATTTTAGACCATGAAGGGAGTTGTGGAACTTTATTTTCTACCTACATTTGGAATTAGTGTACAGTGCCTTGAGTATTCACACCCTTTGAACTTTTTCACATTTTGTCACATTACAACTATAAACCTTAATGTATTTTACTGGGATTGTATGTGATGGATCAAAGTAGTGCATGATTGTGAAGTGGGAAGAAAATTTACAGTATTATTTCTTTTACAAATAAAAATCTGAAAAATGTAATGTGTGTTTGTATCCAGCCCACCCGAGTCAATAAAAATCTTTGGGGTACGACTACCAGCTTTGCACATCAGACTGGATGGAGTGTGCCTTTGTACATCATTTTTCTAATTCTCTCCACAGATTTGCAGTTGGATTTAGGTCTGGACTTTAAGTGGGCCATTCTCACACCTGAACATGCCGTGATCTATCATTCCATTGTAGCTCTGGCTGTGTGTTCAGAGCTGCAATGGAAGGTGAACCCCTACCACAGTCTCAGTTCTTCTGCAGCCTCTAACAGATTTTTCCAGGATTATCATACTAAGTTCTACCAATCTTCTTCACTATACATATGTATAACAGTCTCATCTTTTCTTACTTTTTCCCTTTCTTTTGTAATCAAGATATGAACAGAGTTACTGAACTGCACTGTATTTATGCCACATATACTGATAAGAATTTAGGTTAGTCCTTCATCTGCAGTGGGATTCAGTTAGAGAGCGAATGAACCAGACAGAGTTTGTAAATCCACTCGATTTATTACTGGGTTCAGCAGGCAAACAGGCTCACAAGACTGTATTCAGATGTATACACAGCTATATTTTTGTATATATGTAAGACTCTGGGTCTGCAGACCGACTAAACAACAACAAATAATGCTTTCAACATAAAACACCATATATATTCAGTTCAATATGGGCATGGAATTTTCTGTGTTTGCTGAATATATCTTAAAGTAAGACATAGCTTTTCAGATTGTGCGCTTCCACACAGCTGAACAAAGCTTTAATGGTGTTCTTGTATGGGATGAGAACACTGCCATAATCTGAAACTGAAAGAAAATGTTTTGAAACTTTGAAAGTCAGTGTTTGAAAATTAAAGACCTGAAATAAAGTTTTGCAAGTCTGAAAATAAGTTTTGAAACCTTGAAAAGTATTTTGAAAGTCTGACAAAAAAGTTTGAATCTCTGCAATCATAATTTTGTACTTGAATTTTTATTTTTCATAAGTGCAACATGCATATTACAGAGTTTCAGAGTTAATCCTCTCATTATACTTACCATCTGGTTCATGCCTGGTGCAGGTTGCAGGCACTTCCCCCATTCCCTGGTGCTCCAAAGAGCTGCCGCAGCACCGTTGAAGCAGCTTACATCCACCAACATTTCTGTGCCTAAAGACATTTGTTTACGGTTATAAACGTTAGGCTGTGGAGAGTCGGGCCATCCACTTCGGCAGGCTCTGGCAGTCCGGGACAAGTCGCGGCCACAACCGGTAGTTGCCACTGCCACGATTTGAGCTTCGTCTCAGCGCCCGGCAACGGTGACAAGAACTGTGCGTTCTTACATGTGATTGGACTAATACTTCACAAGGGAAACGATTAGTTAGAAGAGGCGTTGTCCCTCCCCCGGAGCCGTTTTTTTTTTTTTTTTTTTTTTCTAGTTTTTCAGAGTGTGGGTTTCAGAGTTTCAAATCAAAGCAGCGAGAGAACACTGCCATAAATCACCTCATCGCAACTCGCAGCGGTGCAGACGAAACTCCGAAAAGTTCATCCTCCCAGATTTCAAAGTAAAATTTAATCCTTACAAAATGATGTTTGGAGAAGATTTTAACATTTCAAAACTCAGGTTTCAAGGTTTCAAAACTTTTTTGCGAAGATGCACACAGCAGTTTTCAGATCTCATATTACAAGGTTTCAAAAGTTTTTTGCAAACTAATGTGGTGGGAGAACAATGCCATATTTGAAACTCTGAAAATGTAGACTTGAAAACTGTAAGGTTGCAACAAGAGGTTTGAATCTCTGAAAATGTGAAGCTGAAACTCTGTAATATGCATGTTGCACTTGTGAAAAATAAAAATTCAAGTACAAAATTATGCTTGCAGAGATTCAAACTTTTTTGTCAGACTTTCAAAATACTTTTCAAGGTTTCAAAACTTATTTTCAGGCTTGCAAAACTTTATTTCAGGTCTTAAATTTTCAAACACTGATTTTCAAAGTTTCAAAACGTTTTCTTTCAGTTTCAGATTATGGCAGTGTTCTCATCCCATATTCTTGGTCCTGTTTTCATACTTTTTAATCCAAATTATGAGAGGACGTGCTGTGCAGTACAGAAATAAAACAACATACCACACAGTATTTTTTTTTTTCCATTTTCTAAGTTTATGGAAGGAGAATCCTTTGGTGACCATAAGTTTGTAACACATAGCAGGCCTTACATGGTGTTTGTGGAGAGGTATGTGGAAAATGGTGCCACATCATATTGTGATGGATTTCTTCTAAATGAGAATTTTGTGATGATAGCAGCGCAAAGTGAGCCTTTATAATTTAACAGCCAGCTATAAAATGCTCTTAAGTACATGTGTTATTGTGTCAACCTTCAAAACTTCACAACCAAAACCTGAGATTACTTACTAACCGATGCAAACTGCCTTAAGCATTGCTTGCATAGGGTCTGCATGCTGACTAAACTCTTGGTACATCATTAGTAGCAACACCTCAGATCCCAAGGTTGTAGAGAGTACTTTGCTACAACATTTCACACACCAGGCAGAGGAAGTGGTTTGTGATAGCAATCTGTTGATCCTGTTAGGTACAAGAAAGAACGTTTTAAAACATGAGAAAAATTATTTTAGCCCAAAAGTGAACCTAAGCAGACATGCAGACTGATACACCAAAAGAAAAGAAAATACAACAAAATACATCTTATTTTATTTTGTCACTTCAGCAAAAAATCCCTTTGATGGTTAATAATTTAAGAGTTTATTATTATCTTTGTCTGCTCACTTCTTATGAAGGTAAAATAGGTTAACACACCATGTAATTTTACAGACGATCACTGTGACCTGGGTGTATTAGTTGTCATAACAGGGGAACAACTTAGTACTTGTGGCAGTAAAAGCTGAACTCTAGCACCACCATGTGGTGGATTCCTGTTTTGCATTTACATACTGGTCATGTGATTCTAGCAGTGAAGTTACTCACTGCTCAAACACTGTATATACTGGAGAGCTTTGACTGAGTCTGTTTTCAAATAATCGGAGGCTTCTCCACTTCATCTGCTTTCTGCTCTGATTTCTGCTTTCGGATCCTAGAATTGCTTTAAATAAATATGTTTCCAGTGTTAGTTTTCTGCCACACGTTGCATTTTGCATTTAGGTTAAAAATATTAACTTTGATCTTTTCAGATCTTTTTATTCCACATGATTTCCATGTCTCCTACAAGGTTTGTCAGCTGCAAACAAGACTTCTTCTGTGAGCTGTTCAAAGCTCAGGATACTTTATTATAAGTTTGCCATGCTTTTAACATTTCCACAGCTTTATCCCTGACCTGTCTAATATGTTCCTTAGTCTTTACAATAAATTACACATCGGTGGACCCTGTTTACTAATTAGGTTCATTTTGAAGGGTTTCTGTTGCACTGGATTTGAATTTTGGGGTTGCAATGTGACAAATATGGGAAAGACCAAGGGGGATGAATCATTTTTCAGTCCCTGTAAATGTACATATAATGAAGAATGAATTTCAATTAACCATTTAGAGTATTCTTTATTACTACTGTTTCTGTTATTCAAATTTTGGGTCCCCTGACCCTCTTCAAGAGTAGCCATCATGGAACTGTAATGTAAGTCTCCAACAATCAACAAAGACAGCTCCAGAAACAAGGCCTTCTACTGTCTGCAAGGCCACAGATGAACCACAGGTACATTTACAACTGAAGGTCTCTCTCATGTTCTCTAATCTGAATGTCCATGAGTTGCCTGTCAGGACAGTGCTGAATAAAACTGATGTACATGGCAAAGCTGAAAAGAAAAGCTACTGCACTCAAAAATGTTGCTGTGTTTTATGTTTCTTTATTAGATCAGGGGCCTGTTACACAAAATATAGTTATGGTATCAAGGTTAAGAGAATTTAGCAGGGCTTGACCAAGCCTTATCAGAGCAAACCGTCTTAACTGGTTTTACAAACTTCAAACTAGGCTAACGAAGAGCAACAGTCAAGCCAGGTGTAAGTAATGCTGCTGAGTGCACATTCATGGCTGCCTTTAAAAGACCATGCAGTAGATCACGAATAAATGCTCCTTATTAAAAAACAACTTGTAATTTGACCACAGTGGATTAAGGATAGACTGGCGTGTAGAATTTAAAGGTCTTTACTCTAAACTTGGAGCAAATTAACTAAAAAATAAAAAAATAAAATAAATAAAATAATAATAATAACTTGTGTGAAAATTATGTGTGAAAATAACAGCATGTAACATATCTACAAATCAATATGTTCATCAATCTTTTATAAAAGTAGCTGTCACTGTGACTCTATTCATTCTCTATGATGATCACAGAAAAATTATATAAATTAATGGTAATTTGTGAGCCTAGTTATTTAATTTGATTGTTATATAATCAAATAGGAGCATTTCCAGCATTAACTAAGCCTGGCAGTTAGCCTGGTCTGCAGCAAGCTAGCTGCACAGGATAAATCTCCACATTAACTGATGTGTTAATGCTTTTGTGAAACCACATCAAGGATATGATTAGCCAGGATAACCAGGAAATCCAAACTTAATCCCTTATCTCAGTCTTTTTTAAACAGCCCTAAGGTTAATATTTGCAAAATGTTTAGTGGATGAATAAGATATAATCAAGGATTTTCATTTTGTCTTCTTATCTTAATGATATGAGTTTTTTTTTCTTTTATTCAGACAAGATAGTAGGATGTTGTAACATACCTTGACATGTTTTGGCTGCCTGAAAGAGATAAGTTATTTGGGCATCAAAATAAAACCAGTATGAGAATCTTATCACATCTGTAAAGCATGGAGGTGGAAACATCACAGGTTTGGAATTGTTTATGCTGGATTTTGCGTGTCAGTTCATAAAGAGATTCTGAAGAGCCTCATTAAAAAGTAAGTTAAGCAGCGAAACAACTGGAAGCGTGCAAATTACCTGACCAAAGAAAATGTTTAAGAAACAAAATTTGGTTAATGTTTTGGAATGGAAAAGTCTAAATCCTGAACTTAATCCAAGAAATGTCATGGAAGGAAATACAGCTAGTTGCCAAGTTTTTAGTTAAGAAACATGCTGCAGCATTCTGTATTACGTTCCTTTAGTGTTTAGATTAATCATCTAGTTTGATTTGACTAATCATGTTACTCATTTATTTTCTTTTACAGTTGTTTATATCAGATTCCTCTCCTTGAGGTGTGTTATCAGCATGGAAATGTGCTAAAAAGCCCTCTGATTAAGTGGTGTGTCTACAAGACCTTAGCAAAAATTATCACTACATTGATGCTATTCTATTTAAATCCTGTAGGTGACACTATGTGACTCTTTACATAATCCCTTGCATGAAACTGCAGCTTCAGGGTAGAGTGGAAAAGACTGAGTGACATTACCCTACACACTGTGCAACATTGTGCAGCAAAAATCATAAATAACTGATGTTCAGAGTGGAAAATTACAGTGTAGGAAAGTTTGAGTAAACAGGAACAAGTTCTTATCATCCTAATAATCTTTATTATAATTTTATTAACCAAAAGAGATAAAAATAAAAAAGAGAAAGCACAATGAGGACAATCAGGAAGCTCTTCAAACAGATTAAGTGGAAAATTCTGCTCCAAGAACATGTAAAAGAAGTTTCTAAGGGCAGGTGACAGCAACATTTTGCTTATTGTTCATCAGTATAAATGCAGGGTTTGCTGCAAACTCAACAGTTCTCATCTTCTCAAATAAAATGTTTTTAGACTAAAGCATGGTGGTGGCAGCTTCATGCTGTGGAGATGTTTCTAAAGTCTTTAACATACAGTCCCACAACATAGTGCTAAAGCAACACTGCAAGGGGACACATTTAAATGTTTCTTTAGGACTTTACAGAACTTAGAACTCAGTCTCACTGAGGATCATTGAGATTGTAAACACCACTACAACCCATCCATCTGTAAGATCAAAGCTATTTAATGTAAATCAATAAGATACCACCACACACACACACACACAAAGCAAAACAAAAACAATGTTCTAATTTTCAGAGATGTAAAATAACAAAATATCAAAGATGCCAAAGGTATGTTAAATCAAAGCCGTGCAATAAATAAATATTTTTATACACCTTCTAACTAGCAGTAATGAAGTGTTGCAGTTCACCGCAGGTTTTGTGCAGACTACAAGCATGCAGTTGCTTCTCTGAATCTGTTATCCTGGACTGTAAACAAAACGGTGCAGGCAATTAACATTAGAAAGTTAAGACCACAGTCAAGTTAAAAATAGAAGCAGATAGTGCTGCTGTAAGCACTCTAACTTCTTATCTACCCTTTTTCTTTCTTTCTTCCACCTCAGCACCTCCTACGCAGGTTCACCTCACAGCTTCCTGTGCATCACCACAGTTTTCCATTGTGGCAGCTTCGGCCTGTCAAACTTCACTGAAATGTTTAGTCAGATGAGATTCTGCAAAATAGATTTGCTGAGATACTTCAGAGAGATTCACAAAATAAATGTCATTTGTGTGCTTTTGAAACATACAACAAAAAGACTACAAAAACTTTTTGTTTCTGGTTCAGTTGTTGATTTTATGTGTTGCATTTTTAGTGGGATTCAATCATCTGAGAAGAAAACAAATCAGTCTGATAGGAAACATATCAATCAGTCAGGGCGTAGTAATGATTCTGTTTATTCAAATGTGCCAAACTGTGAATGTTTATGTTTTTTTATTATCATAATTTAAAAAATATATATATTTTTACTGATATGACTGAAGAGGGCACTCTAAGCAAACCTGCAGGTTTCCTCATGTAAGCATGGGCCTGTTCCCTCTCTAAGAGGTTCATTGACTGCATCCTATACGTGCTGTGTCCTGCACTTGACTCTCTTTGATACTCATTGCTATTCCAGAGCCGCAGCTTTGCAGAGGCTTGCTGTTTTAGTGCATCCATACTTGATTGTGATGATGATGCCTTTTGTTAGCCCCAAATGATTATTTATTTTACTCCATATTACTAATAAATGCATAATTTGAATATTTGTGAAGTTTCTAGAAATTCTATCCACGAGAGGAACATGTGAGTGGGTGGGTTTGCTTCAACATGAGTGTTATGAGCATCACATAAATGTTACAGCACGGTTTTGAACAACAAGATAATGACGCAAAAAGCTGCCCATGTGCCTTTAAGAGACTAGATCACATTGTTATTCTGGGTTTGTCCACATGCCGACTGTGGAGGTGGACAGATAGTGGTTCTGGGGGTGGTGTGTGGAGGAGGGAAAAGGTGTGGGAGGGGTGAGTGTAGGAGTCTCCTTATATGAGTCTCCAGGGGCCAGTATGGATTAGAAAGAGACAGGGACAGAGACTGCGGTGTGGATAAGATGTCCTTTTAGAAGCATCCCATGTTTTACAGCACATCCAACGAGGCAGGGATTGATCCCGTGTCCCCCTTCCCTCTAGAATGGTGTTGCAGGCTGAACACTCAAGGCTAAGCTGCCCATTAACAAGCCAATAATTTGTGTCATTATGTGAAGACTGCAGCTGGTGCTACTGATGTGCCGCTTCTCACATGTCAGCTCTGAAGACTGAAAGGAGTCTTCGTGCTGCTCATTATAAGGCCGGCCTCTCATCCCTGCTTCCATCCTTTGTCTTGAAAGCAAAAATGGCTTGGCCTGGATAGTCTATTTATTTCCTCCCGTGCTCTCTTTTTGAAACACAGCATGCTCAATATAAAATCAATGCATTAAGTGTTCTCAAGTATGCAGAGTGACGTGCTGCCATTCCCACTCTATGCCTTTGGCTGTGATTACAGCTAATTTGAATGATTGAAATGCTTCCATAGTGAAGCCAGAGTGACTGAAGTGAAGGGCTCACACAGATGAAGGGGGAGGAGGCGAGAAAGGCTTGGCTCTACTCCAGGTGGAGGAGCTGAGTCATTCCCCACACAGATAGACAGTCTGCCAGAGAGCACGTATGTTTGCATGTGCATTGTTGTCACACGCACGCACACAAACTGTTTTATTTGCTCTACACAAATTGTTGCAGAGAGAATAAAGCAATGCTTTGAGCTACAGAGTGATAAAGAACGAATGCAACTGTAAATGCACGTTTCTTTGCGTGTTATTGTGATTCTGTGTGATTTGATTTTTACAGTGGATGTCTTTGGTTGTGTGCTCCGCAGATGAATAGCAACTCTGTGGTCTTAAGGTCGACTGATTTGACTTTGCAAACTCTGAAAGCTTCTTATGGCTCAGCATAAAGAGTAAGGCTTTATTCTGCTGATAAAATGAGCATGTGCATGTTCTACATTTCACTGTGAACTGGAACTGATGATACCACACTAATCATCATTTAAGTGCACTTATGTTTGTGAAATTCTGGGCATATCTGGTTAATTTTTCTGTACATTGCAGATGCAACCATGTGTGACTGCGAATTTGGGCCGCCTGACTCTGCCGCTTAAGGTGGGCGTCAGATTCATGTGGCTTTAACATCTAAACAAAATAAGGTCAACAAGAAGTTTGAGTGGCAGGTTCATAATTCATCTGCACTTGTCACTGCTTTTTTTCCTTTATATTTTCATCTCCGTTTTTTCCCACCATGATAGCATCTTGAGATCGACAGATATTTTTCTAGTATGTTGCAAACTGCTTAGATCTTGCCCATGCAAAAATACACAGACACTCCTGAAGGCAAACACCCACCCACAGTGATTGTTATACCTTCAATATAAGTTTAGCATTGTTCCGTGCTTCTTCTTGAGAAGTGCTTGCTTCTTATCGGATAGTGACGACACATATCTCACGAAATTTCTATGGTATTTGTTGATGAATTCAAGCAAGTTGCTGGTTACTTCTCTTACAACAAGGGAGGGGTGCATACAAAGAGACTGTTCAAGACAAAGCAAACAAGCCGGCATACAACTCATCTGCCTTCTTCCACCCCCGCCTGCCATGCACCCCAGCCCACAAGTCTATCTATTCCTAATAAATGTGCCAGACTATCTATCTATCTATCTATCTATCTATCTATCTATCTATCTATCTATCTATCTATCTATCTATCTATCTATCTATCTATCTATCTATCTATCTATCTATCTATCTATCTATCTATCTATCTATCTATCTATCTATGTCCATCCATCTGTTCGTCTGTCTGTTTATCTCTGTCTGTCTCCTCCACCAACGCCACTGACGAGAGAGCAAATAAAACGTTGTTGTCATGGAAACCTGCCGTGCCTCTCCTCCTCTCCCCTCATCACCCCCTCAGCACACTCAAACTTGTAGCAATACACGTGCACACACACACACATGATCATATCCACACACATACGCACACACACAGTTAAATCATTCCAGAAAAACTATTGAGATGTGGACAACTTTAGGAGGGGATGCAGAGCACAAGATATCAAACTCTTCAGGAGACAGTCAGAGCAGCATTACAGAGTCACACCAGGAAACGTGAAAACTGGAAACTCAGCCTACATGGCTTTATTCTCTTTAAATTATACACTTTGCTAACATCTTTGTTTAAGATGGCATGAAATGATATTCAGCTAATGCAACCACATCGGTTTGAAGCATTTACAGTGCTATTTAGAGTAAAAAAAAACAAAACAAAAACAACAACAAACAAAAAAAAAAACTTACCTGTTATATTATTTATCATGCAGGTGAAAAATGAAACTCTGAAGAATATCACTATAAGTGATTTTAATTTCTTGTTTGAACATGCTAGAAGTTAATGACATGAATTCTACCCAGAGACTTCTTTGAGCTTGTTATTAATTCACAGGCATGCAAAAACTCAGTGGTAAGTCCCAAAAAATTTAAAAACCAGTGTAATAACTCCACAATAAACACAGAAATAACACAACTGTCCACGTTGCCACTGAGCAAAGTGCAGTTTTCAGATGGAGAAGCAGCTGGTGGATTGCTGTTGATGTTGTTGATTTTGTCCCTGTGGCAACAACATAGTCTTGAGAACACCAGCTTCCCTTGTCAGCACCTGCTAACGCAGTCCCATACCCACTTACACACACACACACTCACACACACATAGTCCCCTAATGCTCTGAGGCTTGACACACCTCCACCCTCCCCCTCCTGACTCCTCCTCACATCCTCCCCATGGAAGGCACATGTCCCGCAGGTCTCTATTCATTCAAGGTGAGATGCAGATGACATGACAAGCTGCTACCATGACAACGGTTGGTTAGGTAAAACCATGCTGCATGAGCCTACATGTTGGCTGATAATGAAATGGCCCCTCCTTTCTTCTCCTCTCCCTGTTCTACAGAAACAGAAGAGAAATTACTTCTAACAGAGTTTTGTGTTTTTAATTTATTTTTTATCTTCTACCATCATTCTTTGGTCATTGGGTTGTTATAAGCCTTTGCAGAATTACAAGATGAGTCTTGATCTAAAAATTTTGGTCAGGTGGTTGGCTCCACTCAGTCAATATTTTAATCGATTCCTTTGATGTTAATGTTCAGGTTCTGCATCCTGATGCTGTTTCATCTGAAATATATATATATATATATATATATATATATATATATATATATATATAGAAAGAGAGAGAGAGAGAGATTAAATTTAGGAATTATGGGGCTTAAGTTCATTGCATTGCTGCTTTTAAAATCAGGCAATGTGTAGTTTCAGTATTAGCTTGTCAGGATTGATGAGCCTGCTGTTTCTGTATTAATATGTTCCATTTAGCATGATTGGCATGTGGGGAGAGAAAACAAGTCAAAAGAAAAACATCAGAACAAAGTGTTTGTCAAATTAGTCTGTACTATCATTCCTCCCCATAACAGCTAATGTTTTTGATATGATAATTATGTTGGTTTATTTTCCAGCTACTTGTAACACTAATTACACTTTAACAAGCTTATTAGTCAGAGGTCTGCAAGGGAGTTCAACTTTGCTGTCATGTTTCAGCTTTAGAAAGTTTGTTTTGTTTAGATTTCAATCAGTGTTTAAGTAATTAAGTTAAGTAAGTAGTTTAATATATGTTTGATATTAATCAAGTAAGCTGACTTGACTCTGAGTAGATAAAACATCATAATCCTTCACTACAGAGCAAGCTAAACGACAGATAAAAATTTTGTAGTCTCATGTGGCATCAATGCCCCCTTGTCTGCAAATTATTGTGTTGTGTAATAGACCTTTCCTCCCCCTCCATTCCAGTCCATTCACCCTCTGCTAAGTATTAAGTATTGTATTCAGACAGACTGCAACATCAAGAGCTTGCAGATGAGAAGATACATCCCTGGTGACATTTAAAAGGAGTTGCTACCTCACTAACCTCCTCATCTGCCTGCCCATTGTCAGCATCCTCAGTACACGCCCAGGCCATTTAGAAATAGTCTGTGTCCTGGTTAAATGCAACACCTCTCTTTGGGTGCTATTTGGGCTGCATGATTCATTGTGATTCATGCCAATGTGTGTTCTCTCTGTTCTCACACATGAACTGGATGACCAGGGGGGAGGAGGAGATAACCGGAACGTGGATCATGATGGGTGTGTATGAGTGTATGTGTGCACATGTGTGTAGGCCGTGTAAGTGGTAAATTGGACAAAGAGAGAAAGCCAAGCAGAGACCGAAAGTGCTCAAGTGCCAAATTAGCCAGCTCCCATTCTGGAGCCCACTTTCAGAAATATCAGGCCCACTTGAAGAAGGGGAGGGAAAAAATAGCGAACAGAAATGGTCTGTCATTTTGAACTTTTTGTGGCTGTGAGTAAGCTGGGTCAGTTGCAGTGTCTTAAAGAAAGGGGAAACCTCGTTATCACACTGCTGTTATAATCCTCCTCTGCATGCACACTGTACATAACCTCCTTGTTGGCTCTAACTGACATGCTGATTAATTGATTGACACTTACTTAACTGCACCCTGCTGTCTGTTGTGTATGTACCCACAAGTTATGAAAGAGAGGTATGAACTAATGCATTAATATGACTGTCTGCCATGAGGGCACATACTGTCCCGGACACTTTGCAACCTAATATGTTGTCTGCTTGTTTAGCTTCTAATTATTTGCAGATATCTCTTGGCATCTGCTGCTAGGTCTGTATGCATGGCTGTTTATTTGTGTGTGTCCATGTACGATTTTTGGTACACAACAGCTCCCAACGGCCACGTGGGTGTGTGGTGGGTAGCTTAGAGTTACATTAATAGCCAAAGGGCAAGCAGGCTGAGGCAGGCATGGAGAGAGGACATAGACAGGAAGGGGAAATACAGTTTGCCGGTCGCCCACCACTTCCTGTAAGTCTCCTACACTCACCGCCCACGGACCAGAGCTGCTTCTAAAACCAGTTTGTTTGCTTGCTGTGCAACAAAGACAAGATTAAATTGAAGGTAAGGAGTGTGAGGAAAGGCTTTTGAATGTCTCACACACAAAAGTGAGGTTTGTTCTTGCAGGACAGTTATGCAAGTCGGTGGGACCTAAACTGCCCCAAACTTTCATTTTCAATTTGTGTAGTTAAACTGTTACAGTGACAAAAGCAAAAACAGATAGCAAAACTATCTTTCAAATACAGTGTGTCAAAGTTGCTCTGTTCTTTCAAGGTCAAAGTCTAATACTGATGAGCATAATGCACATTTTCCCCCAAACTTTGACCTTGCTTTACAGTCAGACTCCAGGTGCAGACAACCAAGATGACACTCATGGCAAACAAGGATTGTAGTATCAAGACTTAACCAGCAGAGGTCCTTCTGTCATTAATTGTTGTCTGCCTCTGTCTTGAACTTGGAAACAAAAGGTGATTATGGTTAGCCACCACAGTGTAGCGTAACAGAAAACAGATGCCTTCATGAGTACATACTACAAGTTAAATCTGTTATGAACTATAAAGCTATGAACTATCTTTGGGAATATTTCAGACCTTTCACTCCTCTCCACCAACAACAACCACCAAGCCTTCACCTCCGCTGTAGCCCCTGCATAGAAGCTGCTGCAGACTTGTGATCAAGTTGACTCGGTTAATTGGTTGAATATTGGATTGGATGGACAAGAAGCCCCTGGTTTTGCAGGTATACTGTGCATAAGAAGCAAAGCACCCCCCCCCCCTCCTCCTCCTCCCACCCATGCCCTTTTGGGATCCCACATCCCCATTGAACTTCCCACCCACTCACCAAGGAATGTGGAGAGAAGGAGGGGAGGGAGCAGGGGACCGTGAGAGGCAGAGATGGGGGATGTAAAGGGAGGAGAAAGAAAAAGAAGTAAAAGGATGACAAAAGACTGAGCAAAAACAAATTTTGAAATAAAATATTAACAAATGGGCCCCATGTTAATACTCAGACTCCATTCGTTAGACTGTGTGTGTGTGTTGATCCGGAATCAAGACGGGAATTTAACAACAAAGCCGGTGATGTCACATGAACTCATGTTCAGTTGGGGATTGACATGAACAGGATCATGGGAACAAAGCAAAGACAAACATATTTAGAAGAATGAACCCAGGAACACAGACTGCACTAGAAGCTAAAGGTAAGTTTGTCATGATATGGCCTCACAGTTTGATCCAGTCCAATGATATGTTTTGCTTGTATCCCAGCAGTTTGAGCCACATGACATCACAAGCCCTTTGGTGCATGTTTGATATTGTTTTTGACACCCTTGTCTTGTCAACAAGTTGCTAATGCATCTCTCCTTTCCCTTTCTCTCTGTCTGCAGACTTTCTCAGAAGACTTGCGTGCTATTGAAAGCAGGTGCCTTGGAACGTCTTTGGTTGAATTAGGAATTCCACAGCGTAAAGTGGCAGCATTGTTCAAGAAAGGTTAGAGCTGTTTCAAATTCTCCCCCGAAATGAAAAGGCCCTCTCTCCAGCGGTTCAGCAAAAAAAAGGGATGACATTTTGGTTGCATCAGCTGTATGTCTAAAGTGTCTGCAGCAAAATGCCAAAATGATCAAAGCCAAAACAGGGAGGATAATAAACACAGAGAGCACCTAGGCTCTCTTTGTTAGGTTATCTACCCACAAACCTTAGTCAGACCTCATAAAAAGTCATTACGCCCCTCAATGATAATTCTGTGAATACCACCTATTTAATGATAAACATTTACAGGGTGACGGTGAAAGGAATTTATCAGGGCTTTACATTAGGGATTAGATTCTGTGGTTAAATTAGTGTCTTTTCAAGGGCAGAATGGAGGATTGGAAGCTCAGTGGGTGGAACATGAAGAGATTTCACAAGAGGAGGCAGGTGGTGCTGACACAAGACATTAAAGCTCTCTCCTTTCCTCAGGATCTGTCTCTGCATCTTGCTCTTCCTGTCTTTTCTTCTAGTGCCTACCTCCAAGCACACCTTTTTGACAACTTAAAGATGTGAGCAGACACATTCTCTTTGAGGTGTCAGCTGAAGGACTGACAGAGTTGCATTTTCAAAGATCAGATTGTAAGAAGCTGGATCCTTGACCATCTTTGTAATTGCCCTTGTTCAGGTCAGCCATGTGTACGTCACTGCCTCTCTGTATTGTTTATTGTTTAAAGAGCAGAGAGGCTATCTGCCTACCTCACCAGCCTGTCGCCATTGTGGCAACGCCGACTCCCTGAATCTTATAGTGACTCACTAGAGATCAAGCCCTTCATGTTTGCTCCACTTCTCAGCCAGTGACACCCTGCAAAAGGGAGTCATCAGGCTGGAGGTTCAGTCATATGTAGGGATTATCAAAGGAACATGATGTCGAAAGGTAAACTTCAACTCTGCACCCACCCAACAGGCAGACAGAACTGGGAGGGAGCGCAAACAGAATGGATGTATTTGCTTTTTATGTAAAAATCAATCGGCCCAGACAGATGGCGGTTTGTTTCCTCACTATTTACTCCCCAGCTTCATGACAAATGTCCTCACTGGCCCTCCTGGGCTGATGGTGTACAGGTAAGCAGAAAGCTGCACCTTCCTTCCCGTCTCCAAATGGATGACAGATGTACCTGCTGCCGTCCTCTTCCTTTTATTTTTCTTGCCACCAATGACTCATCAATTCCTCTGCCAATGACCTTGCCACAGCAAGCATCCTTGAACTTGAACTTTAGAGGAAAATATTCTTAAATTTCAAAAGCTATTTCACAAGACATTTTTATAACTGAGTTAATAAAAAGTCAGCTGGAAATGACTTTTAAATGACAGATAATAGCTACATGGAGCACTTTTAATCTAAAAAAAATGTGTCACAACGTTTTTGTTAGAAACTGATAATAAACTTAAGGGTGAAGTTATTATTGAGCATTTCAATGTTGAAAAGGTTAAAAAAAAAGAAAACACTTCTTCTTCCGAACTAGTAAGCATTGTGCCTGTCAAAAGCCTTACAATCATATTAAATCTGTCCATCGTGTAAATACAACTGACCAGATCACTTTTTAGCTTCCATGTAAGCACGTCAGCTGGAATTTCCAATCAGAATGATTTCATTCGGATAGATGAAACATTTGTCCATGTAAACACAACTATCTACAGTCTCCTACCATCAACGATAGATTGTGACAAATACACTGATGAGGGCTTCAGTGCCAGCCATGCCTAAAGTGCTGGAACTCAAAGGGATAGTGAACGTGACATTGCACATGTAAGAGGCTAATAATCAGTGAAAGGATAGATAACAGACAGATATGTTGTCACTTTTTTCCTCCTGGACCACTTAAACGATGGTTCATGAATGAATTACAGCAAACTGGCTGCATGTCAGAGACGTAACAACTCTAGTTCCTCCGAAGCTGTTAGGTAATATTTTCTAGATCAGCATGTACACTCTGAAGTCATTTTCCCTGGACACAAATTTACACAAATTGCTTTTACTGGAATTTGCCCCAAATGAGACTGTGTGTGAATATTTTTCCTTGTCTCAATCAGTACAAGCACTAACTCTGGAGGCAAGAGTGATTCTCACTGGAATCAGACTGAAGTCTGCACTGCTGAATCTGTGGGTTTTAATAGAGCCCCGCGTGGAATCAGACTTTCCTTCTGCTGCTCAGAGAGATATTTTTAGTCTCACAGTGGCACTTCTGCTTAAGAGAAAGACAGCACAGAAGGTAAATTTGTTCAATTTACATGTTTTTGTCAGAGACTTTTGATACAAGGATAATTCCCATTCACGGGCAGAGCGCTGGTCGCACAAAGCTTACAACAATTTACATCTATGTTTTGCAAGAAAGTTGGGGTGAAAAATATTAGAGGGGGTGGGTTGGACGTCGGCATTCCAGCTGGACTGAAGTAGAGCAGAGTTTGCATGGGTAAAGTGCATGGGTGGAGGTGTGGGTGTTGCGGTGGCGGTAGTGCAGGGGTGTAGCAGAGTAAAGAGCAAAGAGCAGTTCCTGATTCCACAGCCCTGAGCTCACCTCCTTTGTGCCTGCTGCCAGCCACTCCTTTTCTCCTTCACACCCTGCTTTTCCTTCTCCTCCCACTCACCCCTCCACCATGTCTCTCCATCTGAGGTGTTAACTCCTTGTTGGGCTACTCCAGAGCCACTGGCATCAATATCAGTTTTCAAAGAAGCTTGAAGTGGATGATGCAGCTCTTACTGGAAGTAAAGGTGTGTGTGTGTGTGTATTCCGGGAAGGTTAAAAAATGAGTCAGTCTTCAAATGTTTGTATCCATTTGCAACACCTTATAATCTTCCCGGCATTTAACTATAACCTTGCATGACGGACATAGCACACACACAAAAACAAAACTGTATCAGTGATGCAGATAGCGATAGGGACTAGTGGAGAGAAGTCTGGAATGATCATGCTTGTGTTTAACCCATAAATACTGCGTTTAGTCAAGCTTCTCTAAATTATAAATGTGGGCTGTTTGAGCATTTTAAACAATAGCTAATTAGTGATAAAGCCAATGGTTACAGTGCCGTGCCACTGAATATTACAGACTTGTCCACAAAAGAGCATTATTTTATTGAATAATAGAATGCATTAAGCCAAACTGACAGGTGAATACAAAAATAACATTGGGGAGGAAATAGTGACACACATGTAGTACAGTATGTCATGCAGGAAATTTAGCATCCTAATATGGATGGGTTTGGGTGAGGAGGTGGATATGCTGGAAGCATCTTGCAAAAGACAGCACCTGGAATGGACAGGGTTGGGCTTGGCAGATGCATAAGATCACTATGTGCTTCACTTCTGCTCTCACACTGCTCACAAACACAAACTGTGAGTGGTTAGGTGAGTGTGGCATTACACAATACAAACCATAGACGGTGACATTTTAAATGTGCTGACTGTCCTCAGGTAGCTAACGCATAGGTGACGTGCATGCTGTGGAAAAAGATGACCTTATGATAGAAATACGGCTAAGCCTCCCTCCAGTTCTTGTGCCTTTAGTTCTCCTTTACTTGCTGCTCTCTTTTGTTTTTTTTTTGTTTTTTTTTTCTGTCCCTCCTATTCTGCCAGTGCTACCTTGTTCCCTCTATTTAAAGAAATAAACAACTTATACAGCTACATATTGTCCTCTAGCTGGGGGAGCTATAAAAAGATCTACTAGGCTGCATTTATTTATCAATTAATCTGGGCTATACCTCCCATGCTTTAACGCTGAAGAATCAGGTAGCACATGATTAAGGGCGCTATTACAGTTTGGCAGCTCTTGACTTTACTCCGTAACCTCAGTGGCACAATGTGCCCTAATGTGTAAAAGTTCCATTTAAACTTCCAGCTTTGCTGCTTTCCGTAGTATGTCACTAAAAAATTCCCATCTTTAGAGAGAATGTGCAAGTGTAATTATTTAAGAAAGGCTCAAAGGCCAATAGAATATTTATACATAAAGCATAGCATTCATTTATAATCTTTATTATACTACTTGCTCTTACCTGCCTTTATTTTCTGTGGTGTGTGAAATGAAGCAGGGGTTTGTGAATCAGTGTGTGCGCTTCTGTGTCGTTGAGTTTGCAGGGCTGCAGTCCACGCATAGAATAGTGGATGTCAGTGTAAACACAGCCAGTCAGTGCAAAGGAATGTGTGAGGCACGCAATAAACCGTAGGAACAAAGTCCAAAAGAGGAAGGGAGGGGTGACTAGAGGAAGGAAGGGGGAGGAAGATGGAACAGAGTGCAGCAGAGGGGCTAAAGAGAAATGTTGGTATATGTATGCGATGAGAAGAGGGAAGTAGGCTACAAGATGATGTGAGAAGTTGAGAAAAGGAGTGGGAGAGGAAACAGATCCTGAGGACTTGGTAGAGAAAAGAGAAGCGATGTGAAAATGCTTAAAGGAGAAAAAATAAATTACTGGAGGAAGAGAAAATGGGGACTCAGACAAGAAGAGGAGGATAAGTGAAGACCCACTGAGGTACCCTTAGGGGTAGAGAGAGACAAAAAAAGGACCAAATGAACAGGGAAAAGGATAGAGACCAAAGAAGAGGAAGGAAGTTGAGGGAGGGTGCAAACCAAGAAGGCATCCTGGAGGCAAAGAGATGGAAAGGAGGGGTGAGATGGCAGAAAAAGAGGGTAAAAAGATGAGGGAGGGTCGGTGGAAGGCGGAGGTAGATCATTCATTTAGAGTAAGGTGGCGTGAGGAAAAGCCATGTGAAACTTCAAAGGCTTTGAAGGCCTTGACAGGGAGACAGGTCAGAGTTCTGTAATCCAAAGAGAGGTTATTGGGGCCGGTTCCTGGTGCTGCTGAAACTAATTTAGCCAGAAGGCCCCAGCAGCTCCCTAGAGGAGGCAGGTCGTAACCAGAGGAGCTGTGAGTGACGAAGTGCAGGGAGCTACAGGCAGAGAAAGGCTCTATCACACAAAGAAAAGTAATTTCACTTCCCCTCACAGGCCGGACAAATATATCTCATAAATACATAATAAACACTGCTTCTGTTCACATGAAAATATACCAATCCATATTTATAAGGGGAAGTAAGATTAGTGATGTATACATATAAATGATTTCTTTTATCAATATAATTGCAAAAGAATTATATTTGTATTCTAAAAAGTTGTCATGTATTTTTACACTTTACTTGGCTACAGTGGAGAGGTAAAAATTGACAAAAATGTCTTCATCTTAAAAAAGACTAACTAACATGAGGGGAATAGGGAGGGGCTTGTCACATGTCAGAACACCCAGTAACACACTACTCACGGTTAAGGGAAAGTTGAGGTTTTTTTGTTCAAGCAATTATGTTTTACAGTCACCCACATTGAATTCCTTCTTTGCTGACACATATGGAATTACTGCACTGGCTCCAAACCACCCTAAATGACAGAAGACTGTAAAATACTGGCAGGCTCTGTGAAAGGGGACACTGTGGTGATGAAGCTTTAATGCTTGGTGCTAGCCAAGTGATCAACAGCACAAAAAGTACTTAGCAAGTTGCAAGAACCCTGACAGCCTAACTGTGTGTAGATGAGCCAAATGTATAGATACATACTATATAAAGGGTATATTAATTTTTATGTATATCATAATATACGTATTTTGTGTCAGGATCCTTATGTGCTGGAGTCTAAGCATGTGTCTGATGGCAGGCCGTGATAAATGAATTGTCCTGTACTAATCACACAAAAATGCTCAGATCTCATTCACCCTCTAGATACCGTCTATTTACTGTGTAAATGTAAACAAGTGGAAGTGGACACAGCTTTGAGACAGTAACAACGGGACAAGAGGAGATGTTATGGTTTGACTCACAAGGGCAGTCACTGCAAAACTAGTGGAATTTTGTCTTAAAGAAACTAAAAATAATTAAAATGGTGGGCAGCAAAGAGGCTGTGGGTGTCTGAAGTTTTGTTAGATAAGAACACAGGAAGTGTAATTAAAACTTACAGGTGAGTAAGCAGTGCAAGATTGTAAGAGAGCCTGTATGAGCAACATACATCTAAGTTTTGAGCGTGCACATGCTGTCCTTACTCTGTGTGGGCTCTGGGTGCTGGTTTGATTACTGTCATCAACCATAAAATTTTCAAGCACTCCTGTCTACACAATTCAAAAAACAGTACATACACACATGCACATACCAACTCTTTCCTACTTTCATGCATGCAGTTATAGATATTTTCACAGACACAGCACTGAGACATAGTGGTCAGCAGTGTTACTATAGCAAGTAAATTCAGGCTTGATTCTGGTCTGCTTGTTGTTCATGTTTCCCTGGTAGATTTTCTCCAGGTATTTAAAAAAAAGCTGGGTTAAGCAGTCTGTGTGGTATCAAGCATGGTCATCTTTCTTGCCATGTTAACCCTGAGATTGACTGTCGACTCATCTGGGTATGCACTCAGAACCATCTGCTGGATAAAGCAGGGTGCTAATGAACGAATGGAGACACAACAAGCTACAGTAAAAATTCTAAAGAATCATTTAGCAAAACACTGATACTGATGTTGTATAATGCTTTCTTTTTATGTCTGAAGTATAACATCCCAAATAATATTTGGGCTGTAACTATGGGTATATGTATATATGGGTAAAAAAAAAAAGAAGAAGCCCAGATTAGGGCCAAATGTGGCTGCTATCTGGATTATGGTAAACAGAATCTATGCTCTAAAGTTTACTTACCTAAACTAACAGGTTATGGTCTTATTTTAATAAATGGAGTTGGTATACATGCAATCAAACAAAGTGTAAAGGATGTTCTGAAGCCAATCTCCAGTAGTTATTAATCCCCTAAAATCTCATCTGTGTTACTCAAAATATTTCATCTCATAGTTTATTACCATGGAAAAACCTTCTATGGCCTACAAATGGCATAAGGTTTGACTTGCCAAAAGGCATCAATCCAACAACATGTCTATAAGGGCATAGTTAGTTGTGGTGCCCCAATTATATCCAGAGATCATGTACAGTTATCTATATAAAAACAAGAACCTGAGGGACCATCTAAATCCAATATAATGGGTTAAATAAATCAGAAAAATGATTGAATGAATGAATGAATGAATGAATGAATGAATGAATGAATGAATGAATGAATGAATGAATGAATGAATGAATGAATTAATTAATTAACTTAATTTTATGTTGTTTCTGATATTAATTTGGTTCTATGAAATCATTTTTACACAACAAAAAAGACTAAAAGAGATTCTGTAGAAAGCCATGGCCTTTTCTTTCTTGTTTTTATCAATTATCTTGATTGAAATTTCTTGCCTGTGACATATAGCTACATAAAAACCCATGCAAATATTGGACTGATGGCTTATTTCTTTAGTGCATGTTGTTTCAGTTTAAATGCACATCTTCAGAAGAGCTCTGATAAGTTTTATAAAGAAGTACTACACCTTTGAAAGGAATCAATAGGGATGTGTCGACCTCATTTCAGCGATGCACACGCAGCACAATAGACCTGAGGTGAAAATAAGTGTTTACCTAGGGAAATGGAAATGCTAAAAAATGATCATGGTGGTAGATAAGGCATAATGAGCATTCCCTTGGTGGAGATTAAAGTGGACATGATAAATCCAAAACTCCTCTGCTCCACCTTAATGGAGAGAAGCTGGAATATCTCTGAAAAGTGCAGAGCTCATGCAGACCCAAAGGTCCTGGGTGACCTAGTTAGTGAGTCCCTGTGGTGGGTTTTAGTAGTTCATCTGACAGGCTTGCCTCGCATGTGAGCTCCATTTTTAGCTGCTTCACTTCCTATCTGACTCTTACACTGCTGCTCCCTCCACTCTGCGTCTCTGGCCTTTGCCTCCCACTTCTGCATTATCAGTCTAGTTTCACTACGCAGGTGACAGGGGTTGCATGTGCAACGATCAGTCCGGCTCACCTTTTAGCTTTGACTTGTGCTTCTGTATGTGCATTTGCAAATATGTGTGGGCTCTTCATGCATACCAGGTTTCTGCTTAAGGTAAGCGTAATTCTAAGAATTGTGCATTCAGGAAGACCACTGAGGTCTCGACTGGGCAGGTGAGTGTGCTTGTGTCTATGTGTGAGTTTCACCAATGAGATCATCAGATGACAACTGTGGGGGCCTGAATGTCACTACGGGGAGAGCTGTCATAAGGAAAGAACATCTCTTGCAATAAAACGTGACAAGTTTGTTATCTCTCTCCTCCCTGTGCTCTGTCTCTTGTTGCTGTACAATCATGAAAAGTAAAGCTGCCCTTTTTTTCTTTCTTTCTTTCTTTCTTTCTTTCTTTCTTTCTTTCTTTCTTTCTTTCTTTCTTTCTTTCTTTCTTTCTTTCTTTCTTTCTTTCTTTCTTTTATTAGTGCAATTTACAAGCACAAAGTTGCAAAGAGAGGCTCTTATGCAGACACACAAATGATCCATATTGAAATGAATACATTTTGTTTGCTATTTCATGTAATCGGCTCCACACAAAAATAATTTAAATGCATTTCATTGTACAAAGTAGATGTAGCTTAATGATACATAGTAAAAATAACTAATTGTCCATATTGCTGCAAAAACACGATGTGTTGCGTCGTGGTGGCAAGTTTCAAAGGCGTATTGGTATATCACGCTACATGCAACACATTGTCTTCCATGAGAAATGCAGAGGTGAAAGTGCGAGTGGGTAGAGGCAGCTGTCAATTGTGGGATGTGATGCATGACAGTTAGTAAGGGGGGGGGGGGGGGGTCATCCAAGAGCTTGTCGTGACTCTCATCCTGACCTGTGCTATGACCAGCAGAGTGGGAGGAAGAAGGAGAAAGGAAGACAGATAAGATGGCCTAATGTGAATAAAGGAAAAAGTGACAAGACAAAAAGGAAGAAACAAAGAACGTAGGTCGACCTGTTTTAATTTTTCTCTGAAGCACAACGAAGGACGCGGCAGGAGGGGTAGGTGGGTGTCGAAACGGGAATGAAGCATCATCTATTTGTCATCTATATTTCTCACTCTCACCCCTATCTTTTCTCCCTCCATTTTCCTCTTTCCACGCCTCTGTCCTGCTGTTTCTGGCTTCTCGTGGGAGTGTGAAGGCAAATAAACAGAGGAGATTGTTTATTTCTGCCAGTGGGGAATAACAGTGCATTATTAACCTTGTATTACCTTGCCTTGGGTTACATCAACCCACTAATTTATTACAGAAAACACAGTGTAATGATTTCTTCTACTTTGGTTATGTCTGTGTGACACAGAAACAGAACCTCCTCCATCCATTCCAACACAACAAACACACAGATCAAATGTGCGCACATATGGTGGCAAAAACTTTCAGGGTTGTGTGTAGAATCATTGACACAGATGCAGACACAAACACCAACAGTACAATTATAATCACTTAGATCCACGCAAGAAAGAGGCAGAATTATGCATGCACACACACACACACACACAAACAAATGCTTACACAGATTATTAGCCTGCAGTGCCAGATGTGCCACCCACACACACCCACGCAAGGCCTCATCGTTTGTCCTCAACAATCACAGGAAGTTAGTCAGTGTTGATTGTAATCTCCCCATGGAAGCTGTTTTCCACCAAATGTGCACCATAAAGTGCATATAAATATTAAACAACCATCATCTGTTTTTTATAGAATCAATTAATTTGATCACTTAAAAAATGTTTCATCCATAAAGAATAAATAGAAGTGTTTCTTTCCCCAGACGGTATCCCTATTATTTATAATTTTGTCTTACTTTAGATAATGCTGTCATCAGTTTATTTTCAAGTTTATGTTACGGTTTTGCTTCCCTGTTTGGGAAGAATAGCCATAAGCCAGTCAAACACATGGATTATTAACCTTGACATAATATGAGATGAGTAACAAATCAAGTCAATTTATGCTGCGTGTTATCAATAAGTCACTTTACACCATGACAGAAGATATCCTGTTCCAGACTTTTACTCAAATCCTAACCATTGCACAATTAACCATCAGGGTAAATGTGTAGAAATGACATGAGAAATATGCTGAAGTAGAATGCTGTTCATATGCAATGCCATGAGGTCACAGATACCTCTGTTACACCATTAGTTATTCAATAGCAAAACACAGCTTCATAGTTGCTAAAATAATCCTAAACCTCAGTGTAAAACTAGATGTAGGCGATTTTTGTTCTCTCTTTTTGCAGATTTAAGCTCTGGTGTGACTGGTTGTTTTCAAGTCTGTCTCTTACACATAAAAATTACTTCCCTTGAGCTGTTGTATCATGCAAAACTACTACAGATAGATCACATGAGTACAGTGTGAACCAAGGTTTGCTCATAGTTTGATATTTTCATGCTCACACAAGTTGGTGTCTTTAATCTTTTTGCCAACTTTCTGACCCAGTTGTTCATCTTGTAATTTGTTAATCCCCTCTGGAGAGTTTTATACCCACCTCAGATGTAAAATCAGTTCAACTCTGAGTCATGTAGCCTCATCTGTATGAAAAATAAATTATATTTTAGCAAAGGATGCTGAAGAGTTTAGTATATAAAGTGACAATATGATATACAATATAAAATATAAAATATTTCTTGTCTTCACTTTAATGAGTATTTCTACATAGTCTCAAAAGTAAACTACTTCTTGCGAGTTAGAGCAAGGCATCACAGTCTGGGTGAAAATGCTATAACACAACAATCTGACAGAGCTATAACATTATTTTACCTGTCACAGTGTCACCTAGGAAATGTATTTCTGATTAGGAAAACAACTAAACAAACCACCCTCCTCCAGTTTGTGTTTCTGATTTACATTTCCTCCTCTTCAACATGTCACTGCCAAAAACGTCCAAACCAACTAACCTCACGAGTCAAGTGTTTCCAAAAACATAAGTAAAACACTCTGCCCACACATTTTTTTTCTGCAGACTCCCCAATTTAAAATGACTGAGGAGAAAAATCTGACAAGCCATCCATGCGGCCACTGAGGAAAGATGAAGGGAGAGATGACAGATTTCAGTAGTATCTTTACACTTGGGTCTCTGTGGGTTAAATGGAAGAGGTGGTGTAGTAAGACAGGTTGGAGATGTTTAAAAAGAAAGAAAAAAAAAAGAATAAAAAAGAGCAGCACCAAGCTGAGACACAGTGGTATGTCTGACATTCTGAAACAAACACACATACACAGACACGCATGCATGCATGATCTGGGTGTGTACCTGCTCCTCTTCAGACGGCTTCATACAGAGGTGATAATTAGCTCATGGCCCATGCCTGTTGACTCAACACCTCAACCTCACAATGGCACAAGACCACGTCAATGGAATGGCTTTGTTCAAAAGCATGAGCAGCCTGTTTGTCTCACAGCCAGGGCTTTTGTGAAGCGTGTGCGTGCAGATGGGCGTACGTTTACATGCAGTTGTATTTGTGCGCCTGCTTTTCCTCAAGCCTCAGTGAGATTTGCACCTCCCTCCACGTGGTGTCTCCGCACCTCTGACCCAGTCTGGAGGTGGTGAGGCTGAAGCAGTGCTGCTACCTCCAGGGGATTCACTGAGTAATAGTACAGGCTGCTGGGCACAAAGCTGATGTCCACCCTGCAAGAGCACAGACGGAAGCACACCAACAGAAGCTCCCACACATGGGTTACAGACAAAGAGGCATGCATCTCCTCTCCATCCTCTCTTCCCCCTACCCTTCATGCATGCATGGAGAGATGGGGAGTGAAAAAGAAACAGAGAGACAGGAGGCAGCATTGATTTCTACTTTATCTTTTCAGAAAACCTGTTTTCTTGGCGAAATCTGACGCTGAATTATTAATATCATCATTAAAATTTTATGCCTTTCTCTTGTTGGAAAACTTGAAGTTCCTGAGTGAAGAGACTCTGCATAACCTCCTGAACACATAGCGGTGCTGCTGCAGCTCCACCACCTCCACACACATGTCTGTCTGTCTGTCTTTCACCTCCTGGCACTCCCTCCATCCTCTCTGGCCTGTGTGGGAGTGTGTGTGTGCTGGAGAAAGAGGAGGGGAACAGAGAAAGAGAGGGAGAATTAGATCATGTAATGAGAGCTGCTGGCAGTGTGACTAAATTGGCTAACTATAGCTAACAACATTACACACTGTCCATCTGGGGCCTAGCCTGTCCTCCCTCTGCTCTTCTTTGTAATACCCACTGGTAAATTCAGTCATGTAAAGGACTCCCAAGGCCTTCCCCCTGAGATTAAAATATAGAGCAAGCAATGAAATAAGTTTCCTTAATGTTTGATGGAAATTTGGCAAGCTCAAACTGGAAAGGAGTACTAAGATTTGCAGCTTCACTGACCCTTGCCAATATCTCCTCTGTGGCTAAAAAGTCTAATTTATATTCTCATAATTCATTAGAATATTTCCAAGTTTGTATTTTGATCATTACTATTTATGTATACCTCAGTATCTGATGTTTCATCTCCACACGTCTTTCATTACTTTTGATAAGCAATTAAAATACACCGCCAACACACTGTGCTTTATAAAGTCTGTTAAATCCTCTACCCCTCTGCAGCGCCTACCGGCTGTCTCTCTGTGTCCACAACTGGCAGTTCGCCTGAGTAGGAGGCCAGCGCCAGGCAATCTGTGTTCCCGCACCTTTGCTGACCTGGCAGCTGCTGGACACCATGTGGGCCCAAGAATGTGGGCACTGGGCAGGTGCAACGAAGGAGGCGAGGATAGAGGGATGTTGCGGGAAAAGAAGAAAGACAGAAGGAACAGAAGTTAATTTCTGGCTGCCTTCGTCCTGAAAGTTGCAGAAAAGTACTTCATCAAAGAACCTGGATTGGGAACTTATTCTGAGCACATTGGTAGTTGTGAATGTAATTCTTTAAAATCTCTAGGAATATCTTATTCTAATGATGTAGAAGATGAGGCGATAGAAGTACAGAAGGTCAGCATAGGCATGAGTACATAGCAGGTGAGAAGTTATGAGGGCAACGAAGAGATAGAAAGTAAAAGAGAGGAAATAATGAAACAGAGGGGATAATGGCCAAAGAGTAATAGCACAAGGCTCCCAGGCAAAGATGAAATATTTGCAATTCCACTGGGTGCCTGGACTGCAGGCTTTCACTCCATTTGTATGGAAATGAGTTTGTCTTTCTTTTTCTGAGTGTAGAAGGGACCAAAGGGAGGTAGAATTGGATGGAGACTGAGGGAAGGTGAACAAACTGACTGTCAAAGATATTGTGATTCCTGCCAATGCTGCTGGAAGGCTGGGACCCAGGTTGTTTCTTTGCTGCACATATGGATAAAATAAATCTATGTGTTTATGACAGACTGATCTATGCACCTGCAGCACTGGGAGACAGTTTGCTTCTTAAAGCCCTTTGTCTGTTATTGACAATGTATCTCACCAAACTCTATCTCTGCTCTCACTCACTATTTCTATCTGTGCCATCCTCCAGCCCAAGCCCCACAGCTGGGACCACTCTGATCCAGGGCCCAGGCCTGCATTCTGCCAGATAATTAGCAGATGTTGTGGAAGGCCTCTGTTTAGCTATTTTCAGCTGCTCCAGAGTGTCTGCACATATCAGCGGTATGTGTGCACACTGTGCGCGTTGAGTGATGCCGACACTCATGTATTCATGGCCAGCTGCTCATCTCTGCAACCCCGGGTGAACAGGAGAAGACATTTCATCTTTGACACTCTCCACTTCCCTCTGTTTCTGTTACCCTCCCTGACTCCTTTCCCGCTCCTCCACCACCCTCCTTTCCCTTCCTTTCTGAGTCACAGCCGCCAGCCACAAGTCTGCGTAGGACTGAGTCATGCTTCAGCTCTCGTGAGATGGGCCCTGCTGTCTGTGAAACCACAGACATGAGATATGAGAAATGGGAAATGAGAAAAAGAAAAACAGACACAAACACTCACAAATACACAGAGAGAAATTTATGATTTATATACGAATAGCATTCTGTAATAAAAAAAAGCCTAGAGCCAAACTGCAACACCTGTTTCCCAGACTGTTGGATCCTGTGCCTATCCCACAGTGACTAAGTTCATTTAAGGCAAGGGTTGGATGACACTTTTGAAAAGTTTAGCTTACTCTGCATGATTAATGGTCACTTGCCATGTTTTACAGAAACCAGATTTGTATGAATACACCAAATTGATAAACACACTTTTGTATGACATTTTATGCATAAGGCAGTCAACTGATCCATGCTAAAGAATTACTACTATTATTGAAGACACACTACAAAACTTTTGCAGATTTTCTGTCCCATGATATATTCAGCATCAATCTTGAATCCTACTTGTATTGTGAGCTCTCTCCAGCCAGTAAACGATAGTCTTATCCTGACCTGACTTAAATGTTCTATTGTGTCTTTAAAAAAGAACTGGCTGTGTTTAGGTAATACTCACACTTTGTAAATAATAAATTAGATTCCATCCATCCATCCATCCGTACTCTAAAGGCTCCAGAAAAATTCTATGAAATTGTTTAAGAATCCACCATTTGATATGTATACTGTTCAGTAAGCATGGCAGCTCAATGTACAGTATTTTACCATGCAAAAGATATAAGCAGACATAAGTACGATTTACTGCCAACACACCCAACTCTGTTTAAATGATTCATTTATTATTTAAATGCTTCCCATTATCACCCTTTGAAGTTAATTCTGATGTGTTGCAACATAATTAAAACATTCTATTTGAGTTTTAATAAATAAAGCTTGGTCCAGAGAAGGAGAAGGATAATTAATAATCAGCTGTTTTATTCAAGTGAGTTGTTCTTGAAGGCATGTGTGTGATGTGAAAATGTTAGACGACATGTATATTTGCTTTGTTGTTGTTTGTTTGCTCCAATTGAAATTCTTGCATGATTTTTATGCACTAATCTGCATGCTTGTGCACATGACTTGGGAAATCATGATGCACACCCAAAACTATAGCTCCCTCAAAAGCCGCTGTGTAATTTGGCCCCTGGCAGGGGCAATTTGAATGGCTTGATGACCACTACTTCTTGTTCCCCAGAAGTGAGATTGATGCTTTTTCTCCCTCAAAAGTTTTACTGGTGTAAAACTGGTGCTCAAAAAAAAAAAAAAATAGAGTTTATTTGAACCAGTGTGATTTTATGGGGTCCTCTCTCATCTCTATCTCCATTCATTTCCTATGGAACTTGCATGAAGAGGTGAAAATCACTGCGACAGACAACATTCGGGCATGTGAAATGTTACACTCGTTCATGTAGACATGCACACAGGGGGCTTGCAACGTGGCACAAGAAGATAGAAAAATTTTCATTTTGTCGCTGTCACATGGTACTACAACCAGCAACCATCAGCAAAGGGCTTCATGGACTGACCAATTAGCTAAGAGAAGGCTAGACAGCCTGCAAACACTTTCAACACAGAGGAACAGATCATTTAAGCTGTGACTGACTCTCCTATACTTTATGATGCTTCATGCAAAGATTATAGCGATGTGAATAAAAGGCAGCCGCAGTGAATTTGTCCGAATGTAGGTTCTGAATTTATTTGGATCGGCCTTGAGGTCCGCCATCAAATGATGACATTCTTTGTACAGCAGAGTCAACAGCAAGATTTCGATTCAAGTTGAAAATGTCAAAATTCCCTCCAGTATCATAACCAATCAAATTTCCTGGAGAAAAGCGATCAGAAAGGGCGATGCACGATGAAGCTGCCGTCGCTGCTTTTTGTCGCGTCCCATGTGTTCGGTTTCACCAAGGTGGTTTTACAGTTTCGCCTTTCGCTGGCATTGGTTGCCCCCTGTGTGTCGAGCCCATAAGTCCACAAAGGCCTAACGCGCATCTCTTTTAGATCTGACGTGCACGGTTACATGAAAGTACTCCCTTGTGATTGGTCAGTTTGGGATTATGCATTTCTGGATTTCTGGATCTTCTCAATGAATTTGTGCGGTAAACCCCATTTTTAAAAACAACACCCAATGGATCAAGTTGATGAGAGGTTGATCAGTTATTTCTTTGTTTGCTTCCACAAGCTCATGAAAACACTGCACCATGTTGTTGTTTTAAAACAGGAAATACCAAACTGAAGTCAAGTGAACCATCAAAAGAACTCCAACCAAGTGAGTTTACCAGCCGCTACCACCCCTGCTGCCACCTTCAGATTAGGAAGAGAAGCTGCAACACAACACCAAAATGATGAGTACCCTGTATGCTCGACTGCGAGAACACACTGTCCAGCGTCAGCTGTGCCATTACCGACCTCATGCAGATGCCACGCGAGTATAAATCCAGCTTAACATACTGACTGCTTTCAATACTATATTGAGGGAGAAAAATCTATCAATCTGCTAAGCTCCATCAGTTTTCATAGGAACATTACCAAGCAAGACAGGTTTTTCAGCATTAGCTAACGTTAGCCACCATACGTGACCAAATAAGCCTTTGACAGCAAAATGTACCTTGTTTGCTTGTTACATGTGAATTTAACTTATTAATTGTAACAGGAATAATTTATCATTTGTTCTTTTTGGCTACATAGTCTCATTTTAAATCCACATTATGTCAACTACAGTATGTTTGGTGATATTTTTTTTCCTCAGCTTTTATTGTCTGGCATGTGTATAGTCTCATAGACCAGAATGCATTCAGTGTTCTGTTGTGTTATGTTGCTGATGATTCATTGCTGTTATAACACCCTCAGCATATCTCTCCGACACCCACAGAGGCTCGCTATGCATTTGTTTGTGCGCACACTTTACCATTGTAATTCTATGTGTGTATTGAAATCCAGAGGTTCTGGTCTAACGTTAGCATAAAGCTGGAAATTGTCATGTGGTAATAAGGATTGAAACGGCTGTTTTTTTAGGATACTAATACTAGAAAGGTTTTAGGCCATAAAGCTGTGACTATGCACGGTATCACTTCCAAAGCAGTAACTTAGGAAGCTTTTCAAACACAAGATCAAAGAACTTTACCTTACTAATTAAAATGCAGGGCAGCTCAACTTTCTGATGCCGCTGCGCCAGTATAAGAGGATTAGTGATCAGACTTGTTAAACTACAACAAAACCACAAAAACTAAGGATCAGGATGTGGAAACCAAGTTTGAAGTATGGAGAGAGGCATCCATGTATGAAACAAGTAGATTGGGAAAGCTTGAAAGGATTCCTGACACATTTTTCAAGATGCTGGAGGTTTTGAGGTCAGCAGTCAGTTTCACATTTGAAGTTTGAACATTTAGATGTGGAATTAAGGAATGAATTTGCTTTTCTTGCATTCATTTTAAACACAAATACCTGTATACATTTCTGTTTCTTTATCCACTCATCAGATCCAATTTCAAGATAAATTTCGCTCATCATCATTGGTCAGTGACCTTGCCCTTTGAGGTCAGCTGCTTCTACTAGTCGGCACCCCATTTCCACTATTTCTGCAGCCCCTCCGTCTCCCTGTGCTCTGGCCAAAGGCCTGTGGCGATGGTCAAGACACATTGATCAACCAGAGGTGATAGTTCACACGGTGGCAGCATTTCCAGGGGTGAGGGGTCAAAGCTGAGCAGGTCAAGTGAAATTGAATGTGCCCGCCTTGTCGCCAGGAGCCATGAAGGTCAACTGGGCCCAGTTCATTCCGCGACCCTGCCTGGTCAATAGCTCCTCACGTCCATCAATTGAACTCTGATTCATCATTAAAGTTTCTAATTCTCAGTCTGTGTATATTATTCCCTTGAAGACAGAGGAACGGCCATCCAGATGCACAGGACATTCCCCAGAATTGATTTTAGATGGAAATCATCTCGGCTTGCAGGCAGGGGCCTGGCTAGGGATTGGTCCTTATCAATAGTGAACAATGGTTGCTGATTGGGTGTTGTTTGAGAGTATTCTCCAGCTAAACTACACAGCTCATCAGCTGGGTCAGGAGGCAAGCCGCAGATTTTGCATGGATAGATAGTTTTCATCAAATACTTTTGCTTTCCAGCTAATCTGAAGGCAGAAAGAAGTTATCCATGTATAACTGTTTTTCTTTATCACATCATTAGGTAGAACACATTTCATATATTGAGAGATCTGATCCTAGATGGCTTTATGTTAGTTTAACTCAGATCAGCTTTTTTAATAGAGTTTTATTTTGGGAACCATTTCCAAGTAGCTGTAGACAGTCATACACACTTTAGTAACGGATGCTGACATAAAGATGTTAGCTTTGGTAAAGATCTGGAAAGACAAGGCAGACCATAAGCATATAGGATGGGAATGTAGAAGGGTATATTTGTGAGAAAAAAAAATGCTTGCAGATTTCTAGAAAAAAAAATTTACTTTTATACTGCTTTATGCACACAGATATCCCACAAGAACATATTACTTATGTTTGGTAATAGAAAAGAAAGCTTTCAGTATCTATATTTACATTTAAAAAGGAAAGCAAAAGAAGGAAAATCACAGGTTTTACTCATGTTTATAAATTTTAATCAAACATTTTGCTGAGGACATTTCTCCAGATTTTCCCCCCAGTATTCTTTCTTTCAAATCTTTGTTCATTTATACTCCTGGCCCCCCTCTTTTTCTCTTTCTCCCGCTCTGCCTGTCATTGCGAGGTGTGTGTAGGCAGCATTGTGATAGGAATAGATGTTCCCCCTAAGCGAGACCTGCAAGAGCCATTTGAAAAAATCAGCTTAATGGAGAACAGTAGGTAAGGAGTGGGCAGCTTGTACTTTTTTCTTTCAGCCTTTTTCTTCTATTTTTTTCTCTGCTGCTCCCACTGTCTGTCATTTGCTGGAGATCTGTGTCTTTTGTGCTCTCCTCTCCCTTTCTGTTTTGTTTCCCTCTTTGTGCCCTCATTTTCACCCCCGTCTTCGACTCGAGCTTGTCTTCCTCCACTCCAAATGTTTCTCCTCAGGTGGCTCATCTACCCTATCTTCCCTCTACCTCATCCTCACCTGCCACACTCCCAGCCTGCCCTCTCTCTGTCTATATCTGTGTCTATCTCGCGCACTCTCCACCCCCTCTCTTTGCTCTGTTTTTCTTTCACTTTTCTTTCTTTTATCCGGGCGCACATTCCTCTCCTCCCACACTTGAAATTCTCACTAAATGATTCCAAGTGTCTGGGCCCCGTGCCTCCCTGAGCTGGCAGCACAGCCACCACATACACAAGTACAGTTACACCCACAAAAAAGATGTACGTAAGCACAAACTCGTCTCATTCATGGGGGCTGCAGAAAGGGGCTAACAATGTAAACAAAAGCCAGACGTATGGGAGGTCTTTTGTTGAATTCTGTGTTGAGAAGCCCAGTTATTCATTTTTCAAATCTTCTATCCACCCAAAAAGATTAGATTGTTTTGTGCTGAATTTTCAAACTATACAATCATTCCAAGCAGGTTTTGTGTCTGCAGTTTATTAGTGGTTGCAAAATTTGGGGGTTTAAAAAAGACATACCTGCAACAGCATGCACACGTGACTGTTCCATTGATGTCTAATGTTGAGTCACATAGCTCTTTACCAGAAGAGGCAAAATGACTAATGAAATAGCAACAATGGTTATACTGTACATTTACCGACTTTCTCACCTTTGCTCTGCTGGTCAATCAAGCTGTGAAATGGCTGTGAAAGTCAACTTATTGGTTTCAGAAGGTTACAGAAACCGATGACATCTAATGTCAGAAAACTATGAGGGGAGGCGGTTTCCAAAACTACTGACCTTTTGATTAACAGTCAAGTCAGAGTAGTGGTGTCCCACTGCAGCGTTAAGAGATTACAGTCATGTGCGGCTCCCTCACCACTTTAATCAAATCAAAGCAAATCTTTAAAATAATCATGCAGGCATAATAATAATAATAATAATAATAATAATAATAATAATAATAATAATAATAATAATAAATACATTTTATTTATAACACACTTTACATTTTAGAAGTCTCAAAGTGCAACAAGTCTTAACATGCTGACACTTTTCAGATTCACTACTTTACATGTTCTCCCACTTATTTTTTAATCTAACATCAGGTAGCACAAAAGGCAAAAAACTGGCCTTGATTGGTCTGAACATCAGTAGTACAGAATGCACCTGGTTATTATTCAAGTAAAAAGTAACAGAATAAACAACCATTTCAAAATGATAATAATAATGATGATAATCACGATGAAACCAGAGATTGTACAAACATATATATATATATATATATATATATTATTTCATATATATTGCTCTGGAAAGAATGTAGAGAGTGAGTTCAGTAGTTTCACAAGCAGAGGAAAGAAACTGCTTCAGAATCTGCTCTGGCAGCAGATTCCTTTGCATCCTCTTCCAGAATAGAGTTCTTTATAGTGTCAGTCTACTCCATTTTCCATTGAGGCTATATCACAATGATCAACACCCTTCAGACTGCACTACTTAAATGCAGTTTACTGTACTTTTTTAATGTACCATGGCATTTGGAATTTCAATGAATATGTATTTTACTATTTTTCTGATTGCCTTTTTCTTCTAACTTCTAGATATTCATTCATTCATTCTCTTGACCGCTTATTCCATTACAGGTCGCGGGAGCCTACCCCAGCATTTTAACAGGTGAGAGGCAGGGTACACCATGGACAGGTCACCAGTCTGTCACAGGGCCAACACAGATAGACAAACAATCATTCACACGTACACTCTCTCCTAGGGAGAATTTAGAATAACAAATTAACCTATCATGCATGTCTTTGGACGGTGGGAGGAAGTCGGAGAACCCAGAGAGAGCCCATGCATGCAGGGGGAGAACATGCAAACTCCACACAGAAAGGCCACCACCCCCCAGGTTCGAACCTCCCCCCATCCGAGGCTCGAACCGGCGACCTTCTTGCTGTGAGGCTGCGGTGCTAACCACCACACCACCGTGCAGCCAAAACTTTTTTCAGTAAAAAATATCTCTTCTTTCTCTTACTTATGTACACGTTCAAAATAGGCTAATGTATTCAATGAATATTATTAATAACGTTTGTTTTCCTTCATTAAGCCCTTTCTCTGATATCAAAACTATTATTAGCCTGCATGGATGACACAGTAACATTTAAAAACTGCAACTCATCTTTACATGACAGATAAGAACTGCCGCCTGTGTTTGAAACAAATGGGGATTCTGGGAATTTTCTTCATCAGGAACTTGGGTAAGGTAGTAAACCCCAACTTCTGCATTTTATTTCATACTCTGTGTCCCAGATATGTAGCTCAGCATTTTTTAATCATTAACACAATTAAAAATAAAGTTGAGGGAAGATTTTAACTGCTGTCAAGAATTTGTTATTCTTCATATAAAAAAGTGACCAAGCGAACCTTAGGGTAGCTATATTTATTTTACTACTTTGTATATTGATCGGAGGTTGAAAAAGTATTTAATTCCAAGTTCTGACTTGCCATTGATTATGTTCATCATGTCCGTGATCAACAAAGTGTATTAAAGCAAATCATACATACTGTGGACAGGAAGACTCAGCTCTCTTATGGTACTATGGTATTATGGCTGTTTGAAGTTTGTTGGGAATACAGTATGAGCAAGTCTTTGCAAATTAAATGATGTGAAACTCAACAAGTTTTGCTGAAGATGCATGATGGTGACCTCAGAGTTCACTTCCGAGTTTTGATGTCAGTTAAAGACAATGGCATGATGACAATGGACAGGATCATGATTATGCACATTCTGAGAAAGAGATATATAAAAATAAGTTGGTTATGAAACTGTGAGCGAAACTGTGCAACACTGCTCCCATTGTTTCTGGGGGTATTGCTGTATTTTCTACATCTGGGTACACATACCCAAACTCTCTGAAAACAGGCTGAAATACACACATAAAGGCAGCAAAGACAGACAGAAAGCTCCATTCGTATGCATGTGCATATTTAACGTAGAGCATAAATGAGGCTTAAGAACGATTCAAATACCTCGATCAAACGGGCATCAAGACGAATGAGACACCTTGCCTTGAGGAGGGAAACCGAAACACCTTGCTGGAACCTGACCTGAAAGGGGAGTTTGCCGGCAAGTGCCTGGTGGTTGAGTCATGGCACCGGGGGCTCAGCCCAAAAAAGCCACAGGCTGCCACTTCTACATGGGCTCACCTCCTGCTATGAGGAAACTAGAAATCGAATTCATCGTGAACTTGGTGAACTTTATTTATCTCCAAAGGGAAATTCAGCCGTCCAGTAGCTCATAAAAACAACTTCCATTCATCAACAATAATAGAGCACTTTGAAAAGATATAAGATTAAATAACATAGGTCAAAATAATGAAATAAAACAAGCACGTTAGAAGATAAAAATAATATGTATTATGAACAGTTTGTGTCGCAATTAATTCTTTTCCAGATGCACAAGCTTCTTCAGTTCTTTAAACACATTAAACATTTTTCATTTTTTTTTATGTTTTTTATTGTTTTTTTAGATTAAATTTGCTCAATTATATTGCTTGAAATTATATTGGTTTGAAAATGAGTCAGCTAATATCGAGATATATTAAACTGCAAGTTTTCTTTTCATGGCAGTAATCAGTTTTTATCTGATTAAACGTCACATTTTTCATTTGGTGACAAACTCGTGTTGGAATGAAACAGTAAATAATGATGAAACCATAATTCTTTTCTCCATCTTGCATCATGTTCCCTCCTTTCACACTACTGTTTTCTGCTGGCTGTTTCTGTAATCTTTCAGACATCAATAATTCAGGCATGAAGTTGAAGATGAATTATTCACATGCTGATGTCAGACATAAATGCACCGTGCTCATGGTGTGGGCCTGCATCCCATTTTAAAATGAACCAAAGACCAGGGGGCTACCTGTGCACCAGAGTGTCAGCTCACATTCAAACTATACTCCCCCTTCCTCCCGAGTCAATCCTTCCAGCCCAGATGCATTCTTCTCCCTGTCAGCTGTCCCATTTTCACTCCCTTCATACGCATTCAATTCTCTTTTCATTCTTTCTTGTCACCTAGATTACATGCATGTAGAGAGAGGCGCTTCTGTTTGAAAGAGACAACACAGGGACAAGGATAAGTAGTTGTGGCTGAAAAAGGGATTTCACTGCCTATCCTCTCAGCACACAAAGCAAGCCAACAATCCTACAAACTAATCCCATCGCTGCTTAAAACTGGGGGTGTAAAAACATTGGAGGAACTGGGCAGGAAGGCAGGGACTCAAACGCAGAGTGATACAAAACATTATGTTTTTCTCCACTTTTCTTCTCCTTTTTCATACTTTCTGTTTCTCTGATATTCTCTTTCTTTTATTCTCTCTCTCTGTCATTTTATTTTTTGTCTGTTTCTCATTAAAACAGCTAGTGTGAGTCATAGGCTATTACTGTATTATCTAGCCTCTGGCTCTATTTAGACACACACTGCCTCCTTAACAAATGTTCACATTAATCATTTGATTCAGCATGACACTAATTAGGATTTGTCAATACCATTAATCTGCTCATCCAGCCTCATGTGGATCTGAATATCTCTGTGACTGTTTACAGTAGACCAACATTTGATGGAACATTACCTGTTTCCAGGCCAACACAAACAAATGATAAGCATCTAGAAGAAAAACAGGCATTCACAACAAATATCCCATATTAGCAAGCTGTCTCCATTAGCACTGTAGATTAGAATTATTATGGCAATGGAAAGTATGATCAGAGAAGGGCCAGATTACAAAAAATTGCAATGCAAACATTTTAACGCAATTTTTTATTCATCTGCATTTACATGTTTTGCTTTAAAACTCTGGCAATACGGGAAATGACCTGCATTTAGACAGATATTTGACCATTTTCTCAGGAAAAAACACATATAAAAACTATTTTTCACTATTTTCACTATTTTCACTGATTACTGATAACTATCTTGTGAATGTATCTTTCATAAGTAGGTGTCAAGATGACATTTTTTACCCCCAAATACCAATCCGAGTTGTTTAAGATCAGTCCAACTGCATTTTCTCTGCATGCAAACTACACACTTTAAGCATGCTAAAACTGTTGAATTTTGTGTTTCATAGACTAAATAACCATGTAAGATTACCAATAGATTAAACAACCATACAATGCACCCCTCGCATTTTTGCAAATATTCTGTTATATCTTTTCATGGGAAAACACTATAGAAATGAAACTTTTATATACAGAATACCAAACTATAGAAACTAAACTTTGATATTCTGTATGTATGATATTCTGCAAGTTTTGTGATTCCAGTACTGATCATTCAAAACAAGGCTTTATCTGGAACACAATCCAATACTTTAGAAACATTATGAGATGCTAAATGTAGCTGTCGTTAAAACAGTCGCAGACTATAATGTGATTGTTTTCTCCTGGAAACATGTGAACATATATTGACCCAAGAAATCAGCAAAAGACATCATGCTGGTCAAAAAGCAAATTGGATAATAAAAAAATTGATGATAAATAAATAAATAAATAAAAGTCAAGTATTTGAACAGTAAGGCAATCCCAGTAGAACTCCACCTTTAAATTCTTCCTTACATCATACATTCATAAATAGACATCCTGTCACTAGAAGAAGTTTCTATATCAGTTTCTATAGCTAGTTTGCTCATTTGTTATATAAAATTTCTCGGAAATGTTCTTCATTTTTCTAAACATTTGCCAGGGTTATGAGTTGAAAATAATCTGGATATTGTGTTGCTAAACGCTAAAGCATTTGGCCCTTTATGTCTTTTTACCCCCCAGCAGATAATGGCAGTCTAGGGATACACTGCCATAGATGATGATGCTACTATGCTAGTGGATAAAAATACAAATGACATGTCTTCTGGTGAGATTGTGAAGACTGTTCTTTAGTCTCTCCACCTTAAAGGCTAAAGAAGTAGCATTTTTTCTGTAAAAATCATTTAAAATGTTCTCATTTGTTGCGAGGGATAAAAGAAAGCTTCCTATAAACAATCTGTGTCCTACATCAACAATGTTTGGTCAAGTTTTTCTCCTTTCAAAATAGGAGTTACGTGATGGAATAACTTCAGTGCACTGTGTGGCTCTTTACTACTTCCTGGTTCCTAAACCAGTTATATGCGACTTGCCAAACAACAGCGCAGGAGTTTGGTATTTTATGTCGGTAAAAGAGCAACAGCCTGCACGTATGGAAACTAGTAAAAGAAGCGGACCAGAAATAGTGTCAGAAAAACCTAAAAAGCCTCTGCATCCTGCTAAAAAAGCAAACAACCAAAAACAGAATAAATCAAAGATCAATATTGGAGATTATTTAGAAAGGTGGAGAAGCCTGAGAGATCAAATTAATTTCAAGACTGATGTAGAGCTGGCAAAGTTTCTCCTCGACAGGTAAACACCGGAATTTTGCTTAAATTAACCGAAAAGTTTATCTTGATTTATAAAGATTTTAGTCGAATTTATTTCTCGGCACTCATTAAATTAATATGTGTGACTGTATGGATGTATTAGTGAAGTAAATTGGTGGCCTATTAGTTTACAACAACAAATGTAATGATGTTTGGGCCAAGTGAATAGTGTGTTTGTCCTTACAAACTTATGAAATTACTATCAAATGAATTTATTAAGTGAAACTAAGGGAAAACTACAGCTGCGTGGCATTTGTTGATTAATGTAGCTTTTGTTTACGCTTAATTTTATGCTAACATAAATTAGCGCATGAAAGTAGCGCTAGCATTGCAAAGCATCATCATGATGTTTGCTGGCATTATGTTCTCCGTCCTCCATAGGCTGAATATAAAAGAGCCGTTTTCTCACAAACCGGCAACCTGCGCAAAACTCTCCGAGAGGGAATGTTTTTCTCTTTTGACTGCAGTCCTGATTTGAAACCCTGGGTGTTATTGTTACTTATTTCGCCTTTAAGTGATTTTAAGACATAAAACAGCGAGGACTCAGAATGTAACAGTGACAAGTGGCAACAATGTCTAATGTTAAAATTAAAATAAGTTGTAAATCCTTTTTTTCTATAAGGCATGCACTGATACCATATTTTTACAAACTGAGTAAGTACAAGTACTTACATTTGGTACTTGCTGATACAGAGTACTAATAAATCTCAGTTTACTGGTAGAGTGTAAACCAAATGAGACAACTGAGTGGTTGATTGTGTGTTAGACAGTATCATATGAGTCATCTTGCAGCGTCCTCAAAATGTAAGGCTGGAAAACTGTCAGAATTTTCATAAATAAGGCGGATAAAGTGGTTTTTGGTGGATTCTCTTCACCACTGTGACAAAGCACCTACATGCCCAAAATAAGTCTCTTTCACCAAGATAATGACAAATTCAGATTTTTAATATGAATTTTAATAACTTTATTTAAAATAATTAAATAATGTTAGGTAGAAGCAATTTTTTAAAAATAAAAGAAAAAGTTTAGGGCTGCATGATGGTGTGGTGGTTAGCACCTCACAGCAAGAAGGTTGCTGGTTCAAACCACGGCTGGGGGCGGTTTGAACAGTGGCCTTTCTGTGTGGAGTTTGCATGTTTATGTATGCGTGGGTTTTCTCTGTGTACTATAGCTTTCTCTCACCATCCAAAGACATGCGTATTAAGTTAATTGGTCACCCAGGGGTGTACCCTGCCTCTCACCTGCTAAATGCTGGGTTAGGCTCCAGCTTCCCCACAACCCTTACTTGAATGAAGCAGAATAAATATTGGATGGATGGAGAAAAAGTTCAATAAAAAAAAGTAGCATACTAATAATAATTGTGATTACCACTTAAATTTAAGGTAGCTATAATTGCGCATAGCAAAGACTGATCATCTTCAGGTCTGATTATATTTTTAACCCCAGAACTAATCAAGTAAACAGTCAGGAGGGTTTACTAAATTCTTATGAACTGCTCTGCCTCAGTCATTGACATGGGAGTCATTATGCTAGGTGATGAGAAGTCTGGGGGTTACAGGAGAGATGACTTCAATTCTGTCTTCTAAAGGGAGAACACCACTTTCTTATATTCCTTCCTCTGGTCACGCACCTCCAAGGACTAGTCTTCTGAATGAATGACCCTGGTTAAGAGTATGCCTCTTAACTCTCCTCTGAGCCTCCGGGACCAGCCGTTCCTTTCCCTGGAAGTAGCGGAAACAAGAGGATAACAAGCCATGGCTTTAGTTTAAGGGTCGTGCCGCGGTTGCCCAGTCCAGATCTTCTGCGGAAAAGAAGATTTCCTTATGGCTTTTTGCAGAAGATCCGAAAACAACTGCATTGGTTGTGGAGCTTCAATTCCCTCTGAGAGCTGAATCAGCCAAACGTTGCAGCGTGTCCTTCTCCCCTCTAGGTCAGTTAGCCTTTAGCTTCCAGTTATCAGTTTGAAGCTAAGTGCATAAAGTTTCTACCTCCTCCAGCCGCTGGTGCACACTGTTAACATTTTCTTCTTGTGACGACAGCAATTGTTTGGACCTGTCCAATTTGTCAATAAGTTTTTTAAAAGGACATGTTGAGCTGGAGAGCAGGGCTGATCTGTGATCAGCTAGTAATGCCATAATGTTGTGTTTGATAACATGGACGTCAGCTGGTTTAGTTTTTTTTTTTTTTTTTTTTTTGTGGTTTATGTGTTAATGCATTTTAAAAAATGTGCATCAACTACATAGATTAATCTCTTGCATTAACGTGTTAAGTTTTACAGCACTTCTGCTTTTGTTTTTTTGTTTGTTTGTTTTTACATTGGTATTGGTTTTATGAATCTCGAGTACGAGAACGCACATGTTATCAGACCAATAGCCGATACTGGTATCATGCATCCCTATTTTTTATAGCTGCTATTACATTTACAAATATTATTGTAAATTAAAGTCTAGCCAACTTTGTTATTGTTGTTTGTGTAAATACTTTTTAAATTAAGTTAATAATTTCATGAAAAATATGAGCTCATTTTGAATTTGATAACAGCAAAAAAATCTCAAAAATATTAGAACAGATACAATGGAAGCCAAGAGTGGTTGTGCTTTCATGTTTTTAACACCATTGTCTTGTGATAATGGAATAATTGATCTCATTATCTTGAGAAAACCAACTTTGTTTTCTTTGAGATAACAGATTATTCAAATGCAGGTTTTCTAGCACTGTTCCTAGTCCGTCACAGAACCAACACAGAGAGACAAACATTGAATCAGACTCACAGTCATTCCTACCATGAATTTAGACTCAAATCAGCCAAACATGCATGTCTTTGGACTGTGGAAATAAGCCGGGGGAGAAACCATGCATACACGAGGAGTGCATGCAAACTCCACACAGGCTCCCCTCAGGAAACTACTTTTTGTTACTATATAAGAATTATGAAAATAAAAAAAAATAAGTATGTGCAAAAAAATTGTATTAAATCCTTTCTAACTGCTGCAGAAATCAAGGACCTGTGAACCTTCATCCTTTGGATGCAGCAGTTTTTCACTGAAAAAGTTCTGTGGGGTTGTCAAGTGTTCGGGTTGTGGGGTGGGGTCTAACTATTAAGTTTTACAAATCACTCATTTACAAAATTATACATGTACACCAAGACTGTAGCCCCTCCCCAGCTGATATGGGATCTATTTTGATCAGCGAAATCAGGTGTAAAGTATTTACTTTTAAGCCCACCTTAATCATCTCATTATCTCCAGAAAACAAAGTTTGTTTTCTGGAGATAATGAGATAAATTATCTTGTTATCTTGAGTTAACAAGTTACTTTAATCATTATCTCTAAAAAAAAATTGAAAAAGAATAATAGTATAGTCCAGCACGTCTGCTCGCAGCTTCCATAAAAGACAACAAATGACTGAAAAAGTAATTGGCACAAATGGAAAAACAACTGGTGGAACATTTAACTTTTCATAAGATTAACTGACAACAGGTCAGCAAAGTGACTGGAAATAGTATTTTTTAGAGAGGAAGGATCTCTCAGATGTGAAGATGTGCAGAAGTTCACCAATCTACAACAATCTGTGTCTAAAAATAGGAAACAATTTCAGAAAATGTTCCTTAATGTGAAATTGCAGACTTTGATAATCCCACCAATATGCATGGTATAATATCACAAATAGACTCAGAGAATCAGGAGGAATCTATGCGCACAGGGGACAAAACCCAAGGTCGAGGGTGAATGCTTGTGATCTTTGGGCCCTCAGGCGGCACTGCATCAAAACCGACAAGATTCTCTACTGGAAATCAATGTGTGGACTAAGAAAAACATCCAAAAATCTGAGTCTTTGAAGACAGCTCACCAAGCAATACACAATGCAAGTTTAAGCTCTATCATGCAAAGAAGAAGCCATATGTACAGAAATGCCATATCTTCTCTTGACCAAAGCTCATTTTTAAAAGTCTGAGGCAAAGTGGAAACCTTTTCTGTGGTCAGATGAATCAAAGTTTAAAATTCTTTTTCGGATATAATGGATGCTATGTCCTGCAGACTAAAGAGGAGCGTGACCATCCAGCTTATCTGCTGACAGTTCAAAAGCCTGCATCTCTGATGCACTAAGGGTTTTATAATATGGGCAAATTTTGTCTGTGAACGCTCCATCACTGCTGAAGTACATAAAGGGTTTAGAAAATAAACATCTGCTCCCATCTAGACAACATCTATTTCAGGGACGGCCTTGCATATTTCAGCAAGACAGTGCTAAACCACATTCTGCATCTGTCAGCATAGCTTTACAAAAGAAGAGTCCAAGCAGTGTGGCCTGCCTGCAGTCTACACCTTTCACTAACGGCAAACATTTGGCACATCCTGACACAAAAAATCCAGGAACAAGGGTGCAGGACTAAGGATCAACTAAACGTCTGCATCAAACCAGCGGGACACCATTCCTCTCCTAAAAGTCCAGCTACTGGTCTCCTTACTTTTCATATATTTACAGACCGTTGTTAAAAGATAAGTGGATGCTAAATTTCACTCTACTCTTACTGTTTAAGATGTATTGATGCCATCAAATTCATGTGGGTTTATGAGATATGCAAACCAGTTTGCTCTGTTTAATTTACTTCAAATTTTGGGGAATTATCGTTGCAGATAGAAATAGAAAAACAAACATGGAAATGAATATATTTTAATATTAGCATTCATCAACATGTGTTTACATAACACGTTAAAAAATGTAGCAAAATACCAGCTGTTGTTCCTATAAGGAAAGGATAAATGCTAAGACTTTTCCTATAGGTTTCTCATGTCAGTAGAGGTCTTGAGGTTTCAGACAGCAAGAGAAAGATGGAAAAGGGCAGAGAAATCTGTTGCTTTTCACCTTTTGCTCACCATCTGCACTGCTTTGCAACAAAGAAAATGAAAGAAACTAAATTATGAAATATGATGAGCTATTCAACTGTAATGCATAACCTCAGATTAATTTATTTTGATAAAATCCAGTTTAATAGAATGAAATTGTGAGCACAGCTTAATAAAGTAGGTAGACGATTGAATGAGCTGAGCCAAAAAGCTACTAGCAAATACAAGTCCTGCTAGAAGTAGTAGTGAAAAGAAAACAGAAAGAAACATCCATAGATGTAGCCCCAAAACATCCACACTGGAGAAGACTTCGGTTTTTGAAATGTACTTCACTTCACAGACGTGCAGGTCTCCAGGGAGTGGGCCGAGGTGTGACAGAGCCAGACATTAAACAGAAGCTAGGCCAGGTTAGAGGGGTTAGGCGTGGGAGACAGGAGAGAGCCTGTGGGATAGAGCCCTGTGTAGGCACCAACTTAACCTGCCCCCTCCCCCTCATTTCTAGTCCTATCTACTCACCCACACATTCTCCTCCATCCCCACTCCCCCTCTCTGCTCTCCTCTATTTTCTCTCCATTGTATTCATCACCCTCTGCCCACACTGCAAACTCCACGCGAGACAGAGAATAAGAGCCGAGCTTGTGTTTTGCTACAAAGTGACATATAAGAATGTGCTGCAGCACTCCCCCGATTGCTGCCGCTTTCATTCCACACCGAGGACAATTTGAAGTGGTCTGTACTCTTCTAAACAACATCAGCAGACATATACAGAGACAGCCAAAGTTCAGACAGGGAGGTAATCAGTCCCAGGCCAGTGTTTAGTAAATACACACTGTCAGAGGTGAGAGGAGGCAGCCCTGTCAAATCCAGCGCTGTGATAAAACTCCTCAGAAAGGCACTTTGCAATGTGGGAGTGGCAGGATAGCTGGCAATATTGTGTTAACTTGTTAATCCAGAACAAGATTTATTAGTATTGACTTTTTTCTGAATTTTAAACACTACTGTAGGGATTTTCTTATTTTATTCTCCTATGCTCTATATCTGCTTCATCCAAATCAACGAGCCAGATCCTCACGCTGTGATCAGGCAGGAGTCAGGGTACACTCTGGACAGCTCACCAGTCCATCAGTGGGCCTAATTCAAAGATTACTGAATCTAAAATTAAGATGGTGTCATACATATACTTTTAACTACAATAACAGGCATGTACTAGACCACCACAGGACATTTAAAACATGCATGTTACAAGCCATACTGCACTAAATGTTAAGCCATTGGTGGGCTGTTTAGTTATGCTGCTATGGGCTTGTGATGCCCCATGACACACCGAACACTTTCCTCCACTTTGGCTTTTTCCCCCCAAGTTTAAATATATGACAAAAATTTGTGTCATTGTTTTTTTCTTTGTTCTTTTTCAGCAAGTATCCCTGGCTTAGAGTGATAATGCTTGTTGAACCCTCATTCCTGTTCTCTCCAGCCCCTGTCTGTCAATGCAGATGCCCTTCCTGAAGGTAGATTCCTTTCCTGAAGGTATTTCCTTCCTGAAGGAAGATGCCCTTCCTGAGTCTGGTTCTACTGGAGGTTTTCCTTCCTGTCAAAGGTCATTTTTCCTTTCCACCGTCACCCTCTGCCTGTGGATGCTGAGGATGTGGGACTGAATCAAAGAGAAGATTTGATGCAATCCATTGGTTTTCCTTAGCTAGGCAACTATTTTTTATTAATTGTCTTATAGCAGTATATGAACACAGTTATAAACTGGACTAATGAGAATCATGTATTGGATTTGTTTGGACTAAATTGGACAGTCTGTAAAAGTGCCTTAAGATGAGTTTGTGGTGAATTGGCTGAATTGAATTGAATTGTATTAGTTTAGTATTAAAGCCTGGAAGTTGTGAAAAAAGTTGGTCAAGAAGTAAAATAAAGGTTGTTTGTTTGTTTGCTTGCTTGTTTTGTGTATGTGTTTGTATCTACATATGGACATTACTAGAGATAGGAACATAGTACCTCAGCATGTCATCATATTGTAACAAAGTAACTGTTGCATCATATAAAAAATCTACATTTAGATCTCAGAGGATGGTGTTATGTACATACCTGCCAAGGGATAGGGCCAAAATCAAGTCCTGTCTTGACACCTGGCCGTTTCACATTATTTTACTTAGAAGTACTATTATCATATTCAGTAACGGTTTCCTTTGACTTTCACTTTTTGTTTTTTTTCCCATTACAAACTGTTTGTTGTGCATTACTGACCTTTTGAAAGGCCAAAATGAAAAGGAGTAAACGACAGCTTTCAAAGAAAGGACACTAAATAGTATTAAATAGTTTCTGTGTTTCTGTCCTTGTATCAGGCTTTAACACTCTTTTTAGTCAAGTCTTTTTTTCTTTTTTTTTTTAAACAAACTTCAGACACCAGTTTAAAGCTGCTCTTATGTGAAGGTCATGCAGAAAATGCTTGCGCCGTAAGTTAAAGGCCTGTGGTTGATGTGGTCAGCAGTTACTCCACCTCCTCCAAACAAAACACAAAGGGCAGCAAGCGCTCTTCACCAAAGGGGACAGTACCTCTCTTCTGTTTCTGCTCTGCTGCTTTTACAACATGACCGTCAACCTCAACAAGCTTTGTTCAGGTCTACACTCCTCTTTCTGTTTCTGTTTATCTTTATACTTTCTGCTTTAGACTACCAGTTCATTCATGTGCACTCACTGGCCAGTGATTAATAAAGTCTTTGCTCTATCTGCATTTTCTCTGGGTATGTGTCAGCAAAGTTTGTACACTCTAGATTAACATATCTGTTAGAAAGATAAAGGAAAGCAGAGCAGCAGAAAAGGTCTACGTCAATAGGAAATGGCCCTGAGCCACAGGTTGATTGAGTTGGATGAAACACTACTTTCCCCTTACCATGTCCAAATTTAGCACAAAACTCAGGAAATAACCTAAAGAGCAAATGTTTATCTTTTTTAATCTCAGGCCAGCTGCTCTGTCATGTTTGCTTACGCACTGAATTTGTAGTAGTGCGTCACATTTGCTCCCAGCACCCATTTCCCTTGACAGACAGCCTCTTGTGTGGTATAATCACAAGTCTGGTGGCCCAAGGCTGTTCAGGTTGTGTACAGGTTGTTTTTGCTTGCTTTAAAATGTGGAAATGTGCACATGTGTGTGTGTGAACTTTGAGATCTGTAGCTTTATCCTGTAGTCAACAAAGACAATTTCTGAGAACTCGCAGTATGAAAAAAGGAGGACGAGGATATGATTGCCATTTTTCTTAGCAGGCATATTTTCTCAACTGCATGTGTGTGTATGTGCACAGTATCCTCTGATGTTTATGCATGCCCCAGTATGAGTGCTGCATGCCACTCTGATCCCTGTCAGGGCCTTAAGCCAAGCCCGCAGCAGGTCCTGCAGCTAAATTCATAGAACTAGAAGTCTTTCCCAGCAACTGGACATGGACTGACACAGAGATGAAGGAAGTATTGGCAGCGCTCTAGCTTACAGGTACATTAACATTTTTCTATGGTCAAGAGGCAGCAGGCTGGCTCTCATCACATAACTCTCTTCTCCTTAAAATCTGCATCTATGAAAATTTGTCTTTTTAAAATGCAATGAATGAGAATGAAACCATGTAGACTTGCATCACCAGAAATACTTTATGTAACAGCTAGCACACACCTCTCCTGACATACTTTCTAACACATGACCTACAGCAAAACCACACACACAAACATTCATGTCCAAACCCACATCACAGAGTAAAAAAGCAGGCCTTGCCCCATTTTTACTCCATCTAAGTGAGAAATAATGATGGAGTGGAAACATAAACAGCAAAATCAACCAAAAGGAGGAATGATGAGAAAACTTCTGGAGGATGGAATATAACTTGCTTTGTTATGACACAAAACAACAGGCAGGGTGAAGAGAAAACATACAAAACTTAGGAATGAGAGACAGGAAATGTTCAAATGAAAGGCAAACAAAGCCTGACAGCTAGAAAAACATCCACAGCCGTTCCTTGACCGTACATATGCTCCTTGGGCAAGAGTCTGCAATATCAATTTACGTTTGCAATCAGTAGCTTATACATGAAGAAGGAAATGGTGTTTCCTGAAAAATGACCAAAACAGTGATTAAAGGAATAGATTAACCTTTTGGGAGTATGCTTATTAGCTTTATTCATGAAAAGATATCCCTGCTTTATCTGTTCATTAAATATAATTATGGAGATGATTAGCTTGGCATTGCAAGCACAAAAAGTACAAACAGCTAGCTTGACCAAAGCCAGTAAAATCTACCAAAGCAACAAACATAAAGTAACTTGTCAGTTACTGGGCTTTAATGACATATTAGGCAGATTTTGTTAACTTTGGACAGAGTTACACTGTTATAGCTTCCAGGCTAATTGCCCTATTTAGGCTAACAGTCGTTTGGCTAAACTGAGTGAGCTTAACTCAGCCTTGTTTCCCAAAACACAAGGAAGACAAGGAAAAAAATGATTCTTTTTATGTTGAATCAAAGTTGAATGGAGTGTTTTGAATTATGTTGATGGTCATTTTTTGTTGAACACAGACCCACTTTGTCCAGTTGGAGTTTAGATATGAATGACAGCTGGACCTAACATGCTGATGTTTCTCATTGTTTGAACACTCACAGACCAACCCAGCAAGTCTGCCTAGCAACAATTAATGCTGAAATGTATGCTATTGCACACAGGCTGTGTCATTTACCATGCACTGCAATCTCTCTGGATTGATTGGAACAAAATCAATGTTGTTCTAGGACTGACTGCCAGCATTTATAGAGTTGTCAGCTAGCCTTCCTGCACAAGGGGAGTGGCATGGTGTACAATGGCTGTGTTGGAAATTTGTTTAAGGCTAGAGGCCTGTGGGTGTTGACACAGCTGCCAGGGGAGCAGAGATGAAATGATGGAGACAGCAAGCTTTGGATAAAAGTACTTTAAGAGTTGAGGTCACAACTTGGAGATGATGAACTGTGAGGGGAAGTGAACATATGACTAAGTTTCAAACGGGAAATGCATTAGACGCTTAGAACATGATTTGATTCCTGAAAATGCATTGACCACAATTTATGTGCTGAGCAGATAAAGGCTTTCTATGTGTGGCACCCATATGTCTGTGTGTGTATTTATCGGGATCTGTGTTGAGGAAGAACTGTTTTTATCATTAGCAGCAGTTATACTTCAAGGTGACCTCTGGCTCTCTCATCAGCCAACTGTGTTTTGTTGTGTGTTTTGCTGAATGTGCGTGCATGTGTGTGTCAGCAAGTTATTTGTCCTCATCAGGATTAAGGGGCTTTTCAGTAAGAGGAAGCTTTAATGCTACTTCACCCCTGGTGCCTTAACCCTGCAGCCAGCAACCTTTGTTATTCAATGCTGGTACTTCTGGTCTCACACAACAGAACTCTTCCAAGAAGATGTGAAAATGTCCCAGAAAAACTTGGAACAGTTTTATTTATTTATTTTCATGTGACAATGACCTATTATTGAAAACACACAACAGAAAAACTTGAAATAGAGTTTCATTTTTCATGTGACAATGACCCAGCAATGAAAACACACTGACTGCTTTTTTTAAATGGAAACACATTTGGTCTTAAGGCTGAGCCACACTAACAGAGTAACACTTGTTTTGACTGAAAGGCTGCAGGGAAAGAGGGAGGATTGTATCTTTTTCTTAGATGATGTAACAGCTCTTTATTATGCCCTTAGATCAGCCACCCTCCACACACTCACCACATGCACACATGACAACGCACAATAAAAGAGAAGACAGTCACCGGAGTCAAACATTTGTATTGCCACGTACCAGGGGCCACAAACTCCACCAGAGAAAAAACTGGTCAGACCTAACACACTTACATAACAGCACTCCCAGACAGCAATGCATCTTCTACTGCAACTCATAAACCCGTGTTATGAAACTGCAGCCAAATAGTCTTATTGTAGTGTAGCCTAGAAACATGTAAAGGTCAAGGCATTTGTCATCAATAAACATACAAAACTTATAGTATGTTAATAGCTTTATATTTCTGTAATTGCAATGTCATTAAAGAGACATAGGAGACCTTGCAAAGCCATTAATTACAACGTTATTGTAGTTCTATGGTTAACGGCTCTTAAGGAGTAAGGAGTGACTGTTCGAGGTTCACATTATATCATTAAACAGACATAAACAATCTGCAAGCCTCATAAGTCCTATTGTTTTCTTGACAGATAATGATTAATGAATCTGTTAGATGTCTGTTAGAGACAGATAAAATATTATGCACGAACAAAACATTCAAAATGCCACAACAAACTATTTAATAAATATGTGTTTAACATGTGTGTTTATGGTTACTGACTTGTTTTCTACCTCCTTAGGCAAATATTTTGATCGTAAATCATTTGCCAAACAAGACAAAAGACAAAACTGTCAAAGATACAGTTCAGATCAGCTTGACTGATCACAACATTTCTCTAAATAAAACAAAACAAAAAAAAAAAAAAAAAAGTGTAATAATATTTTTGTAGTTTATTTTTTGGCTTTTATTTTTATGTAGCAAAAGTCTTAAATCATGACATCAAAGTACACACCCTTCATTTCTCCCTTTCTTCTGGGTTAGATGACAGTAAAAGTAGTTTTGAGGGTTTGCAAATTACTCATAAATATGGTTGCTGTGACAGTTTTCCCTGTTAAATATCAAAGACCTCAGATAATTGCAGATTTTAATATCAGCTGATGACAGACATCACCCATAGTATCATTAACCCTGCAGGTACTCTACACTACAAAGTCTTGATTATCACCCTGTGCACCCGTGAATAATTTTCTTTTACTGGTTTACCAATACAAAAGTATGAAAACAGCTTTGGTGAAATGGGACCAGAAGTACAGCTCTCACTCAAATTAGCCTCTGGAAACTAATGTAATTATTTAACACTTCAGTGGGTCGTGGAGGTGTTGAGATGAGGGGGAGTGAGGGGTGGGGGTGGTAAGCTCGAGCTGACATGATTTCATGCAGAAAATTTATTCAGCTGTCAATATCATTTAGATCTGTGCCGGTGAGCACTGGAGGTTGTGGAGGCAGGGTTGGGGAGTGGGGGGTTTGCAGATTGCAGCTCAATTGTAATGACATTGTCTTCAATCTTCTTGTCTGTATTCAATCTGAACATATATTCATGTACGTGCACAAGTAGTAAAGATTTTGTGATGGCTAAGCAAGACTGACGGTGTAATAGAACAAATGGTCTTTAATTTAATGTGAATCACACAACAAAATTCAGTAAATCTTTGTCAGGTTCTCTGAAAACAGTTCTCATCGTTTCCTGATGATGAAGGAATGATCAAATCAGTTATACACCCACAATCTCACCCTTTCTGAGTGGCCAGTGTCACTCCCATCACACCACCCCAGATAACATCCCCTCAGATCTTTTCCATTCCAACTGTGAACTCTGTTTGAACCAACGCCTTTGCAGAGACAAAGATATGACATCAGAGGGAAAGAAAATGAAGGGATGAAGAAGATTTTCATTCAGGCACCAGGTCAGCAATCGGACTTTTCCTCCCAGTTCTCACACTGTGAGAAAAGCTGGAAGAACCAGCTTGCATTCCAAATGCAGTTAGTGAAGGACTTCAGAGACATGGAGAAGACAGTGAGGAAAAGTCAATGTACAGACAGCGGCAGGAACAGTCAACAAAGCAACACCCTGTATCATTTACATGCTTGAGCATGAAACGTTAAAATCCACAAAGAGATATTTGCATTTTTTTCTAGTAATTTGCAAAGGCAATTCAAGAATGACAAGAGTGGCTGTTGCTGAAGAGGATGCCACTTGTCAAAGAAATTTTTCTCAAAGCTGTCTCATCATTAGACTGGCTGTTTCACAAGTAGAGACTGGTGTCAGGCATGTTGCCAAGTTAAAATACATGTCATATAGATACATAGGCTAGTGATTAATGTTTCTGTGAGTATTTTGCATGTGTGTGTTATTTTGTTTCCTTAGGCTCTGTAAGGGTTCTGACAATTATATCTGTTTGTGAGGTCTGAAGAGTACAAGAAGGGGAAGCAACCCGAATGAGAAGGCACAGAGGGGGAAAAAAATGTAGATAAAGATACAATTCTGCTGAAAGAGTGCGCCCACAGAATGCCCCGTAAATCGACAGGTCTCTGCTTGTTGCATAACTGTGAGAGTGCAGAGACAAACTATGCACCATTAGGGTGCATTCACACCAGGATGATCTGGGGATTGGGTTCAGCTGGACAGAGAATTTTTACACCTTTTTTTGGTTCGGTTTGCTTTCAGCTTGCACTGTGCTCAAGTAGACCAAACCTCCTGGACAAATCTGCTCACCGGGGGCAATATTCCCCGAAGCAACCATGAACCAACAAGAAAGAAGACTTTGAACGTGCATTCACATTGCCCCAGATTCACATCGTACTATCTGCGGAAACTGGTCAGAGTTCTTTCGAAGTGAACCAAACAGCATCAGAATCAGAATCAGAAATACTTTATTAATCCCTTTGGAAATTCCTCAGGGAAATTTGTGTTTCCAGTACAACCCGTCCAAGACTAGACAGTAACAACATATAACACAAACAGGATCAGGTAGGATCAGTGTGAATGTATCATTAAACTGTATTTAATGGGGCTCAAATGCAGTATCATTCATATTGGACTTCTTAAAAACACTCATAATTATATAGTTTATTTGGTGACACAAGTTTCTACCCAAGTTCTGATAAAGTCCTGATAAAATGAGCATGTGCATGTTCTATGTCTCACTGTGAACTGGAACTGATGATCTCTTTATACCACACTAATCATCATTTGAGTACAATTATGTTTGTGAAATTTTGGGCATATCAGGTTCATTTTTCTGTACATTGCAGATGCTACCATGTGTGACTGCGTATTTGTACCGTCTGATTCTGCCGCTTAAGGTGGGCGTCAGATTCATGTGGCTTTAGCGTCTAAACTAAAGGAGGTCAACAAGAAGTTTGAGTGTCAGGTTCATAATTCATCTGCACTTTGATATACTTTATATTTTCATCACAGTCTTTTCCCACCATGACAGCATTTGTTTCGATCTTACCCATGTTAAAATAAACACACTCCTGAAAGCAAACACCCACCCACAGTGATTGTTATACATTCAATATAAGTTTAGCATTGTTCCGTGCTTCTTCTTGAGAAGTGTACTTGCTTCTTATCGGATAGTGACGACACATATCTCACAAGATTTCTATGGTATTTTTAGATGACTTCAAGTTGCTGGTTACTTCTCTTACAACAAGGGAGGGGTGCATACAAAGAGGCTCTGTGCTCAAGACAAAGCAAACAAGCCGGCATACAAGCTGCCTTCTAAATGTGGTTTTGTCTGTGCGCACCAACTGACTTGTGCACATATCTATTGATTTGTCTGCACAGGAGACTTTTTGAACATGAAAGTATTAGATTTGTGAGTTAGAAGGTTAAAAAAAAAAAAAAAATGTATGTAGAATTTTAGTGTTTGAGCATTTTTGTCATTTGAGCATGTGTGAATTTATTTTGTGTACATAATTTCTAGATGTTTGCGTGTGTATTTGAACATATATTTGTAAATACCCTAAGTTAAAGACAATATGGTTTACACGGTTTTACAATCCATGTGTTACACAAACAAGAACCCAAAGTTACACAAAAAGATTAAGTTTACGCAGTTCACACACCCTGTTTAACACAAACACAATGATAGTAGATTTTTTTCTCCATACATGAACAGCTGATCCCTCAAGTGTTCAATACAGTGTAATTCTGGAGGTAGCCTTGAATAAAAACCCCACTCTGTGGGGGCGAGCATTGTTATTTTGGATGATAAAGCTCATCTTGATATCTTGGCATTGATATTGCCTCCAATGATGACAAGCCTTGTTTTTCCAGTGAGAGAAAACAAAGCTTGTCGTCCCCATCCCCACACCATCACACTGCCTCCACCAAAAGCTGTGACCCCATCATTGCTGCAGTCAGTGTAGGGCTGGCTGTATCTTCTCCACACTTTAACCCTAGGTAGTCAGTATCTGGACTTATTACTGAACAAAACATTCCTCTACATGTCCAGGTTCCACTACACATGTTGCTGACACCAGCAAAGGTGGACCTGCTGGTGAAGGGCATTCATTGCAGTCAATAACAGAATAAGCTGTTTGGCATTAGACTAAAAGATTTGGCAAGTTTTTCATGGGTGCAGCCCACATACTCACCTCTGCTGCTCATTCCACAAACGTGGTGTCATTTAAAGGGGAAACAAACAAGCTTTCCAACATTATAAATTTATTGCCAACAACTACAGTTTCAAAAAAGAAACAATTGACCAAACACAAACTTGTTGTACAAGACTTTCTTGCTTGGTAATTTGTTACTACACATTTAGCATTTCAAGCAGCAAATTAAATTCTCTTCTAAATTTAACTAGGTAGAAACCTTACTGTTTTTATTTAACAGGGTTGTGGTTGTAAAGGATGTATAAGTAATGTATAAAGTAATTTAACAGCACACAGACAGATTGGATGTGGTTCAGAGTGAATTAATCAAACTGCAACATTGTTCAATATGTCATTAATTAATTAATGCTTTTCTGGGTGAAATGTGAAAAACCAACATGATTAGTTCATTGATCTGATCAGAAAGTGAAAATTTAACTTTCTTTATCTTTGGGATGTCCATCCTACGTTGGGAGCTGGCCTTTGTCAAGCACCCTGTCCTAATTATAAAAGGTCTGACTTTGAATTGAATCTCGGTTTCAATCTGAGGAAATATTATCATAAAATTATGACTTTAAAACCCAAGTATGTACTTTGCATAGAAGAGTGAAAACCTTGACATTATCAAGATTCCATCTCCTCCTTCCTCCTCCTCTTCTTTTCTGTCAATTTCTTTCACTCCTCACTGTTACATGTCTAACTCTTCCACCCACACGTATCCTATTTTATAAAAGACATACTGTGAAATATTAAAAAAATAGCAGGATTGGTGAGAGTGTTTCCAAGTTTCTTCTCATTGGCCTAAGCTGGAGTTGAGTGGTCCATTGTCCACTCTGCTCCGGCCACCATCTGTCACCCAGCTGATACCATTGTGGGCACTGACAGTGACTGCGGCTAGGCTTACGTCACTCGAGAGCTGAAAAAAACAGCGTAAATGTCAGAGGAATTAGCTGCCTTGCTGGCGCCCACGGAGCCCGGCATGACAATGGGTAGGAGAGGAGAGGGGACAGTGGTTACAGTAGTTGCAGAGCATCAGTAAGCCATATGAATCTGCTCTGCTCACAATTCACCTCTACCACCACCCCCCCAAGTCCTCTTGTTGTTCCTTTCTTTCTGTATTTCACTTCTGTTGCCAACTCATTTTTTTTTTTGTACTTGTCCCCCCACCATCCCCCCAAACTCTCTCCTTTCCTTGCTCTCTCTCTGTATCACTGTCTCACCCACCTCGCCTCTGCCCGCAAGCAGTTTGGAGCAGATTATAGCCCTACCACCCCCACTCGCCCATATACACAAACATTCAACCGGGGTTCTGACGCACGCACACACACACACACACACACATATAAATGTATGTAAACACACTTTGAGACTTTGTGTATCTCTGCCACCTACAGTGGCACTACATCATCCTCTCCCAGCGGTGCTCAACCATGAACTTGTTTAGAACATGCTGTCCACTCCAAATGCGGTCAGACATGTGATAAAATGCCCCTGCACGCCAAATTACTAAACATGCCCATTATCAAAGTCAAACACACACCTCTTCTGATAGTTATGATGAAGGAAAGTGATATCAGGGTGAACCGCAATGCACCCAATGATTAGATGTTCAACAGAATCAAGCTGTTTTTTGTAATCACATGTTTACTGTGTGTAGTGGTAAAGGAAACCCTCAATTAAGACCCATGCACTTTAATATAGCGATGGCAAGCCATTTTTCTGAGAAACACTGCGCTATTTCAATGACAAAAAGGATCATGTCTTCAAAATGAGTTATTATACATTTGAGGGCCCCTTTTAGGGGAAATTGCAGTGTAAACTAGAATATTTTCTCTTCAACATTTTGCACTTAGATCAGGCTTTTATAGACACGTTTTTGATGGTGCAATAATTATAATGTCTCTGACTGAGAGGGGACAGCAATGCAGAGGAGATGCAGGTTCAAGAACCTTGTGTGTGTGCATAAATTCTCTTCCTTTGTGTGTGCATGCATGAGCTCCTGTTTGTTTTGTCTGCCATTCTGGCCAGTGTGTAGTTGGAGCATGCTACACACAGTACAGCTGAAGGGGGGACTGCGTGGGCCTGACCTGCGATCTCACCACCCACCATACACATACACGCACAGCTCAAGAAACTGCCTCGGTTTTAGCCTGCAAGAAAGAGTGTGCACTTAGCTGTGTGTATTTGTGGGGTAAACAAAAATCTCTGTTTCCTTTTCCCCTTGGCCTGAGACTTTCCCTCTTTCTGTGTGTACGTGCCTATCCCTTATTAAGAGTGTTTCTACATCCTCCTCAGGGAACAGCTATGACTGCAGCTGTCCCTATGACAACCTTGGTGCAACTGTCAATCACCAGGGTTGCCTTATCCTCCTCGGCGTGCATTCTGTACATGCAGCTTCCTCAGCTTTGTCAGGTGTGTAGATGGCATGTCAGACAACTGTATAGCTCAAATCAACAAATGCACGCCACATTACCGCCATAGTGATTTTAACCGATTCACGCTGCGCATCTGTAAATGCTGTCATCTGCTTGCCGCGTCTCATCTCATTTTTATTCTCAGTAATGTACGTTTTGAGTGATTGTACAAGCAGCATTAAATGTTCGTGACAGATTTAACTGTTTAATCCACTTAAATTACTTAAGTATTTTACAAATAAAGAAACAGATCACTGCTTTGTCAAATATAACATTTACTGTTGATGCATTAAAGCTGGTGAAGATGCAAATGCATGTGTTTGTGTGTTGTCTGTGTGCATACCCTAAACTCTACAGTCTGTTGGTAATGAGTGCCCTGAGTGCTCCCTACTACACCTAACTGATCCAGTAATTGCTTTTCCTCCTCTGCATTTATCATCATCTTTCTGACCTGTCATGTTAGCCGGGCTGAGCTAAGCTCAGGAGGGCCGAGCGAGGTGTAGAACTTTATGGTGGAGATATTGGTGAGTCAGTCTGGATGTAGCAAAGGCATCGGTCCACTCCCTTGGACAGGGAGGTGTGGAGGAGAGGAAAAGGAGGTGAGAACCAGAAATGGTGATAATAAAATGGAAGAAACTATGACCTGCAGCTGGTCATCATCTGTAAACAAAACACAACAACAAATAATTATATTTCCATTGTATTGTTTTGTTTTTAAGGTTTTCTCCACATTTTTCTCCATTTGTCTTTAATAATTTAAAAAATGACACACTGTTGACATCCCCACACCCCACTAAAGTTATTGTCAGGACAAACTGAAAGAATGATGGCACTTTTAACAAAAACAACTTGTGCCTAATCAGATCATGACTCAGGGTCAGAAACAGCGGTGACAATCTGACCGGATGGTGTTGTGTTTAGTTACAAGCACACCAAAAATACCTGAACAGTGTATACACTCACACAAAAGAGACTACCCAGAAAATTTAAACAAATAGCAAGGCTTGCAACTGAGTGTGTGTGTGTATGTATTTGCATGTGTGAAAAAGAGGGAGCGTACTGTATGTGGGGGAGGGTGTGCCACTGCTGCTGCTTGTGGGGATTTGATGCTGATGAGGTCTGTAATGGGAGTGAACAGGGAGCGTGAGGGGAATAGATTGGGACTTCATTGGTGCGCCCACTCTCCCCATGCACTGCAGTATGCTTGCCTATTTATTCCCCTATTTCGATGCGCCTTTGCTGTGACCTTTTTCCAGCCAATGACAGCAAAACCCCAATGCCACTAGAGAGCTACACATCAACTGCTAAGCACCCCTCCTCTTCATGACTTCCCTATTCCCCCTATCATTCCTCACAGTCAGTCTGGAGCTGCAGTTTTTTAATCAGGGATGGAACTAAAATTAATTGCACTTGATTATTCTGACGTGGATCACATGATCCTCACTGGATTCAGAATATTTGATTTACAGAACTGAAACATAACATTAAAATATGTAAGTTTGTTGATTTTATATTTTCTATAACCGTCAACAAATCTCAACCAATGGATAAAAAGAATGTTCAAACAAATATTAGCTTGACATCAATGAGCAACTCTATCCATTGCACTGAATGACACTGATGTTGGAGCATGAATGGTGTGGTTTATTTTAAGTCAATCCTACATGTAAGGCTCTGGTTCCAACTATAAATCAGTGGCACATATCAGCTGCTAAAAGCAGACCTCATACCCAGTTTCACTAAACTTTCCTGGTAGGAGGCATCATAATTCATTCATTCTTTTTGAAAAATATACAAAAAGAAAAACTAAATTTCCACAGTTGATCATTTAAAACACATTATGCACATTCAGGGCTGTCACAGCAATTTATTTTTGCATCGCACACCAGTAGTATGTGATGGGACACCAGCAACACACTGGCCATTTTAGATGTGCACCATTGCGAATTCACAGAAGAAACCCAACAAGACATTATCAGAGGAAGTGAGGATGAAAAAGAGAAAAGTTACACAGCAACAGACAAGACAGCAGTCAACAGCAAAATGATTTTACTGGCTGCACAGAGCTCAGAGAGGAGGATGCAAGATGGATGCTGGATTGCAAAACATGCCAAAGTTCTGGAGTGCTGCTTTAAATTTAATTAATTTGCATAACATATTTTAGTTTATATTTAATTCAGTGTATATTCTAAAGTTTAACAGAACAGAAATCTGAATATTAAAAATAAAAGCTTGATTTATTGATTCATCAGACACCTAATCTCATGCACTATCACAATGAATTGGATAAGTGTCAAATCATAATGGATTGATTTTAGTCCAGCATAAAAAACAGAAGCTGCTAACATCTACATGCTAGCTAGTGTGTAGCTAACTATATAAGAATTTGTTTGCAGTCATGTTTCATGTATCACAAACTGATCCACCAGCATTCCAACTTACTTAAAAGTTAATTTTATACAATGTCTCTACATACTGCAGACAACAGCTCCTTTACCTCGTGTCTACTTATGTAAAAACAATCAACAACCATTTTCCAGTAGTTTTTGGCAAATTTGAACCATTACTGCTCTAACTCATTTTCAAGTCACATGGAACACTCAAAATAAAGATGCTGGGGTGAATCTGCAACTGCCTTGACTTATTCATATTTCCAGTTAACTTTTGGCTTTGCTTGTGGGTTAAAGTACCCAGTTGTGTATGAAAATCACAGTTTTTCTATCTAACTTTCAGTTGTGGCCCTGACAGTCGTCTGGAAGTAGTAGCAGCATTCTTTGAAATAGTAACATCTTAGGTAGGAATGAATAACGTCTGGGCTGGGAGCTGGTGAAAAGCTGGGAATCAGGAGCAAGGTAAACTAAAACTTTGTAAGTTTCTGCCCGTAATGGGTTTACAATAGCAGAAATCTTTCCAATGTTTCCTTTTAAAAAAGCAAAACTGTCGTTTTGATCCAACTAGCAGTTTCCAGACGGCGTTTCTGCATAAATAAAAGAGGATTATGTATCCAAGGCCATTGTTAAACGCTATGGTTGTTGTTAGATGGACACAGCTACACAAATATAGTGTAAATGAAGACAAAGCAAATCTTCTGTAATAGGTAATAACCCAGATGGTAACACAACCAGATTAAAAAACAAAACATGCTGCCCGGCATGATGGCCTCAGACAAAAAGACTACATTCAGCCAAAAAAACAGATGGAAAACACTCCTTCTGTCTCTTCTCCTCCCTCATTTTCTTTCCTGCTGTCTCTCCTCGCCTCTTCCTGATCTCCCTCACTACCACACACACACACACACACTGCCACTCTGCTTCCTTTTAGTTTTCACATGCAGTTCTGTAGAACACATGCAGGCAACACAACAGAAATAGAAAAAGGTTAAACAACGTTCACTCAGTAAGAAGGGACAGGAAACACTAAATGACACTAAAAATAGATAAAACCTTGGGTGAGAAAAAAATACCCAAAGATCTTGAAATAGCTGGTCAAACAAAGGCATGGATAAATGAGAGGGAGAGTGAGGGGTTTTTTATTATTATTATTTTCAAGAGGAAGCCCCTCTACTCTGTCTTGCTTTGTGTTTGTGTGTATGCATGTGTGTGTGTGTGTGTGTGTGTGTGTGTGCACTCTCTTGCTCAGCGACTTCCTGGTTGCTAGGTTACGGCACTTGTGGCCACCATCCATAGTCTGAAGGTGCTTTCATGCATGGGCAAAAGGCAGCCTTATTTTTCGCCCATCATTTGAAATTTAAAAGAGCAGGAATAGAAACATGTGCATTTTCAATTAGGGGAACACCAGGCACAGCATGAGGGACATCAGACAGATCAATTTGTACAAAGACGGCTTGTGCTTTGGATGCACCATGGAAAAAAAGAGACGACTTTAAATTACCTCCACTAACAGCCACAGCAGGAAGGAATTGAGGAAAAGTGGAACATTGCAAATGCAACTTGTGAGTTTCTGTGTTTGTTATTAATACTTAATATCAATGCCAATTTTGACCAAATATATCATGACAATGAGTCATTTCACAATACCTTATTACCAACTGCACATTTGCAGAAATCTTGCACCCTGAGGCAAATACCTGAAACCATTTATGCATCTTCTGCCTTGTTATACAATTGCCACACACTAGCAGACTATTTTTCCAACACGTCAGGAAAAGTCCTCACAGAAACAGATTAAATTAAGTGAAATGAGGACTGCCTTACACACTTCTGCATGCTAGATAGTGCTTTAAATTCTCACAAAATGTTACAGTTCAAGTGCATACAGCTGATTGAGAGAGAATCAGCTCTACCTTATCTTTGAATGAAAAGCTGCTCATCAGTTAAATAAAGGTCATTGTGCTTTGCTGACGGATCATGTGTCTAGTATCATATTGAATATGAATACACAGACTAACTCGTATTACACACAGGTCATCTCCAAGCACATGTATCAGAGCACCAGTGAGGCCTGTGTAAAAATATCTCATAACCCCTCTCAGCCTCTGCTAACTTAATCTAACAATAGAACCCACTTGTAGATTCATAATGGCAAAGATTCATAATTAACATATCAGAGAATAAAAGTGACATAAATTCCCTAAATTGCCATTACTCCTTTACTAAAATCAGTATAGTGGTAAATTTACAATTTATTCTCATTTGCTGAGTGAGTGTGAAACTTAAACTGCTCTGAAACAAATTACTTCAGTGAAGCACAACAACAATCAAAACACGTTTTCCAGTAAGAGAATCATTGTTTTCACAGATTACTGTATTCTGTACCTCCCCATAGTTACACAAAAATGTACTGAGCACAATGGCACCATTTAGGGAAAAAAAGGGAAAAAAAATCCACACCCTTACCCATTAGAGACTTGAGTTCAAACAAAGCTAAACCACAGGGCAAGACCCATATTTCATTAGGAGAGGAGGGTCAGAGTTTAAGTCCCAAGGACATGCCGTTTCCTCTCCCTTCCAGGACTGCAGAGCGTGAGGTGGACATTGTTTACTGGACGCCAAGTCTCCCTGGTCTCCCTCTGGGCAGGAGGGAGTTGGCTTGCTTTTAGTGCACAGCAAGTCAAGGTGATTTAAACCAGCCAAAGTCCGAGTGTTGCGCACCGGACCTGGCTCCTCATTCTTCCAGTTCCTGTCTTTCATTCGTCCCTTAGTAAAAAGATCACAGTGCTTTTTATTTCTGTGTTTTCAGGAGGTTGTTATCGTGTCCTTGGGAGCTGATTTATAAGGTAACCTTGTGCGCTGGGAGCTGCTTTCACTGGTATGCTCTTCTGTCTTTAATTGTGGGCTGCAGTACCGTGGCCCTGAGATGCAAAACACATTGCAGCAATAAAGAAGAGGAAAAGTCTGGAAATGCATAAACATCTGAAATTATGGGAGAAACCAGAAGAGGTAGATCATTTTTGATAGGATGCATATGATGAATAGTGCAGAGGGCTTAAGCAAAAAGCTTAGTATCCTTTGAGTTATTTCTGTACTGAATTTCTGCACACCTCACAACATGATTCACCCTGGTGTGCCCCTTTTAGTTCACTTGCTTGGTAATGCAAGGCAGGAGGACTGATGAAACACAAAATCATGAGCAGGAAATTGGAGAAAAACATATAGAAAACAGTTGTTACAGTTCTGCATATTGAAATATATATTGAACCTTAAATCAATCCCCTGATAAAACATTAATATTATAAAAACCTATTTGCTGTATTAATTTATTTATTAATCTTCAGTCACATTTCCTGTCAGACATTAAAGAGCTGCTGCTCTGTAGCTCAGTTTCCAGGAGTATGGTATCATACTGTATGAGGTACAGTAACCTCTTGCTCAGGCATTCAGACTCAAAGCAGTGGGCTTCTTGTTGCCTCTCATGAGCCTGACGCCTGTGGGCATGAGGCACGGAGGCACGCATTTACATTCTCCAGCTGGGCAGTTATTTTATTCCACTACACCGGTGCATGACAAAGTAGTTCATTTTCTGACCAGTTCCTTCCCATGCATCATTTCTCCCATTCAGGTCTTAGTTTGTTTGTTTAAATTGTGTCATTTGTAATCTAGAAGAAACAGAAAAATGCAACCTTATATTCTGCATAGTCACCTGAAAGGATATTTTGTATTGCTTGAAGATTCAAGGCCACCGTAGGACTGAGACCAAAGTTCATGTACAGTACACTCAAAAACTGTGCTTTAGAGGGAAGCTTTGCCGCCGGCATGTAGGCAGGTAATGCAGGAGATGAAATGTCTTAATAGGAAGTGAATGGGAACCAGACGGGCCTGAGCTGAGCCAGGTCTTCCATTAATCTGTTCTTCCAAGAGAGAGGCTCGTAAACAAGGCCAAGATGGCAGGATGTAGCAGGGGAGTGAGGGAGGAGGTCAGGGAGATGTGGAGGTAAAGCGGAGGCCTTCGTGAGGCACAGCGAAGGTCAGTGTGAAGGAGGGGCTGCTACGGGGACAGTACTTGCTCCTTCAAAGGAAAGAGGAGAGAGCATTGATCTGCACAATCCCTCTGATGTTGAGGGCATAAACACAAAAAGGTACAAACACATAGAGACAATCTGGATGACAAGCTGCCACACTCTTTTAAGTCTCCGCTTTGTGAGGTGCATTGTTTGGGGGAGTGGAGATGAATCCATCCTATTAGCCTGTGGCGAGGACTTTTAAGGCCAATAAAAATCACGCGAATGATCTTAAGATTGATTTCAAGCAAGTGGAAATGGTAGCCCGGTAGTTCTACCCATCACTCAGCATAATGCATCCAACTCTTATTTCTTCTCCACAAATATGCCAACTCACACACAAGCACACACATGCACGCACAAGCACATTAAGTCATTTCTCCAAAATGCAGTGTAACCTCAAAGAACTGGGTTGAAATGGGGTGCAGACAAAGAAAGAGGGCATTTTTTTTAACTTTTTTTTTAGTCTACTCATAACAGCATAAACCAAACATATGCTTAAACAAACAGACATGCAAAAATCGTCAAGGCTGCTGAATGTCTGATCAAGGCGTTTGTTTCGTTTGTGGTACTTTTGCAGATGAAGAGAACAAACACAACAGAGTCCAGAAATTTGATTTAGTGTATGTCGCATGAGCTGGGAGGAAAACCAGGACACTGATGGAGCAAAATGGAAAACAAAGGTCTTCTCCTCTCCTCTCGCCCCCGCAGCCTCCTGAGCACAGCTGTCTACATGGCTGGGCTGTTTTCACTGACAGCCTGTGAGAGCCATGAAACAGGAGGGCACCAGGGACCTGGGCCACCTCGACAACACGCGCCCCCACAATCTGCTGTTCACAACGCACCCCAGCCCTCTTGCTCCTCCCACCCCCACTCTAACAATCTCCTTCACTTTTTCAAATATTTCATCCCTCGGGCTCTCTATCACTCTCCTTCTCTGCTGCACCGTACTTTCCCCCCCTCTGCTCTATCAGATTTTCTGTTTGTGCTTGTCATTTTCTCTCCCTGATTCTCCCTCCTTATTTCTGCCCTCCAGTGGCCCTCTCACACTGTCACATCTCCATGTTTTTGTTGCTTGGCTGTCAGGTCCCATGTTTTTGCCTCAGCCGCACATCATTTCTCACAAAGATGAAAGGAAGGAGGGGGAGCATGAGATGGAAAAAACAGAAAGTCCAGGCTGATCCGGAGGAGGTTAAGAAAGCATGCAGGATAAGAGGGAGGCAGAATGAACAAACCAACAACAAACAATTTCTTATTTTGACTGGCTGCACAGTGCAATGGCGAGGCTGCCTGGGATTTAATAAGCACTTCTTTGGCATTAGGTTCTGCTTGTTTTCCTTGTTGCTGAGGCAGAGGCACTCGTTTCCCCCATTTTCAGCTGCAGACAAGTGTGCCTGTATGTATGTGTGTTTAAGGGGGGAGATCTCAGCCAAGGTTTATGAAAGAAGGAGAGTCTTTTAGCCCCCAACCCCCTTCTCTTTGCTGTCTTCTCTAACTGAGAGAGCTTAACTGTGAGGTTTATGGCTGGAGGGAAGGTGTAAAAGCTGAGGTAGTGATGATGGGGACAAGCTCCCCTGGAAAGCCCCAGAGGGAGACAGCTCCTTTGCTGTAAATAAACAACCTTTCTTTCATGCATCTCAAACCCTCAAGGACAGCCACACATTGCTATACCCCCTTTCTCCCTATAGTTCTTGCTCTCAATGTCCCTTTCTCTCATATGCTTTTCTTGCATTTCCCTCCCCCTTACTTTCTGTCATGAAACACTCAAACATTGTCACCCCCCTACACACACACCAACTCACTAAAAACCTTCTCTTAACACGTTAGATCAAAGGAGATGAAAATGAGATCTTTGTAATTCCATTTTTTCCCATCCCAGCCCACACCATTGTGGTATTTTTCATCTGTCTTTTTTTTTTTTTTTTTTTTTTCTCAGAGAGGCAAACAACAATGAACAATGTGGGGATCTGTCGCATTCTTCCCATGAGAGAAGACTTCTAAAGGCATCTTCTATTAGGTATAGAGAGAATAGAGGAAAAGAGGAACACCCCCACTGTGCAAACAAAATCAAAGTGAGAGCCATAATTCAGCACTTAACCTCCCTGTGGTATCAGATTTGCTGTGAGTTTACTGTACGTTAAACTAATTTTGAATCCGGTAACCTTTAAAAGGAAAAACACTCATGCACTTTTTTAGCATGGTAGGTCTGCAGATCATAATGTTAATCCTTACTTGAGTGTGAGGTTATGAAATCTAAATAGATTTTAGATGAAGCAACAAACCAGACAACCAGTGCTTCTTATTTCTTGTTGTGATGCTTTACCCCTTGACATGTCCTTCGAAACATGTCTAAAACAGGCCACGAGTGACAAGTTGTCAATTGCTGCAGCACGAAAGTGAGACTGAAGGTCAAAGGCAGATTTCTCACATATCCTGTGTGCAGCCCTGTTTTCACCCGATACACATAACACATCTGATTAGCTTGCTGCTCAGTCCACCCACATAAGCAGCAAGCGTATATGCTGCATACACACTGTACGTTTCTAGAGGATGCCTCGACTGCTCCGTGCAATGCTGCCTGTGATTGGCCTCTGCTCCTCCTTCTTCTCTCTGCCTCTCATAGATATGTCACTGCTTGACTCTCACTACTCTGCACTGTGGGATTGACCCACTTCTTATGCTAGTGAGCTCAAGTGAAGGTCCCCAGGAGAACCAATAAGCACACAGACATGCACACGCTGGCATAAGAACATCACATATTATATGACTGTGTACATAAGATAATATACAGTGACGAATGCTTAATAATTCAATCACTGGAGCGTGAGATCTTCAGCCCCCACTGCATCTAAAACACACTAACACAAATATACACTTCCACTAAAAGGACTGTCAATGATTGCATTTAAACTGAGCTCAATTCTCCCACTTCCTACCTATTAGTTTGGTCACAATGATGTTTACATAACTAATGAAAATTAACCAGAACTGCACCAATCCAACAAAAAATGAGAAACCTACTGCACCCCTGACCCGACCCTGAATAAGCAGGAGAGAATAGATGGTTGAATGGATAAAATGCATTGCTAAAGATTATGCTCTATAGCCTCTCCCTTACAGAAAACCATCTGGCCTTTTGTCTTCAGTGGGAAAGTTTTCAATCAGCATTCAGACCTGTGTCAGATGACTTAAGCTTTAAACTTGCAGTAATGGAAACATCTCTTCTGGGAAGACACATTCATTTCTGCTGCATTTGTAGCTGCAAAAGTGAGTGTAATCCTGAAAAAAAGTTTTCAAAAACTTGTCTACCAAAGTGTCTCACATAAAAACTCAGCTCACACACTCTTAGTTTGTATTCACACTAGTCCACTAGACTCAATCAGTTCAAGTTTGCTTGCACACTGCACTTAGTCAAACATACCTTTTGAATAATAAATTCCCCTCTTCGCCTGATGTGGTGCAGCATCAAGAATTACTGAAGAGAAGTTAAACAATGAATAAGATAACTTGGTCATCTATTGGTTAAAGCAGGGCAACTTCCTTTTCCACCACATAAGTTGTAGTCCAGTTCCTGAAGTGAACTGTCTGTGATTTTAGGCGGATCAGAGTTTGCTTCTTTGATCTATCCTTAATGAGCTGGACTTCCTGACAAAAAGAACTAGCACTCAGGTCAGAAGGGCTGATCTGAATGCACCTTTAGTTGCTGTTGGGTCCACTTTGAATAAACAGTGACCCCTTTCCACCAATAATACAGTTATTTGGATTATTGTGAACATTCATTTGTGCTCTGGTGCAGACCAAACAAGTCAACTCTGGTCTGCTTCAAAACCAGGGTGCTCGGTTCGCATGCAAGTGTATCATGGTTCAGGTAGCTTACAGTGTGAAGGTAAACTGACTATCCAGTGAATCAAAGAGAGGAAGTGATGTAAAAGGGATGTGCCTTTCCTGCTGCTCATACTGAGAAGCCACATGAGAAAACCATATTAGGGTTAAACACCGAAGTAAAAACAGAAACCCCAACACTGCATAAACTTTGTGTTGCTCCTTTGTTTACTTACAGTGATCCAGAGTAAAGATTTTTCATTTTACAATCGATCAGCAGGTTTTCTTCTTCCTTCTGCTTTTTTTTTTCTTCTTCTTCTTGGCCAGAATTGTTTCAAACAATCGCTTCAGACAAGCAGTTGTAACTGCGTGACGTTGTCCAGTCGGTTGGTCCACTTGAGTAAAGTGTCATGACAAACCAAATCAAATAAAGGTGCAACATTTCTTAGCATTCGGTGCCCCTGAGTCCCTCAAACTATCCTGGTACGAATGTGTCCCTTGCCTTACTGTGCAGATACAGACTCTCACACATCTTTCAGAGCTGAACAGGAAAAAAGTCTAGCTCATTAGTAGTTCTGGTCAATCTTTCCTACAGGATAGTTGAATATCATCCCTTACAACTGGAGCAGTTTGCAATTTAGTCCTTGTTCACTTGAATATAAGATGCCAGCACAGTTTCTAGCAGTAGAAGTGTTCAGATTACACAAATCTGATGTCAAATAAAAGATAACATCAAAATTTAAATAAGCACTATGTATATGTACTTCAGATCATATTGCTGAACCCGCTAATATGGAGCCATATCTTCTCTGGGTGTAGTTCCTATATTTGTTTGTTGAACAGTTGCAAAGTTGTGTTGTGCTCCACCCTTTTTCTAACCAACGTTTGTGTTTAAATGACTCCACACATCCATTAGCTTAATGACACAGAGGTCTGGCTGCACAAGATTAGGACTGGACAGGAGACACTACTTCCTGCCCAGAGGCTACTACATCTACTACTCCTATACAAAGACTAAATGGATGTTAGCGTGCAGGACTGCATACATAAAAAAAGTCTAAGGTTACCTCCAGCTACTGGACGTGTAAAGAGGTGCTGATATCTGGGCAGCACAGTTGAAGCCAAAATGATGAGAGCATTCCTAGAGCATAAGCGAACACAAAGGCAGCAGTCAATTGTCAGATTTAAACAGAAGGATATTTGAGCCTTACAGACCTCTGTGGTTTAACATTTGTCAGATGCCTTCACTTGGAATACACAAAGCCATCAATAGTGATTCAGAAGAGGAATGCTGTTGTGAGGGGGCGTGCAGTGGTACACTGTCGATTTTTGTATCAAAAGAAACATATGGCATCCACATGTTGGTGTCTTAGATTCTGTCTCAGTGGTACACTCAAGGCAACAAATCTCTTTTAGTTTCTAAAATTAAATTTTACTGGATAGAATTTTGTGACTGAAGCCTCTATCCACCCCTGGACAGCAAATATTGCATCTTGCTTTAATGTTTCGTTATAAGATAACGCTCTGCTCCTTTTAATATTGTTGAAACCGTGAGTTCAAACTTAGCAGGGATTTAAAGTGCTTTTTTTTTAGTGGTATTTCAACCAAGTATCCGGCAGCTAAACATTATTTTCTAAGTAAAACTATTTAATGTTGGTTGCAGAATCTCAAGCTGTCACTGCTGATATTTGAGTAATTATAATTATTGTGCTACTTTAAATACAAAACTGTCTAAACAGCTCATTTATTCTAGTAAATAGTGGTGTGGTTTGTATTGTATTCGTATGCTTGCTTGTAGGATAGCAGGCAGCTGCAGGGATGGAGAGAAAGTGGTTTTAATAAAAACACAATGTCTATCAATGCATCTTGTCAAAACTCCCTGTAGCTTTGCCCAGCATGTTATCATTAGTATGTGGAAGTGAAACCTTGCTGTATTCCCTGAACCTTAAAGTGAAGACAACTACTACAGCTCAGTGTGGTGGCCCAAACAACATGTTCACTTGAGACACAAACACCCACAGTTCATGACTAACTCCAGCCAACATGTTTCCTCTTGGAGCTTTGCAATGTTACAAGTAAAAAGACTTATGAGGGTCAAACAAAAAAGACAGGAGTGGGAGAACAGGAGAAGGAGCACAGGAGTGGGAGGAATGGAGGACGCAGGAAATGGAGTGAAAAACACAGTGCATCACTAAAACAATAATGACTTCCACTAATTGTGTTTCCTATGGCCAATGTGAGTGTGATGACATTTCAGTTCTGTGTTTGTCGGTCAAAAGATGAGCTAATTAATATGGTAATTCAGCTCCAACGCCTCCAGTGACAACCACACCCCCTCGTTAGCAGCTACAAGGACAAGGGTCGGATACACCAGGAGACAGAGAAACAGTAAAGATGACAAAAAATCGGAAGGTCTTTTTCTGGGTTTGCCTTCTCAGCAGCCCCGGAGTCACATAACACTGTAATGGGAACAAGCGATTATTTCTAAAAAATGGGGAACTTTGTCAAAATGTATACCACCCACTCTCTTCCTGGCTCTCTCTCTCTTTCACACACAAACACACACACAAACTTTCATGTTAAGCATGTGTGGGCATACACATGCATTTGTAGGTATAAACACACACAGCTGTGCAAATATGCAAACACGTAGTTGGAAGCACACACACACACTCACACACACACTCACACACACACACACATATTCTTGCAACAGATAGACAAATACAGGACATACACTCAGGGGAGTTTTTTTTTTTTTAATTGATTCCAAAAACCCAAGGGCATCTTTGTCTGTTGTGAGTCATGAGACATTCAGCATTACTCTACCAACTTATCAAACATCCATGATGATGAATAAAAACTCCAGCTTGGTTTTCCTGGGTTGTTTCAGCGTAGTTTATCTGTACCATAAAATATAAATGCTATTTCTTCTCATCTGAAGTCATAGACAATAGCTGTGCAAATATGTAAATCCACCAGTCAATAAGTAGGCTATTTATTAATTGATTGTTCTGCAGTATGGACTACTCCGTAGTCAGTAGAAAAACAGTCTGTACAGACTGTACAAGATAGCTCAGATACGATTGTCACACGCTATCAAACCTGAATTTCTGGTGTGCAGTTTAAAACCTCACTTGGGTTCTTCTACAAGTTGCAAGAAAGACAAGTAGAAGCCTGAATGCTGCCAAAAACCACTCACGTTTTCACTACTGCAAACAGTTCTGGAAATCTGAGGAAGCACATAAATGTTTGCATGTATACATTCCAAACAAACGGAACTACAAGACGGCTTGTCAATTTAGAAATGTTATCTAAATGTCATGCGAGAGAAAACTTTGTTTTGGAATCGTTTCAGACAGAAAGCATCCAAAATCAGTGTTTTATTCAGATAGATTTCCAGTACGCCATCTCTTTTTTAATGTGGTTTGTTTGTGTTTCTGATTCCTTCCATTTAATTTTCTCTCCTGTGTCCCTATTTATATCAAGTGCATTTTTGTTTTTGTGGGTGCAAAAGTTGAAAAACTAACGAGATTTTTCCTTCACATTCTCTGTGAGATGAGTTTCCTGCAGTAGCTGTCAATATGTTGGTCACTAAGGAGACGAGTGTAATGCTGCTGTAGAATCAGTTAAATTCTACAAGCAAGAACTTACTGAGCAAATGGCTGAACAACTATAGCATGCTGTTAAGTTCATTTAATAAATTTAGTTTCTGATACTTGTAGATGTTTCTTTTTTTTTTTTTAATTATTATTCCTTTTGAAGCACATGCTTATTTTCCAACACCAAAGAGGACTCCAGATGTTTCTAAGTAACAAACCACCTGGCACATGAAGTTATTTGCTCACATGACTATGATATGAAAAAGTGTCTGTTAGTGTTAGAGTTACAAAGAATTTTTGCATGTCTTTTCAACTCCCCTCAGCCAACAAGTCCTCACATCAAAACAAATGTATAAGTTACTTAAATATGACCCATAATGATGTCCTATGGAAAAGAAATACACTCATTAGGGCTGGGCAGATCGATCCAACTATTGATATTATTGATACTAAGGCGAGTATCGTATCAGTCGATACCAGAGTGATAATAACGATATTTTTCCTACAGGGTGCTTTGGGGACAAACAGCCAAAGAATGTAAATGAGAGCCAGGAAATAATAGGTTTTACATTAGCTGCTATAAAGCATTTCAAGAATGCTATATATATATATATATATAGCATTCTTGAAAAGAACTTTCAACTTCTCCTTATTCCTTATTAAGAACTTTTTTATCAGTAGTAACAAAAACTAATCGAAAATTGAATATTTACTAAAGCAGCTGGTAAACTATTTGATTGAACATAAAGACTGAGAGATTAATGTTCGTATCCACAAAGGAGAACTAGTACCCTGAAGAGGTCAACCCACACAGCATAAGTCTAACAAAAGACTGTGCCCCCCGATCATTTTAATAGGCAAGCCCCTTCCTTTACCACCCACCACATCATTCCTCTTTACATCCTCTGTTCTTTCACCCTGCCTTAACCTACCTATAGCACACTCACACACATAAGTGCACACAAACATTTGCTTGGTTCATTAATTAACAACACAAACAATTTATGGAGGCCAGCTCCTCCAGTTTCCAGAGCTTTTTTTTCTATCTACTTGTGGAGGAATGTGTGGCGATCTAAGTCTTCTTGTTAATGTAAATAATTTACTTTCACCTTTATCCTGATGGAATCTTAATTGTGCCTCTCCAGCTCGCCTTGCAGCAATTCATCAATGTCCTCCTTGGCTGAAAAAAGATGCGCTGCCTGTCGCTGGGAGAGGAAGGAGAAAAAAATCTAGCACTTTGAAACAAAATGAGAGAGGATGCACAGACAATGGATAGTGCACACAAAATAAAAGAAACTCACACAGATTAATGACAACTCCTCACCAATTAAATTAATGTTTGTTTGTTTGTTTTTTTTATCTTAAGCTGCTGGTCATCCATTGTCTCTGGATATTGATCTATATTTCAATGGGACAAATACAACAGAGAACAATAAGAGCATTATGGGCTGAGGCTATGTTAGTCCAAGAACATTCGGAGTTGTTATTGGTGAATCCGTTTATTCCGGTGCAAGGTATTCTTTATTCTGTGAGACTGACTAATGCAAAGATGAGATGGGGCTTGCAGACATTCAGTAGTCAAACACTGAACTGTGTGCATGTGTGTGTTTGTGCCTGTTTGTTTGAGTGCATGCAATGGAGAGAGTCAGAGTAGTGGAGGAAGTAAAGGGAGGGAGGAGTTTTATTTTTCATTCTTGGCATATCAGCCTTGGAGGGCCTCAATGGTGCAGTAAAAAGCCATGTATCTCAGTCATGTGACCTGCAGAGCGTAATTGCTAGTTTCTCCTCTCAAAATGAAAGCAGCATTTGGCCATTTCTCAACACTAAGGCTAAAACGAGACCACAAAAACCTACCACTTCCTTTAGCACGAAATGTCCCTGCACTCCCACTGCCTGTGTGTTTTACCAGAAGCAGCAGCAGCTGACAAGGCAGCAGTGGCTCTGTATATATGTGTGTGTGTGTGTGTATGTATGCTTGTGTTCACAGGCAAAGCCTACGCTGGTCTCTGCTGATTTATCTGTGCTTAATTATGTTGCACTGTGGAGTCACAAGCCAATTATTTGCCCTTTCAAAGCTTTTGAGCATACAATACTCAGAAAGACAAGTATAAAATAAAGGGAATATTTTTAGCTTGGCTGCACTGTACAGATGTGCTGTCATAGAAATATATTTGGCTCTAATGAAAGCACATGTACAATTTCACTCATCTGGTGATTTTATGACTGGTGTTGTACTAAAGTAGGGCACACATCACAGTTAAATATAAAAACTCTTTCCTCACTTTCAGTAAGGAGGAAAAAAGGTGTGGAGTAATAAGATGTGTACTTGACATTAGAGCATGTGCATGTGTGTGTAGGGGGCAGATGACATGCTTTGCGTGTCATGATGATGAAGGGTCAGCTAAGGGCACAGTGATCCACTTATGCTCACCTCTCCTCTCCATTGATTCCACTGATTCCTCTGATACACTGCAGTTTCTATATTGACATCTAAACATACAGACAGATGCTGGAAGGCATACAGTCTTCCAGTGTCTGAGCTCTTTATTGAGCCACGTGAGAGCCGCTAATGACCAAGATAGCTTCCAGTAAGACTTGCAAGGCGTTCTCCTCCACCTACTGTGACCTCTGTTTTCATCTCAGCAATGTATTTCTGTCTTCCAGTCTTTTTATCAATACTCACTTCTGTCTTTCTGCATTTTGTCTTTTCTCCTCCTTTTCACTCCTATTATACTCCCCATTTCCTTGTCTGGCTCTTACTCTGCCCCTCCTCCCTCCTCTCCTGTGTTTCCCCACCCAGCACACCTGCTTGGGGACCGAGCCCTTTGCCTCCCAGCTCAGGCTGGGTAGAGAACAGACTGCCCCTGTGTTTTCTGATAATCATCACATAGCTTGCATGCCTGCTCCTCTTCTATCTCTCTCTGTTCTTTATCCTCTACTCTTTGCCCCGCCTGCTAGCTTACCTCAGCCCCCTCTTATGGCTGCATCTGTCCCACCATACATCAGCTGTCTGACAGGCTCACTCAGCACTCACAATGCCTCGGTTTCATTCTTTTCACCTTTCGCCATCAAGTTCATCAATTGCAGCTGTCATTTGTAAAACATATGCAGGATGAGAGCAAGTGGAAACATGAAAATGATTTGCATTTAAAGGACCACTTTAACGTCCCTTTCAGACACACACCTTTGCATGCATTCCATTAATCTGACAGGAACTGAATGTGTTTTTAATACTTTTTTGGGTTAATTTGCAGCAACCATCAGGTTTACTTCCATCCGGTTTTAATTATTGCTTTAAACAAGGAACAAGTCTGAACATGGAGTTACGTATATAGATAGGCATCCAAAGAGGAGCCTAGCAGATTGCATCATTAAATGAATGACAGTGCCACACAAACTTTCCTACTTTGTGGTTTTACTTAACATTATTAGGTTCACCAACTAAGCCTTTTTCCACCACCAAATGAACTATTAAAATAAACTGTAAAAACTATGCTGGATGTTCCATTGTGAGTTTACGCTCCAGTGGCAGCCTTTGCTTTACACTGTTAAGAGTTTTGAGCTATAGTTCACGTAAAATACTTTATTTTATTTTTCTGATTTAGTGATAGTTGTACTTTAGTAGATTTATGACACTTTGCCCTTTAAGATAAAGTCATTAGCTTGTTGCTAATTAATGCAGCTATTTTAAATTAGTTATTTTCTCCATCCATGTCTGAATGACCAAATGCTCTTACTATAATAGATGATAAAGTTGTTAATGATACATAGCAGACATCTGAAAAGATTTGAAGAGTTCAATCAGAGGATTGTTAAATTTAGCATCATAGCACAATCTCAAAGTTTTTTATTTTGAGATCTTGAATTCAACTTTCTGTGATGTTGTGTACTTAGACATGTAAATAATCATACATGGGAGTATAGTCTATTGTTTGACATGTGCAGAACCGTGCCATTCTCTGACTTCTCAAACAGTTAAAAAAAAGGTGATTTCTGATGTAAATAGACACCACTGTGTGTACGTGTTTTTTGCCATCTTACAGATTTTAGTTTCTTCCCCTTTAATAATTTTTAATTATTTTAAAATCTCTAACAACGTATTAGTACTACATATTGATCAGCTCTATTTTGGTCTTGCCATGTCTTTCACTGGACATAGTTTTTCTTGCACAACACTGCAATGCAAGCTACAGCCTCAGGTGTAGGATTAGGTTCTGTGATGTACAGCTGTCATAACTGGCATGTGCAGTGAGGATAATTTGTACCTGACAATCGGAATATGTACGCTGATCAGAACAACAGTCAGCATAACCCACCCCTCTTGATTGGAATAAAATTTTGATCCGAAGCAGCTTGATAAGATCATAATCTTCCGATTCGTATGTTTACATGTGTTTTTATTCTGATCAGGCTTTGAACGGATTATTTATGTCCATGGAAACATTGCTATTGAGATTTTATTTCTCTAAAAATTAAGGTGTAAAATTTTTCAACCAAAAGTGCTCAGTGTCTCTCCTGATTTATCAGAGTGACTCTGAATTTTCAAAAGGTAGAGATGCCATCAATTAACATAGTATATGTTGTTTATTTGGCCTGTTCAGGAACCTTATTTAATAATAAGAGTGACGGTTACAGGTTTTAAAACACTGCCAGGCAACCAGTGAACTACAGTTTACCAATAACCTCCTGTAGCCTTAATATTTAAGAAAGTTCTGTATGTGTGTCTGCTATCAATCTTTCCATCCAACTCTTGACAAGAAAGCACATGTCTCCTTTCTTCTCCTTAGTCCCACCCCCTTCATCGCCCATTTCTACCTCTGAACCCTGACACTCTTTTTCCTGTGTATCTGAGCTCCTCCCACTGTGCTGTATCTTGACGCAGGTGTTCCCATTGCCGTTGCTGAGGTTTGAAAAGCAAAGATGCAAGAGGAGGCTGAGCTCCGTTTCATTTAGCTATTGAGCTAATGGTTCATTCACCACCCACGCTGCTTATTAGGCCCGCTCTAGATAACCGAAAAAAGAAGCAGAAAAGCTGCAGTCGTTGCCTCCCAAATGCTATTCACAGATTCCAAGCTGTGTATTACTCCGATGGTTACATGAGCGAGGATACCAACTCTTAGTTGGTCATTATGTGATCAAGTGGTTCTCAGTCATCCAGTAGTCTGTGTAGTTAGGGAGGGAATGAACACCTCTGTGGGCCCCTCTAAGTGTCTATTGTGTCTGTAAAGAAACCCAGATGGAACAGGGGGCCCTGTTGTAGGCAAAATTGTTCATTTATTAATTCATGCTATCAGGTTGCTGGGTTTCATGTTTTACAAAAAGCGCCAGCAATGAGCAGATTAGCTATCAACACCAGCTGTCCAGGCTAGACTGGCTAGACTCTCTCTGTCCCCTCCTACAGCTCCTGATGTACCAGCCTATCTGCATTCGGATCTGTTTATCTTCACTTTGCTATCCTTTTCCACCCTCCCCGTCTCTTCCTCCAGTGTATTTTGCAGCATTAAAGTCCGGATCAGGCAGATGGACGGAGCCTTGGATCAATCAGAGAGATCAATACTTCCCAGACAGGCTGAGAACATCCGTCCAGACTGACGGACATCTGACAGCTCCAATCAGACCCAGTCTGGACATTTTTTTTATTTATTTTTTTTGGTGGATCAACTTAGTGTTGCTTAGTCTGTCTGGTCTTGTTCATGTTTGACATGTTTATATTTAAATTTAAAGTGTTGAAAATGTTGTGAACAAGTTTCCAGTTCATCGACTGATATCCCACAAAAATTGTGGTTTGAAAGCTTATATAACATGATAATCTTTTGCATTATTTGTCTTACCTCGAATTCAAATTTTGTTTTTGTTGGAAAAGACTGACTCACTTTATGTTAGACAAGTGCCGTGTAAACAGAAATCAGCAACAAAATGATGAGATGATTGAATGAGTACAACTGCAATCACATATATTACCTCTGACTTCTTTTCATTCACAAGTCTTTAAAAAAAAAGCTCTGCTAAATGTCAGAAAGCTGCAGGGGGAACACAGACACAACCTGGTTTCATTGTTATGCTCTTTGATTATACACAGGTCAAGTGGAAGTCTATCTTCATCCACTGAAAGTAACCTTTTCTCTTGGAAAATTGGCATGTGCTGCATTTTGTAATTGCCCTGCACTAAGAGAAAGAGCTGCAGATGAATGAGAATATTGTTGCCCCTTGACATCTACCCTGATATTCTCATTTTCGCTTCTTTTTTTATCTCTCTTTCCAGACAAAGCTGAACATAGCACACGCTGACAAAAAGCAGCCTGCATGTTGGCCTATGTCCCTCCCCACTTGCCTGACAGCACTATCTATGCAGAGCTGCTCGTTCTAAGGCTTTTGTGATGGTAGACAGTAACAGATTTTAGTGGAGTTTCGTGGTTCCTGTTCGTCTTCCGGCTGCAGCGTCTGGTATACGTTTGATGTAGTCCAGGCTCACCACCGGCCCCGTCTCTGACTGTTGGCCCGTGACATCAAACTCAGAGAGCGCTGAACTCTAAAGGGGAGGAAGGAAGCATACTTCCAAGACAGTCAACTCTGAGAGCAAAACAACAGCCAGTCTTTAATCAGTCAGTACTGATACGATGTGATATAGTTTAAGGGCTTTGCTTGGTTAAAGTTCATGGATTCTGAAAAATAAGGAAGCAAAAATGAATCTTTTAATTTCAGACTGAGTTGTAATGGTGTCAGTTTATCACTTTGATAAACATAATTAAATCATTACTAAATCTGGTACAAACAAGGGCAGAGACAATGAATTTAATGATCTGAAAGAGGTCTTGAAATTTCTAAGCCATTTTAAATTTATTGCTATGAAAACAGATTATAAAACTCGTCCTCATGGTTGCATAAAAACTCGACTCTATTTATATAACAAAGTATACTCTATTGCACATACATGTCGGCTTTTTTAGACTAAAACTTTTAATTGTGGAAAGTCTTTCTGCCTCAATGAAAACAAATGTAACCTCTGGTGTAAGCTACAAGATAAAAGGGCAAACTATATGCAGTCTGGTAAGATTATTTACTTGTTTCAATGGTAGGAGTAAAGAAATTTGCAAAGGATTGGCTAAACATCTGGCAAGTAAGGAGACCAGCTGCTGGAGTTTTAGGAGAAGAATGTTGTCCCATTCTTGTTTGCAATCTGCTCATCAGTCCTGGGTCTTCGTTGCTGGTTTTTTTGTTTCATGATGTGCTAAAAGTTGTCTGTCAGTAGAAGGACTGGACTGCTGGCAGGCCAGTTCAAGACCTGGACTCTTATGTGCTGTTGTGTTGGATGCAGAATGTGGTTTAGCCTTGTTTTGCTGGTGACATTGCCTGGACAGGAGCAGATATTACTCTAAAACTCCTTTGTGTGTTTATCATTATTGATCATTCCTTCACAGACATATAAGCTGCCCACACCATAGGCACTAATGCAACCCAATACCATAAGAACAGTCCCCTGATAACAAGCTGGATGGTCTCTCTCCTCTTCAGTCTGCAGGACACAAAGTCTTTAATTTGTAAAAAGAATTTCAAATTTTGATCTGTCTGGATCTGTCATCGTGGAAATGATGTGATGAATATTCATTACAGGTGTTCACCTGACCATTTATAGCCATCACGTGTGCGTGGGAAGGCGTTCCCTCGATGGTGGGAACGGGCTTCACTTTTGCGCTTCAGAAACCTACGGGTGACGTCATGGAGGCTCTGTCCATCTTTTACAGTCTATGATAGTTTCCCCTAGCATCTGGGATTTTCACATTTGTATTGGTTAAGAAAAACAAGTAAAGTCTGAAATTGTTGTCCAGGTTTATAGTAACAGCTGACATCTTGTGTGTGACATTAATGTTGGTGTAACACAGAAATAATATTTTAAGAAGTGTAACTAATTACTCCTCCCTAGGACCAATGATATTTCTTTAAAGTTAAATGAGTAAGAAATTATGTTTTAATGCTTGCCAGCGGCTTGAGAATCTACATTATGCTGATATTGGACACAGACTGGTGAGGTTTTCCATTAGGTCCTTAATTAGCGGCATACATCTGAGTTGCCTGTAGCAGTAACCTTTATAAGTAAATCACTGCTCATGCTTTGTGTATTTTATGTCGGGGTTCCAGTCGCTGTCTTTACAGTCAAAGCTGAGCTGTTTTAAGCTATTTAGAAATGATATACTGAACAAATACAGGATGGAAACATAATGTCCTATCTGTTGTCTTATATTCTTGTTGTTTTGATGTTGGATAAACATGAATGTTTTGCCTAGAGTGCTTGTTTCTGTATGGGTGTTAATGCATCGAATAATATTTTACAGCACATCCTTTCAATATAGAAACATAAAAAGAGTAAAGCCCTTTTTTCAGATTTTAAAGAATTTAAAGGAATTTTCTGAAAATTTAATTATGAGTTTTTGTTTTGTTTCCTATTTGTTTTGATTTTGTTATTAAGTGTGAATGTCTATGTCTATGTTTTTCTTTTCTTCAATTTTTACTGTTTTCTTTTATTGTGTTTGAAAAGAAAACTCAAAGTATTTATACAAAGTTGCATGTAAAAATATTTTGCCTGCTAATAGAAAGCTTTTTTAAAGTCTGATTAATTAGATCATTTTTATAGAGCAATTTCTCTGATTTTGTTTAATTTTTTTAGCTGCTCAAGTTTAGTTCTACTTCAGCGAATGCGAATGTCCATACATTTAAACAATCTGTGATCATTGCAATGGGCTTGTTTACAATAATCTAATTTATGATTTCTTCATGTCTGTACTGATTATTATGACTTAAATTGTATTTTAAATGTATGTCTGTGTAAAACAATACACTTATAGTTCATACTTTCTGTAAACATTAAGCTCAGACACAGTGATTGGGACCACACTGTGACAAGACTTCTGGTTATTGATTTCTTTTTGCAGATAACACAAGATCTGAAATTCCTAAGCATTACAGGTAGGGGTAGGCAAGTTTTGGTTATTTTTTTTTTTGTTTTGTTTTTTGTTTTTGTTTTTTTGGGGGGTTTTTTTTCGATTATTTAATTTTTGGTTAGAAGTAGGCTGGTTATTTCCTCATTTTTTTGTTATGCTAAAATAACCAACTGCTAGCTGTTTCTTCTGCTTTACAAACTTAGATTCTCTCTTAACTGAAAGAAAAACAAAAAAGTTTCAATGCAAGTTCATTTCATACTGACACTTGTTTAGGAGCTCACTGTATCCTTTTATTAATTCAGCATCACTTTTAGATGTGCAAGTAATGTGACCCGTCTCCATGGCAACATGGTAAATACTGAAGCTTTCTGCACTGTAATATATCATATTGTGTATTTTAATGCCTCACCTTAAGTATCAGAGCAGAGTAGCAGAGCAGAGTAGACAAACTAAAACTAAAAGTTAAACTTCAAACAGAAATTAATTAAAAAGCTCATGTCAAAGATGGAATCTAGTTTATCTTAGAAATCCTAGGCATTCACTATCATGTCACATGCAAGATGGAAGATGAATTACAGAACAACAGGCAAAGCAAAATGTTGTCGTCTCACAATTTTAAGCGACTACATTTCTACAATAAATGTAAAGAATGTAGTTATTCCATGTTCTAGCGTGAGACTGACTTTACTTTCGATTGGGCCGTGAATTTTTTATGTTGCTTAGTCTATTTGCAGTGCAGTGTATGTTTAGCCACTGCATACATTTCACATCGGGATGACGACTTTTAATTGTTATATTGCTAAGGCTTTTTCCTCAGAAACAAAGAAGACATGCACACAGTAAAAGACATTATTTACTCATTAAGTATAAATTCACTAATGCACAGTAAGGGAGTCGTGAGAGGTGTGTGCCACATGGGACAATGGTCACCATTCTAAGTGAGGTATCAGTAAAGCTCTAGTCAGGTGTGTTGGAGCAGGAACACATTGAAAACCTGCAGGATACTGGCCTAAGAGGCCAGGATTTGGTTTTTCCTGCTCTAGAAAATGCGAAAGTCTTAATGTGCTAATACTGTTCATAATCCATGCAAGGTTTATGTATGTACGGGACATCACTGTTTGTTATATTTCACTTCTCTGTATGGTTATTCACAAATAAAATAAATGTGTAGTTCTCCCTCAAAAAAAAAAAAAAAAACTGTCAGCTTGCACATTTGTAATTTTAGCACTTTAGATTTCCTTTTGGGTACTTCCAAATTCTAAAATAGTTGAGTGATGAGGGTTTGGCTGGAGGTCATGGTGAGTCACAAAGCAGAGCAGTCTCATGTTTCCTGCCAGAGGAGTTACAGAGTGTTTCATGCTTCCTTGCTGGGACAGTAAGTGGAGTGGTAAACAGAGGGAATCCCATACTATGACTAGGAAACTCCACAGTGCCGTCCCACACTAACCCAGCAGGGACTCTACTGACTACCCCCAGTTTTCTCTCTGTTGAGAGCACTCATGCAGGATGTATTGCTGCTATCATAAGAACAGATGTGCATGCACATCGTATCCTGACTTTTGTACCAAGGCTTTCAGTTTCAGGTCTAGTGGGGATAAGAAGGAAAATTGCATTTGCTCTTCAAGGACTGTTGCTTTGTTTCGCTCAGTAACTTTGACAGAAATCCCCTTTTTAAGCTTTGTTATAGAATGCTCAGAACCAAGCACGGTAATTTAGATATGTGTTTCCCGAGACGGCTGGTGCCTCACGGACAAAAAAACATTACTTGGTCCAAAAGCAAATTAGCTGCAGAGGGAGTCAAAAAGAGTGATATGCTTTGAACATGATCACCATCGTGATGCAATAATGTGCAACGTGCCCTTTCTAAATTTTCTGGGGAATTAGCCTAGTTTGTGAAATGTCATAGCCATTGCTCACCTTGGCATAGCGCTTTCTCCCCAGTTAGCGGGTGACCTTATTTCTGTTATCTGCAGCAGCCATGCAAGACCTCTGCTCATCTGTTATTGTGTCAGCTGTTTGTGATGTAGCAAAGTCTATTTGATAGAATCAGGGTTTTAGAGTTTATATTCGTTTCTGTGCTGCCATTTTTCTGTTTTGGGCTACAAGTTGAAAATGCAGCTGTTGTGTTGTTTAGACAACACTTTAATACTATGATTTACGTAATGGGAAAGGGCATGTTTACCCCCACCCCCGCACCCCCAATTTCTCAGTTCATGACAGTGAATGTTATGACTGTAAATTGCACCTCCAAATCACAATGACGACCCCCCCCACCCCAACTACCTACAATTTATATTCCGAGGGGTTTAGCTATCTCATTTGAATTATTTACTTGTGGGTTTGATGGAGAAGCTGGGGAGCAACTATTGATCTGAAAGATTTAGAGCCTGTTGGCTAAGCTAAATGGCAACATGAGCTGGTTAGTGGAAGAACTGGGTGTTCTGGTTATCTTTTCTCAGTGCAAAATATTCTAAATAAACCAGGAGAAGAGGGCAACATTATAAAATATAAATTCACTAAAAGACAGAAGAAGCTGTAGTCGTTTAAGCAAATATTTGACACGGCCACATTTTTTCATTAAAAGAAAAAGGTGCTGTGTGGAGGATCTTGGGCAGCAGATGTAACAGAGGGTCACCATTAAAAGCCTAAGGCCACTAACCCTAATACTGCCTCAGACGGCCACTCTTCTGTGATGATGATGATGATCCAAGGACTCGTGCCTTTTGGTCAATAAGCTTCACTGACAGGGCTTCACAGTGAGTTGGGAGGAGGACAGGATGGAACACAGGGATCAATACATAATATCTTACAAATTGAATTCGACCTGGATGGACCCAGAGGGCGTGTGTGACCAGCTGAGAACTGTGGACGACTGCACAGTAAATCCTCCTGATCAGTAAAGAGAGGTAGACAGGAGGGGGTGGGAGAAGGGTGGGGCGACCTCTCATAGGGGTGTCTGCTCAGAGGAAGAAGGCGTGAAGAGTTGGGGTGATGGAGAACAGTGAATATGGAGAAGGAGACCTGATGTAGTGAGGGGGAAGAGAAAGAGGTAGTATCGGTTTATCACTTCCAGTAAGGGGGTCGCTCACTTGTCCCGGTCATTATCTTCAAGAGGCTTCACCCCCATCTATCTCTATAATGGTGGGATTGTTTGGACAAAGTCAATTTTATGGTCTCATCCATGTTCTTCAAATGTCTATTTGAGTGTGTGTGTCTGTGTGCATCCATGCATGTCGTCTTTGTTCAGATACAGTGGAGCAGTAATATTTTGAAGTAGCTTCAAAGGGAAGCATTTTGGAAAATAGACATACCAGCTGTTTGGTAAGAATGAGATGAACACTAAAAACATGCCTGCCCTGTAAATATTAGCTATAAACTATGTATCAACAGAAATCCCCACAAACTATAAGTGGTGCTGTCGTGTATCCCAACCACATCTACAGGGCAGGCTAATTATATCTCATTTGCTGGACAAGTTCCTTACCCTGACCAGGTAATTGAGAAAGACTATTTCTTTTTCTTTTATTGCAACCCCCCAGGCGTAGGCCACTTTGGTTCTAAAGCTGCAGTCCTGTAGGTTTTCAGTGTCTCTCTGCTCCAACACACCTGACTCAAGTTAAAAGGATACAACAGTTTATCAAGTTCTGCACATGGACTCCATCATTTGAACCAGATGTGTTGAAACAGTGAGAAACATCAAAAACCCAGCTCTAAGCCCTCGCTTTTATCCATGTGTAAAAAAAAAAACTCCACAACATCCTTCAGATTCAAACAGTTTACTTTAAAACTTCACAAAAATTGGTACATTAGTTCTCTATCATATGAAAAATAAAAATAAATAAAACATAATTGCAAGAAATGACAGAACGAGAGGTCAAAAAACTGCTCGGCTCTTCTCGATGCTTGCCTGACTGTTCATCTGATCAGGTTAACAGCCCCCACTTGCATGCCATGCCAATCTAATATGCAAATTTTAGAGACACAATATCCTCTTCAAATTTACGAAAATATCCTTACACGTAATTAAATAAAGCATTTTAAAGTTTTCTTCTTACTTTTAGCTTTAATTAAACAACACCTATATATTAAATAATCTGAAAACATGCACGAAATCTTCACCATAATAACTTTAACCAAAACTTGCATTTAGGCTCCTACACTCTGGCTTTTGAATGAACTGTCCACACCTACAGCATAGCTCTGAATTATCATGGAATTACAAGTTTAAAGGTTGTATTTACAAACTGTGCAATTTTATGGTTCATATAACTTGCATTTGTCTGGAGCGTTGTTTGTGCAAGTATATAAACATTTATGCCAACAATGATAGTTGGATGATAATGTAAATCACAGATTTATCATCCCAGTACTTGGGTATGTTTGAGAAAATCAGTTCCAGTTATGTTTTTAATCTTTTAGATATGAATTTTTGGTTTAGGTAAATGGATGTTTTACAAAGACTTTCACAAACTTTACAAGTTCCACTTTCAAATTACTCAGCTTTTCTAAAAAGGTATGCCCTGTTTCAATAACAATGTTTACAGACTGCATTTTAGAACTACTATAATTTGCTTCTTTAATGATTCAATCAATTTAATCTGTTTCAATTGATCTGCATGTTTACACCCTTTCAATTAAAAAAAAAACATAAACAAACTAACTTTGTTATTACTTATTGTAGTTAATTTCCTTTTCTAAAACATCAGTGAAACATATTTTCACAAGAACTGACAGCTTTGGTTTCCTTTATTTTTTTCTATTATTATCACTTTTAAAAGAAAAACAACCTGCCCTACTTTCACTTTTGTAAATGGCAGATGTTTTTCTTAGAGAGAAACCAAAGCCAAAGTGAGAGCCATAAAGGGTAAATCACCTACATGATGATTGCAGCGTCACAGACATTGTCTGACTTCTCACATGCAAAAGCTGGGGTCAAAGTGAAAAACAATCTGTGCTGCAGAAAAGCTCTCGGTCAATTCTAACCCACAAGGCCTTTTGCTATGGCCCCGGCTCCGGTGACACGGGGGTTGATGTGTGGGTGTCGTTTACATGGGAGGCTCTGTGTACGGCCAGCTTGCTGAGGTTGAGGGCACATTTATTTGAGTCCGTCTAATTGACATGTTGGGATCGATGGGGAAACAGAAAGCCTCTATACAGAATCCACCAATACAGAGCTGGTCCCCTGGGCCCTCACACGCCAGGACCCACCACCCTATCAGTCACTATAGCACTAACCTAAAACACCCCCACCCCCTTCGCCTCTTTCATGCATTACTTAAATGCACACACAGATGGAAACACGCCAATGCACACTGGAAAACAGAAACCGACCACTCCAGACACACATGCACACACAGACAAAAAACACAAAATCCCCATTGATCATCAGCCCCCCTGTTGCACCAGAGGACCCCCCCCCTGTTTTGGATGAGGGGGAAGGCACGGCAGCATAGCAGGAGGGTCCCAGATGATCCACTGATCACACCGTGGACAATTGGATCATACTCAGTGGTATCTACCGGAAGGCTGATGATGTGTCACTCATGGCTCTTTTGTTACTGGAAACCCATGAAAATCTAAATTATTTTAAAATTCTGTGTCTTGATTTTACATTCATACTAAGCCAAGATTAAACAGTAAATAATACATACATGTCTGTAGAACAAATACTGCCTGCGAGGATAGTTCTATATAGCATCACACTTACTTTTTCATTTAATTTTTTTAAACCCAACCAGGTATAAAGTACAGCATTTCAAAACCAACAACATTTTTCATTTTTGATGATATTAAAGTTCTTCTGCTGCTGTCTTCGACACAACGTTAAAAAAACACAACTGCTGGGTAGAGAAGAATTGCCACTGTCCATAAATCAGCAGTGTCTTTGTCTAATTTCACTAAAATGTAGTTGTGCATATTCTCACAGGGAAATCTGAAGGTGAATCACCAATTTAATTTGTTCTATAAATTTATAATTGAAGAAAATTTAATCAGTAAATAGTCATGTGTCTCTATAAACTTGTGGTACCATCATCAATAGTTAAATGCTGCTTAAGGTTTGAATGTTTGCAGATGATGCAACTCTAGAAAGCTACAGAAGATGAGAAGTAAGAAAACCAGTGCTAAAGTTCAGTAGCGCCAAAGCAATTAAAGGAAATGTTTACATATAATAAATATTAAAAATCCAATTTGCCTCTGTTAGTTAATAATATTGATGATAATAATAATAATAATAATAATAATAATAATCATAATAATAATAATAAAACTTTAATTAAATACCAATTTTCTAAACAATGTTTCAAAGTGCTTAATAGCATCAGAGAATTAAAATAAACAGTAAAACAACTTTACAGATCAAACAACTGGAATCATATTCAGTGTGCAATTCTAAAACTCAAACAATTTGTCAGGGCATTATGATCTGTGTCCATCATTAGTTAAGTTTGATTTCAGAAAACAATAAATCATAAACCAATTTACAAGGCCATTGCATATATATATATATATATATATATATATATATATATATATATATATATATATATATATATATGTATGTATATGTATAATAAAAACTAATTCATTTACTGGAGTCATTCAGTGGACACTCAAACATTACTTCTGATAAATGTTTGCTTATGTTGAGATGCATATCTGCACATTATGTATATTTTGTTTTAATGTCTTTATTATTCACACAACATGTTGAGTTCAGGATCATTTACTAAGCATTTTTAAGAATTGTTCTAAACAGGATTGACAGGTTTGTAAGTGAAGTAAATAAAAAGCCCTCCCCATTTTATTCTCATTTAACATGTTCAGAGTGTAACAGCTTTTGATTTCATGTGTACTTGGTTTGTCTATTCATTTTTTGTAGAAGTTATTGTCTTTTGACTACTAGTTACTTAACCAAACCAAAAATTGGCACTCTTAACGTCTTATTCCCCAGGAACCTTCAAACTGCTGCAGTTACAGATGTTTAATGGTATTTCTAAGAGCTACGCCTTCATAAACCACAACCACTGACCAACATAGAGTAACACTCTTTATTCATGGGGTGTACAAGGGACAAATAATGCTTTCTATGGAGCCAAAAACTCGTGAGGCACCAGCACCTGTCCTTCGCCTTTCAGGGGGTTATAGAAAGAGGGGGTGGGAGATGAAGAGAGGAGGGTAGGTTGGTTGGTTGATTATTAGTCCAAAAAGGCAGATGTTTGTTACTAGGTGTGTGTGTGTGTGTGTTTGAAATAGGAGCCAGGCCTCTCATCATACGAACCACACAAGGTCAGTGTGGGTGGGCTTTAAGGTTGGGGTTTACCCTGATTTGCATTCACACACGCCCCCTCTTAAGCCTCCCTGCTCTATTGCACGTGTCGCATTGTCTATAACCACCCCTCACCACCACACAGACACACTTTGAAACCCCTCCCCTTCCACTATTTAAGAGAGGTTAGTTGTGTGTTGATTTTGCCTCGAAGGTGAAGCAAAATCAGAATCCCACCTTTTCTCTAAACTTTGCTGTAGTATACAGCAGAACCATTAAGAAGCAACAGCTAATTAGAGAGGCTAAAAGGCAGTTGTGCTAGTTGTGGACACAGAGCTTGAAAAATCTGTTTGCAGCATTTTTAATTGGATGACACAGGGAGAAAGATGAAGGAACGATGAGATAGGAGCTGATTGATTCGCGTTCTGAACACTGGATAGTTTATTCTTGCTTGGAAGATGAGTGGTCTTATTGATTAACATTCAGCTTTTTGGAAACTAGTGTTTTAAAGTTTTTAGTTTGCATTAGCAATGATTGTTTTGGCTAAATGGGTTGGTAGAATGAGTAATAAAATCAAAATTCATTTAAGCTGGGAAAGAAAGTACTCTTTTAAGGTATAGTTACTGATTTAGATCATGTCATACAAGCTCTCTTGCAGAGACAAATGAAGGAATAAGTAAAATGTTTCTGCCTGTAGGGTATCAAGGGCTATGACACTCTTTTTGAGCCATGACCTAAAAATCTAATGGTATGAGACTTGTGCCCCTGGCAACATCTCTTTTTTTTTTCAAGCCCCCTCCCCTCCAACCATCCCTAATGCATGCCCGCAGTCCTTTTCCATTTCATTGTCAATGTTCTTCCAGCTGGTGTTGATAACTCTCTTGTTCCTTTTTTTATTGTTTGTTTTTTGTCTGAAGCCACACATCATTTCACAAAATTTACCAAGCTGCTTATGCATTCTGTCATTTTGGCACTTTTGAGCAAACTTGGGCCGATATTTAATTGGTAAGGGCTTCTCCAAAAGAAGAAAAAACTTGAAATTTATTTTGTCTATAGTCACTCCATCTGACGTTTTAGCTACTGTAAGAAAGAATCAACTAAATCTGTCTTGATTAGAGTTAGATTTTAGTTGGAATAGTGTTTTGGCAACAATTTCTTTACTTAAAATTAAATAATTTGACTAGACTTTATCATTAAAAAGTGTTTATATTTGTGACTTTACATTTGTGATTTGCAGGCTTAGGCTACTGAGACAAAAAACTGTTTTGTTTTTGTATTTTTTAGAAGGTCTCAGGAGACACTGAGCATTTCGACTTGGTCAGAGGTACATTCACAATTAAATAGCAGAACAACAATTTACTTATCCTTGAATCTTTGCAGTTGTGCAATGTTGTTTGCTCAGTAGACTAAAAAAGGTTATTAATTTTGGGGAAAATCTTTTCACTTTGCTAAACTGCTAAAGTTAAATATATATTTTTGGTATGTAACTATGGTAACAGATGTAACATTTTTATTTCAACCAAAATGGAGACTTGTATTTCAAAGCTGGATTATCTCTTATCGAGGCAACTTCAGAGTTAACCCTGGGGTTTCCATCCTACCATGCTGGTTCACTTCTTTTTGGGGTAAATCACCATGGTAACTTAAACTGAACAGCTAACCTGATCTGGAGAAGGTTGTGCTCTGGATAATAGCTCAACAAGGGAAAAGCACCACTAGGAAAAGAAATGCTTAGGAGAGAAAGAGTTTTTAAGGATAGATGCAATCCTTTCGATGTCCCCAATGACATCCATTATAAAAGATACAGATTTTCATCGGATGGACTGTGCTACAATTGATGGGCCAACAATATAAAATAAATTCTGTTGATTTCTTTCATACAACAGAGACAGTGTAAAGAAATAAAGCCTTGCACTGACCACTTTGAAGCATGTTTTTGTAATTGTTCTTTACTTATTCCCAAGTTTGTTTAGCTCCACTAGGAATGCATCTGAAATAATGCGATTAATAATAATGTTCACACATGGCTTAACTGCAGAACCATGAATTAACGCCGTCACAGTAAAACACACTCATACAGGGGGTGCTGATCCTCAAAAGACCTCAATGGAAAATATAAAGGAAGCCAAGGGCACTGAAGAAGAACTCAGACCCGAAACGTCTGTGCTGTAATAAAGACAAATTGACAAAGTGCTGTCTGTTTATATTGCACCATGAATTAACATTGTATAATCTCACAAATTTACACATTAACAGAGTCCACAGTTTTATGTCAGCATTCCTTCCAGGCTGTTGCTGCAGCAAGAGTGTTGCTTTTAGCCTAGATGATGCATTTGAATTCCTTATATTTTAAAATGTTGTCTGCTCTTTTATGTTTACAATTGATCGGACCCTGCAAACACCACCCCTTTTATGTGAGCATGTACTGATCAAGATTGGAAAACCCTGGGTTCAATTACCGAGTTGATAACAAGCGTACTGCTTATTAGGATTGTGAACCCCTTGGTAAGTCGACTCAGGGTATGTTAATTCTGCTTCGTAGTACAGGCCTCAGGAAGTGGAACAAAGAGTTTTGATAAAATGTTGGAATGTATGTTGGTTTCAATCTCCTGTCAAACAAAGGCAGATGATTAAAAGACCCTTCACTTAAGAGCTCCATTTACCTCATTACTTCCTATAAGGATGTTAAAAAGGGCCACAATGAGATAAGGATTAATAATAAGTATCATTAAGGATACTTAATGATGATAACTTCATTTAAGAAACACTTTGTATCATAGTACTTTTTCAAGCCATGAAATGTGAGAGTAAAACTATAGTTTTTCCTTTGTTAAATAATGTTGATGTATGCCCTAAATCCTCACAAGCATCATGCTCAGCAAGAACTGAGTCACAGACTTACAAACTTAGTAGCTGTGCAAAAAAAAAAAGCTGCATTGATTCACACACCACTGATCTGTTTAAGCAATAGTTTTTTTTTTTTTTAAAAATGTGCTGTGACCATATTGCTAATTTGCCACTTGCATACTCATCAGTCACACTTTTGATAATCTGTTTGTCTTACAATTAATGCTGTGTGTTTCTTTTAAGCCATTGTCTGTGACTGTGTTGAACATATGGGGATTTTCCAGTATGCTACATAATTCTCACGAAAGTGTGAAGCTGGGCAAAATGTTTATTCAGCTTCTCGTTATTTTTCTTTAAGCATTCACAAGTTCCCTGCATCTTTCTTTGTCCTGTGAGTACTCTGCAGCTGCTGCCCTTTAGTCATAGTGTACTAGAAATGACATCAAGGCAGTGAGAAAGACGAGTCTCCCTTGCTGCTTCAGGTTTCAGTTTGTTACCATAGCAGCAGCAGCCACTTCCTGCCAGAGCGAGTCTTCCTGTCTTCATTCAGTTTTGTGTGCACGCTCCAGAGGAGTTACGAAGCACAGTGTTTACATTACCATATATGGAGTTTAATGAACAATGGTCACAGGGCTTTCCCCGAAGTTAAATAAACAACATTAAGAGTATCTACACACACAGAAAACACATGTGCATGTAAAAGTCTCTGCACATACACATCAGTAGGTCTGTGCATGCTCCTTATCAGTCATTCAAAACTGCACCCATTTGCACACAATTATCTCCATTTGCAATAAATTGGAATGTAAATGTCTGCAATGCTTGGAAAGAGATTTCAAGGGACTGTAGGACAAACACAGAAGAATCATGAGGCAGTTTAAGCAATGTTGAGATCTATTATTTGATCTTAATGTTAATTATGCAGAGATTTTGTAACCTGCCCTGCATGATTTGATAGCAACCTCATTTTTAGGTGCTAACAGGATAGCACTTAGCAGGTATCCAATATTGGAGCTTATACCTCACTGGGCTGTTCTTTTTTTTTTTTTTTTTTTGTTTTTTTTTTTTTTTTTTCTCTCATTTGCACGTTTCTGGCTGGGGGAGGTTTGAAATTCACCTTTTTTCTGTGCAATCTATGATAAGCCCACGCATGCAACTGGTGTTTCCTTGCTACATGCTCTGCAAAGGTAAGAATGGAAAAAAAGAAAGAAAAAAGAAAACATAAGTAGGGGAAACTATCATAAAACATTTGTTTTTAGAAAAGTTGGGACCTGTGCTTCTGAGGAGGGACTCCTGTCTTTTTATGAATGTTAAATTTCAACTATTCTCCCACATAGAAATAAAATTTGGGCTCATATACAGGATCCATTCTTGTCCTGGTGTTGCTGAGGAAGGGGTAGCCAAGATAATTCACTCTTCTACTCAGCTACTGGCTGGAGGAAGGCCAACTCATTAACATTCAGCACACAATGCTCCATGAACTCTGTCCATACCCATGACCTCAGCTGTTTCAGCACACTGTAAATCTATTCCTTAACTCACAGCATCATATTCGCTAATAGGGGCCAAGGGTAGATAGATGCAAAGGCGGTTGACCATGTGGGCCGAGAGAGATCATGGAGGTGAAGGTGGATGGCAAAGAGGAAAAAGCAAATATGCCCTGCTTGTCCAGCAGTGGTGAATACCTGATGGAGGGCATCCAAGCCACTGGCCTTACCTTTTTGATTGTGTGATTAGCATATGTCATATTGTTTGTGCAGCAGGAATAGTCAGCATGTAGCAGCAGCTACTATACCTTCCACAGTTAACTCAGACAGAGGTTTAATTTAGTAACTGCACTCAGGCCTTAGTGTCTACGACAGGCAAGGCTCTAAAAGTGTGCCAGTCTATGAAGGCAACCCTGTCCGCACTTTGTAAATACTGCACTGTACAGACAACCACCAAGATGCTCATCTGTACTCTATAATTATATAGGATGGAATAATGTCATATGGAACTTTTTAAATGTGAAAATACTGTGCAATGATAATATGCATTGTACTTTTTGAAGGCTGTAAAAATAACCCATGAATATCATCGCAGCTCTGTAATTAAGTCATTTGTAGTTTTTGCAACAAACAGAACCAGAAATGCAAAGAAAGAAAGAAAGAAAGAAAGAAAGAAAGAAAGAAAGAAAGAAAGAAAGAAAGAAAGAAAGAAAGAAAGAAAGAAAATAAGAAAGAAAACTAGAAGCTTTGCCAATTTCACCCCCACAACTGCTAAAGGTCACTGGAACAACTGTTGAAAGGTACCTGATCTTCCTCTCAGAGGAAGGAGAAGTGGAGGACTCCAACAACAAGAACGTTTGACATATAACAGCTGCCAGAAACCACCCAAGTGCTAAATACATAACAGCGGTTTTTTAAGGTACAGAGACTTCTGTGTGGATGATCAGCACAAATTTTTCACAATTTCCATTAAAAGAGGAATTTGATAATCAGCAGCTGAAGATTATTTGACATGATCAAACATGTAGAGATTGTTTTAACAACTCTGCACCAACAAAGTATACAGCCAGCTTTCTTTAATCATAGATAGATGTAGAAGTCTAAACTGACTTAATCTGATCCCCACAGATCTCTGATTCCTTCAGTGATGTTGTTTATTGATGATTGTTTTCTTGCATTCAGAGACACAACTAATCAATCATAGTTAAAACAAGACTGAGAAAGGTGATGTCACCTTCTTAAATTGTGCCCAAGATTGGATTATTGAATAAATATCAATAACAAGGTAAATATACTGACATACTTGTCACCCTTACAAAAGCAAAGGAAGTATTAACAGGCATATGACTAATAAGAAAAGTGATGGAACTGCTTGCACCATTTTATTATCAGTGCATTATGGCTGCCTGTGATTGGCTAGAAGAAACTCCACTTTCTAAAAGTAATACCTTGACATTTCTAATTCACTCCTACAATTACAGTAGTGTCTTAGTCTTAAAATAAAATTACAGAACATTTGATGGGAGAAAATCCTCTCTGAGCTCCAGGAGCAGGTTTTGTTGCTAAGCAGCTTGATCCATCATATTACAGAACAGTACATTTGTGCTAATACTGTGTGCTTCTGGCTTCCACAGAGATGATTTCCACTTCTATTTCTCATAGAACAGCGATTTTTGATTAGTGAGTGCCATGTGCCTGGGTGGGTGTACACATCCTGTTTACCCAGTCTCCAGGATTTATTTTAACCACGACCTCTGTACTATTTCCCACAGGGTCCAACACAGAGGTCAACTCCACGCTGATGAGGATAGACAGGTGTACACCTTTGAGTGCAGCTTGTTCTGGTGTGTGCTGTCCTGCAATAATGGCTTGTTCATCTTTTTGCATAAAGATTGTGTGCATGCATGTGATTGTGTCTTAAAATATATGAAAGATTTTCTTTACAGCCTCACAGCTGCATAAATATCCACCAGGTAATGTTTCAAGCAAAAAACCATTCTTCTCTTTCAAGCATACAGGGAACAAACAAAAATAGACAAAAGACAAAAAGGTCCCTGCTGACCATGCAAACAGCCTGAGGTCTTACTGAGGAGACATAAGGACGTTCTGATGTCTATGCCCTGACCTGATCTGAAGAAAATGCATCTTCAGTGTTCGCTCCATTACTCTCGTGTGCAGATGTGGCTTCCATCAGAGCAAAGAGGTTGTTTGTTTTCCTTACATAAAATGATAAAAGCATGCACTTAAAGCAAACAAGCAAAATGGCTGAAAATACAACGTAGAGAGAGAGAACGGGACGGTATCTAGGACCAGCTAGGATTAAAATGTACATGAACCTAAGTCACCTACTGCTGTTTTGTCCTGCAGTTGGTAATTTGTGCAAATACTATGATTTACAAAATTTAACAAGAAAAAATAAATAAATTCTTCACAGATTTGTTAGCTAGCTATTTGAATGTTGCAGTAATCTTTCCATTTTCTGTCATGACTGTGTCACTGGTTGTTGCACAAGCAAATTGTGAAGTCACCTTAGTACCACAAAAGATATTCAGGGGTGCTGGACTGCAGTCTTCTTCCTAAACAGTTGGTGTCACTACTGAAAAAATAACCCTCCTATACCATAGGAACAGAACCAGTGGATGTCATTACAGGAAGTACATTATTTATGCACAAAACTACACAGTTTGAAATTATCAGCTTTAATTATTTGATGCCTTAGTTGATGGAACAAGCACCAAGTCACAAAATTCAAAAGGTGCAAAACCTTGTAAAATTATGCATGGCACAGAAGGTGTTGTGACATACAGTTAGGTGCATCTTGAGAAATAAAAACTTTACGATAGCTTTCAGAAGAAATTGCATGAGAGTAGCATATGTTCAAAAGTCAAATGTTTAAGCATTTAAAGGTTGGACGTTGTGATACAAATGAAAAAGTGACATCAAACATTTTTTCTTCAGTTACAGTCTTTGTCAGCAATCTTTCAGACTGATGTTCAACACACAAGAAATCAGCCAAATTGTGCTGATTTACAGGCACGTAATTTCATTATGGTTGTCTTTCAGTATCTTATATGTATAAATATATATATATTTATACTTTGGTATGTACATCAAAGTAAATGGTTTAAGCCAAAAAGCAAAATATGTCTTCTTTGATAATATCCTTATCATATGCATGTGCATTCACAAAACACATTTTGCCCATACTCACACAAATACACAAAAATGCAGATGTATATATTTATACAAATACTATGAACTTTCAGGGTATATGTCACTTGCTATCTTGCAGCGTGACATCCTGGAATATTTTCCGTTATGTTAGTGTGTCTGTCTATGTGTTTTAAGTGAGGGAGGGGAGTTACAGCTGAGACTGTCTTATCTATGATCACACAACAACGTGTGAAACCCCAACTCTGCGGAACTCCTTTCAATCCCAGAGCCACAGGGTTTCAGTTTGCGGTGGCAGCTGAGTTCTTCTCTGTCTCTGAAGACTGTAACATCCACAGAGAGCAAACTTGCAGAGCGGTGTGGAGGCTGAGACTTGACAGTCAGATGCAGTCAGAAATAGGCAGCGACTTCTCAGAAGAGGCTCGCGGTAGTTGCAGTATGACTGGAAACCATGAGAATTTATCAGCTAGGCGCTGCTCATGATGTATCCAGTAAAATGTAAAACAGTAAACACTGAATAGTCAAAAAGGACAGAATCAGTATGAAGAGTCTGTTAGCTGCACCTGCAATAGTCACTGTAAATGTGTGTCAACATTCTCTCTTGTGGTTTGTTGTGTATGTGTCTCACCTAACTGACAGATGGAGGGGTAGCCTACTCTTCAAAGCAACCGGCATCCATAAAAAACTGGTACCTTCTATTTTCAGTGTTGTTTGTCTCAGTATTGTTTATATCACACATCCATTCCATGAGAAGTGTAAATTAAAGCCAAGTGGATCATGTGCATGTACAACCACATTACGACTTAGCTGAATGTTGCTCTTCGGACCGTTATATAACACAGAGATAATTAAAAATCCCTCAAAACCAAAGCTCAGTTTTCATTTAATCTGTCTTTTCTTTTACAAATAACTCTGACTCATGATTTATTAGTCAACTCTTAAAATAAAACTGCAAATTAACACCTATGTCATATGTGCAACAAGTCACCCATCAGCTCTGCTGGTAGTGGTCATCTTCTTACCAGAAGGTTGATGGTTGGAGCTCCATATGTCCGGGTGAATGAACGGAAAGACAACTTTGTAGGTCCTTGAAAGGTGAAATAGATGCTAAATGAGCTTCCACCATTACAAAACAATCATATGTCGTCCTGTGAAGTACCGCTCCTACAAGCAGCATGAGGGAAATAACACTCATCTCATTGTTTCCACATTAGAGTAGATGTCAATATCAAGACTATTGTTAAAAAAGCTACAAAGTCCTGAAAAGGAGGGAGGAAGTGGGATGATGGAGCAGCGTTGTGAGACATAAGATCAACACCAACACATCATCTGCAACACGATTACAGCTTAGTAAAACATTTCTAACATCAGTACATAAACATGTTTAGTTAGGAGGGTTCCACAGACACTCTAGAAATCCTTTTACAGTCCAGTTTTAAATATGGTTGCTTGTCATTTTTGTACAAATAGACTTCTCTATTTTGCAACGTTACCCGGTGGTTAGACAAATAATTTATTTTAACCATCAAAGCAATTCAAATTTCAATTCAGGCAACATAAAAGCATCTCCTCACCTCACTTTGATAACAAAGTAACTCAAATCAAACCTTTGGTTTTTTCTAACCATCATGAAGTAGATGAAACTGCTTACTTTGTTATATATTTGTAATTTTCATTAATCAGTCCATGTTGTTTCAGGGCAAAGATTGACTATTGCCTATGGATAAGCTAAATGATGGATCAACTTTTATTGCTATTTGTCTTTCAAAAGGCTTTTTTAAATCAAACTCTGCTGACCATGCCCTATGGCTCACAGACAAAGGAAAGGTGAGGGAGGTTGTTTATGTATAAAGGCCACTAAGGAAGAGGTTTTCCCTAACTGAATTGTACAGAAAGATGAACGAGAAGAAGCCACAGGACACTTCTTTTGTCCTGCGTAAATAACACAAAGCATCTTGCCTCTTTAGCTAGAACTTTCATTTTTATGTTACATTGAGAAGATAAGTCATTCTCATATATACGTACATCCACAGAGATATGTACTTTTGTATGTGACCTATATCTGTGTTTTATCATATTCCTATTTCACCTTTTTCTTCATGCTCAGAGTTAACTTCTGGTATCAGGTTCACTGAGTCCAAAGGCAAGTAGCTACACGAGCTGATTCAAAACATCTTTTGCTGTTGGTACGTGTCATGAAGCAGACTTCACTCTGCTCTTTTTCTTTTGCATGCCTGCCACTGCACTTACATATTCTGTCTCATCTCGAGAAGGCTGTCTCACAAGTGAAGAATTTCTCTTTTGGGTCCCTCAACGAACAGCCTTCTGCCCCTTCAACCTCCTTAACCAAACACACCAACGCCTTGATCCCAGGGTCTTTTCACTAAGACTTTGGTGGCTAATCAAATAGAACATATTAAATAAAATTGTGTAAACTGCATGCAGACCATCCACCTCTCAGGACATTAAGAAGGTTCAGTCACTGGCTCTATCAGCTTTTGATGCAAGGCAAGGCTATATTATATCAATGCAGTTCCAGGCTTCACCACTTTTTCCACATGCCACTCATATCAAGTTACTCCATGAAATGGATCTCACATGAAAAAAACACTTAATAGCAGGTTTAACTCAATGTTATTGAATGGTAATAAATACACATGGAGACAAAGCGATGTACTCATTTCAGATTTTTTTTATTCATTTATTACCTAAAAAAAGAAAATGTTCTATCACAAGTCACACTGAAATGTATTGCTTAAGAAAAAAAATATATTCATATATTTTTTTCAGTTTTTTTTCTTCCTTTTTCCTTTGTTTTTGTTTTGTTTTGTTTTGTTTATTTGTTTTGGGTTTTTTTTTTTTTTTTTTTTTTTTAAATTTTTCAGAAACTCGTTTTGGTTTCTATTATACTCCACCAAAAACAAAAAGAAAAAAAAGCTTGTTTTCAGACACGAGCAGCAGCTGCTGCCGCGTCCCGACAACCTTCTCCCCCTGCCTTATTTTTTTCTCTTTTTTAAAAAAAAAATGCACAAAGAAATACATAATTCACAGTTACCATTTTGGTTTCATAAATTAATACAGTCACACATGTGCTACACCGGTCTAGAGCTAGAACATTGTAAATTGTATTCTTGAATCCTGTTATTTTCAATAGTTGGCTACAAGAAAGAACAGGCAACTTAAATGAAGTGATCAGAATTCCACCAACATACTTTTTTTTTTATCCCCTCTGTAATGCTCTTTTGTTTTGTTACTTCTTTTTGAGTTTCACACAGAAGTGAGGCACACACAGAGTATAGTTCTTACATATACAAAGAAAAAAAATTAAATAAAATATTGGAGGGGCAGAGGGTTCAATTCAGTCCATGAATAATGTTGTATCCAAGGAAACAGGAAGTGCTTGTAGTCTGAAGTCCTCAGAGGACCTTTCTTATTTGTTACAGAAACTGTTTCTTTCCAAGTACTGTGGTGTAAACTTCCTCAGTTACAAGTTTTTGTAACTTTTTGCAGCTTGTTGGTGGGGAGACTGAGTCAAGAGGGACGTGAGGTTCAAATAACAGACCAACAAGCATGGCAACACAATGAAGAAATGGGACAAAGGCATCATTTGAGGAACAACACTGACTTTTAGATTAGCATTTGATTCACTCAAACAAGCTTTAACCCCTAAAATCTACGACTCTCATGGATGTGAATACTACAGTCGTGTGTATCAACCAACAGAAACAAGCTCAAGTCTGACACTGACACTGCAAGGGCAACATTTTTAAGGCACAGAAGCCTTGACATAATAGAGACTCCACCAGCTAAAAGCACTAAACGACAGATGCCCATTGTCCTCAGTGACAAAAGTGGCGCCTTGATGACAAGTCCGACATCGATACGCACAGAAAATTTTAAAACAGAAATGAAAAAGAAAAAAACAAAGAAAAAAAAAAAAAAAAGAAATCCCGCCCCCGTTGTCCCCAAGTGTCTTTTTTTTTTTTTTTTTTTTTTTTTTTTGTGAAAGGTAAGGCCACTTAAAAAAAAGATGAGGTTCACCAAAAAGGTAATCTCTCACTGCAATCTCTGGGAGTGCAATCATGGTAGGGTGGTCAGTCAGACAGACAGATAAAGAGACCAGATGCTTCTCTCAGGTAGGTTAGCTGGACAGTTCTGGAAACCCACTGGTCTGTTGGATCCGAGGTGTGAGCCTCTGTCGCCGTTCAGGCTGGGAGGAGGAGGGTTAGCTAAACAGTTAGTCGGCTGTCTGGGTCCTTGTGAGCCACTGGAGGGTAAAACCAGCGTTTAGGGAGTTGAGCGAGAGAAAGAGAGTCATTTTTGCTCTTAGCTCATCGTCATCCTCAACATCTTCATTGTCACACAACAGGAATGTTCAGTGCTGAGCAACAAAGCAAGTCCACACTTAAACTTCATCCGTTTTGGTTTTGAGTGGTAATACTTTAGCAGGACACTGTTGTCTTAACATTGAAAAGTAAAAGATACAAAAACCTCACCAACAAAAGCAGCATTGTTTATTTTCTTCACAAATTCATGCACGTTGTTAACCTTCATTCTCAAAGCACCAGTTTCTTTTTTTTTTCTTCCATCGATAGAAAAAAACAGATCAGTGTAATTTCAAACCTCTGCATGCAAAGAAAAGTCATGTTTTCCCTCCCTGCTTTCTCTTTTTTTCATTTTTAGCTCCCATATGTAGCAGCAAAACTGTGAAAGGCCTAACCTGATATGTCAATGGATGTACTGGTGGAGGCACTATATAATGCTGGAAAAAGATCGCACTGCTCCTTACTCTTTGCCATTAAAAACAAATTAATCATCATCAGGAGTTACACATTAAAAGGGCCTTAATCTGGGACTTTAAAAGTTGCTGTCTTAACCTGTTATGATATTAAGTAATGACTCATGCCTTCACTGCAGTTGAGATTTCGGAAAACTATGGAGTTATTTGGGAGAAGACACCTGGACATAAAACACAGGATATTCTAAATCAATTTTACAGTGAAGTCAAACAAACACACCCTCATAAACGTTCACACATTTATGTACACGAACTCCAAATCCCTCAAAAATGTTCACTCAGGTCTGAAAGACATCAGGGGGTGCAGGATGACAATCACCTTTCTGTATCGTTTCTTGTGGCTAGATGAAATAATTCACAAATAAGCTAACGGATGATTGAATGGATGCACATGTTCATTGGTAGTCAACAACTTGACTAAAGCCACAGAGGGCTGCTGTTTTTAGAAAACAGCAGATAGGAAGAGAAACAAAAATAGATTTTTTTTTTTCCATATATATTTTAAACATTTTAAAATCCTCTAAAGCACTTTCTGTTAATATTAATTCATTTTGTTTATTTATTAATCATTCCTATCAATACCCTACGTCACTGAGGTTGATATCAATACTTCCATATTCTTTTTTTTTTCATCTCATTTCAGGCCCCACCTTCTCCTTCTTGCACATTTTGACCAGCTGTTATAAAACAAGAAAATGTGCAAATAAACTACTTTGAATTTTTTTTAATATGAAAACCTGAATGCTTTGTGAACAATGCTACATTTTTTTGTTTGTTTGTTTATAAAATATAATATGCTTAAAAGTGAAAAAAGAAAAAGGTTTAACCACCCCGTAACAGGAAAAAACTGGACTCTGGTTGTTGAGTTTTGAGATCAGTAAGAATGCCCGTTGGAATATTCCGCATATTTCCTCATTTAGTAAGTCCAGTGTGGATCTCTTCATTTCTGCCCAGAGTACACTTGAAAAACATATTGAAAATTAAAAGTGAAAATACCATCACCACCCACTAAATTTTGCTAGTACAGGTATGATCTCGGTTATCATACCGCTCAAAAAAAAAGTCTTGTACACGTTAAAGTTCAGTTGCTGCCTGTTCAAATCCAAGCATTTCACCAAAGTTCTGTTGCTATTGTTGCTGCTTTTCACAATGTCAACTGTGAAGGACAGAATGGGATTAAAGTCTGCAGGGAGCCGCCTTTTTTTCTTTCATGTGACAGATAACAGTCACAAGGACAACTTTGATTTCCTCTTGGGGTTATGTCTCCCCTCCTGCCAATCCACTCCATCCAAACATATCTGTAAGTAAATCCCAAGTGATGATTTGCACATCTCTGGATCTTGATTAAGGTTTTAGGCCATGACGAACTCTGACTTTAAGTCAGCCTTTACGTCGGGCTTCCACACCGAGTCGTCAAAGTCCAGATCCAGGGAGCCCTCGCTGGACATGCTGCTGTTGCTGTTGCTGCGCCCTGCCTTGCGGTTGGGCAGCCACTGATATGGAGCGCGTTGGTCCCGTCTGGCCTTCCTGCGCAGACGCTTCTGCTGCATCAACAGCTGCAGTCGTTCCACCTTACAGCGAGTTGCACGGTTCTCGGTCTGACGCACACGGTCGCCTGGAGAGAAGAAAAAAAACAAAAGCAGTGGAGAGATGATCAGTTAGGTTTATCTCTCTAAGAGGCGGGTAATTTATTTAGTTAAAAGAAGTTTGAGAAGCATGTTCATATACACGTGTGTGTGTGTGTGTGTGTGTGTGTGTGTGTGTGTGTGTGTGTGTGTGTGTGTGTGTGTGTGTGTGTGTGTAGCAGGCAGTAGATAAAGCCTTGAAGGATTAATGATGATGCAAGGACACGCTGGGATCATTCCCTTGGCACTGATACACAAATACACACAATCCATGCACACAACGTACAACTTGAAAGTGGTGGTTAACCTTCCTCACTGAGCTTTATTAGCCTCCTCATCCCCTTATCACTGAGCAAGGAGACCTTCTTAGACCTGAATTTCCTTGAAAACCAAGAGCGGGGTCAAAAAGATAGAAAACACACAACAGTAACATATTATGACAGCTGCCTGCTATATTTGCAAATACAATTAAGCCTGTCATGTCTCACTGACTGGATGTGCTCTTAAGAGCATTTCTAGCTGTTGATGTGCCTATAGGGGAGTCCATTCTCCAGGGAAATGCCTCGCATTGCACTGCGAATGCTTTCCAACACCGGCCAAGTAAAGTCTAATTCCATTTATACGCATATTCGTAGGCTTGGAAGGAAGGGAAAGCAACCGCAATCTATTAGCTAGCTCCATTAGTATCTGTCTGGGAATGAAATAATTAAATAATGGGCTAGAATGTCAATAAACTGAAGCACAGAGGCCATCTCTGCCTCAGCTGCACACCAGAACACACACAAAGACACTCCAATCCGCATTCGAGTACATCATCTATTCACACAGAAACACATACACAAAGTGTATGCTCATGCACGTACGGGCACGTGAGTGCTCGCTCCAAGGTGCACGTGCACACACACACAGACACACACACACACACACATGCAGCGACAGCATCAACAGCCGCAGTAGCTTTTAACGTGGATCGATGGCAAATTAAAAAGACCTATTGATTAAACCTTAGCTCTAGTGCAGCCATCCATCTCAGGCCCAGGACAACGCTATTGGCTTTCAATAGAAAATGCAAGCGAATGGAAATTGTAAGCTGAGAGAGAGAGAGAAAGAAAGAGAGTAAGAGAGGAGGGTGGGCAAAAACTGGGTTTTTTCTTCCATTTCTTTCCCCTTTATTATGGCTCTAGCTTCCAAATTTCAGCTCAATGACCCCCCCCCCCCCCCCCCCCCCCCCCCCCCCACACACACACACACACACACACACTATTCCACCCTTTTCACCTCTCACACACACAGCAAAGCCACCCCACCCCCCTCCTCCTCTTCCAGCTCTTGCCCCATGTCTCCCCAGAGACAGCTAGGTAGGTCCTGTGCAAAGGAGGGGAAAGAGTGGGCAAGGGGAGGGGGATGGCAGCATGGGTTAAGGAATTCCTCCCCCAGGGGCAAAGGGGGACAGAGAAAAGGATGGAGGAAAAGGGTGGAGGGTAAAAGATCAGCCGTAGGTGTCAGTTTGCAAAATCGATTGTGCCCTCCTTCAATCTTCCCCCTATCGGAATGAATTTCGGACTCCGTGTGGGCTTAATTTACCTCTTTCCCTCATTTACTTATCGTATCAAGGAGCGCAGAGCCTTTTCTCCAGCTATAACAGCTATAAATATTCACTGCTGTCTGGCAGTGCAAACTAAAGTGAACTGCTGTCTTCTTTCCCCATTTTTTTGCATGTAAAAAAGGGCACAAAGTTAACAGAAGAGCACATCTTCCCATTACAGTCAGCCACACAGACGGATTCGGGTTTTTCCACATTGTGCCAACACATTTTGCCCTCATACAAAGGTGCATGTGTGTCCAGATGCTATGTGCACTTTGTGTGAGGGTAGTGTGTCATCTCTAGAGAACAGGGGGGTACACTAGTGGGGGTTCACCAACATTAGAGCCATTATTCCGCTGCCTTGGCTCCATGTGACGTCCATATAAGCTGTTTCAAGGCTTTGTTCCCCCTCTGGTCCACCCCCCTGCCCCTTTATTCCCTGCTCTGATGAGCTAAAAGAGAAGGATATGTCAAAATATGGCCGTACACAATGAAACAGCAGAAAGCCAAAACATGCCTACGAACAAAATCTGTTTGTTTTGTTGGTTTTCCTTTGGAGTCTCTCTTTATTTCACCAGGTGAGTCCCTCAGTCATGATCATGGTTTCTAGAATGGTACATTATACTCTCTACTCAGCATTATACAAGAACAAACACACACACACAGTAACAGGCAGTTTGGTGGTGTGGCAGGAGGTCCTGGCCTTTGGCTTGGCAAGAGTGTTGGGAATGTGCTTGGAACTTCACCCAACTTGTGTGTGTATGTGCATGAGTGTGTGTGTAGCCATTCATCAGCGTCACTACCGGAGCCCTGGGCTGCTGGGCCGGACACAGCTGGCCACAGGGATCTCCAGACTATGTTTATGACAGTAGGGCTATTATTAGGGCTGGCTAAGAAGGACAGACTATACACACAGCACATGCACACAGATACACACATGGGCTGGCCCAGAGCCTGAGTGGAGAGGCTCGGGTTTGACGTTAGCACAATAACCTTGGAGGACCCGGAGAGAGGTAACTAAGAGATGTTGGGAATGAATGAGAGGAAGAGATAGAAAGAACCCATTCTCATAGAACCTTGTGTTACACAAAAAAAGACAAATGAGGATGCAACAACTGTTCTTTTCTTGGAAGCGCACAGGGGAAGATATCAAACAGAAGACAGGTCAAGGACACACAGAGGAAGGAAATGCCAGTTTCCTCACCCTGCTTTATCATTTTACCACTCCCCTTCCTGTCACTCCAATCAAAGCTCTCAAACTGCTTCTTTCAATTCTCCTTCCCATACGCTCCTCTGCAAAGACTCTGAACCAAGCCTTGTAAATATTACTGGGCATTGCAGAGAAAGCCGGTGAAAAACAGGAGGAAAAAAGGGGCTGATCTATGAATAATCGATGCGTCAGTCAGTTTTCCTCGCCTTTGAGCCCAGCCCAGCAACACAGCAAGGACTGAGATAGGGAGCACACGGGAGGGAGGGAGAGAATGAGAGAGAGGGAAGGGGGGTTGGGTGGGTGGGAGGAGTGGGTGGGTGGGGGAGGACAGCCAGAGAATAGAGGGAGAGAAAAAGGGAGGAGGGCTGCAGTGTGCAGGACGCAGGGGGAGATTAAAGGAGCTTCTCCTTCTATTGATTGTAAAAAGATTGGCCTTCATTTGCAGTTGTCTTATTGCTGTTGTTTGTTTGTTTGTCTTGATAAATCTTGTGATCTTGGAGAGAGAACATTGTGTTTGCTCAGCATCCAGGGAACCAGGGGGAAGAGGGAGGGGTGGACAGAGGCAGAAAGAAAGAGAGAAGGGAGGGAAGAGTAAGAGGAAAGAGAATCACATTGCAGCAAAGTCAGCCTTAGTTTCCTTTTAGTGTTACTGACTGCTCAGATGAAGCCTTCATCTCTACTACTAGAGCTAGATGAATGTGTGAAACTACGGCAGGAATAGAATAGAGAGCATGTTTTCTTCATTTCTAATACTGGCTCAGTGAAGGTAAAAATGAATGACTCTAAGACATCAAATAAGCTTAAACAAATACAGCAAGGTTCAGGTGCTCAGGAGTACAGCCCCATAGAAAAACCTAGCCATCTAAAAATAAACAAGCTAAACAAATCCAGACACTACACAACAACAATTAAACTATCTAATTAGACACATACTGAAAGAACCAATCAAATCAGAGCTAATATGAGCTCCGCGACACCCAGTGAAAGGGCACTGAGGGCCCTGCAGGAACACAAGCTCTTCAATGACTTTTAGACTTCATTTGCATTCTCTCTCCTCCTCTTGCTCTCCTTGTTGACAATGAAAGGGCACCTGATGTGCTTGGCTAGCTTTCCTGGATACCTCTGCAGTCGTAGTGCATCACCGGGACATTTGTTGAGTTAACAGTGCACGTGTATCCCAGCACATATCGATGTGTGACGAGAGAGGAGTTAAGTCTGCTAGTGGATCAAGTGCCGTGTCATGGCCAAGCAGGTCAGGGTTTAAATACAGGACTCAATGAGGTTAAGGGCAAAGGATCTTTCTTTCTGTCTCCCTCATTCTCTGGCACCCTCCCCCTTTCCTTTGGCTTGTCCGGTTTTAGCTTGCACAAAGCTAACACGACGTGACAAATCAAAAGGAGGCAGGGGGTGGTGGACGGGATGTGGAAGAGACATTAGGGTGAAAGAGGGGGTTCTGGACAAGCTTTCAGAGCTAATTTTGCCTCTGTTTTGCTCCTCTCTATGTGGCTGTGGTGAACTAAAGCTGCTGTGGTGAGAGTCAGGCTAAAAGGCAGCCATATAATCCCATCCTCAGCCCCTAACAGTCCAGTATGGAGCCCTGTATGCAGCCCCCATCCCCAGCCTTCACACAATGTAAGCCTGGGCAGGGGGCAGTATAGAGGGGGATGGGGTGGACCTTCCTACTGGGTAAAGGAATGTAGCTAACAGTCAGTTCTTCCGGACAATCCTAAACCCTCAACACAAGTCCTGTGTGGACAAATCCCCCCTCGACTTAGCAATACTATACAGCAAAACCAAGAAACCAAGCTAGTCGTACACACTTTTCACTGAGCATCTGTGCTTAAGTGTCTGTGCATGTGTGTATGTTTCAGCTTTTTGTTTATGCTTGTCATCTTCACCCTGTGCATGAACTAGAAGTGGAAAGGGTAAAGGCTCTCAGGAGACAGCCAAGCTATGTGACATTTTCAACAGGCTGTCTCAACCCAAGTTCGACTGTGAACACACTTTCAGGCAGATGAGAAGTACTTTTTTTTTTTCTTTAGTAGCACAATAGCTCAATGAAAGCATGTTTCTGTGAAGCAGTTAAGCCGCAGTTTTAAGTCCAGTAAGTAAGTCTTCCATCAGGTGTTGGCTGATAAGACCGCCTGAGAGCGCTTAGTCATCGGCTTCCTTAGACATCATGTGGAACAGGATACAAGAAGGCACATGGCCTGTGTCCACACCAGTACATCCATTGTCTCACAGAGGTAAACCATTCTACAAGTGCACACAGTGAGCAGGAAGATGGATCAAGGCAGCTAAATAGGAAACCGTCATTAGACAGACTATTCCTTCACCCTTTGCCCTTGGTTAAGAGGTGAACAGTTGGTCGACTGATGGGCAGGATATAAACAATCATATGATGAATGGAAGCTTAGTGTTGTAGTTTTAACAACCCCCATCTTCAGCGTCCTCCTACTCCTCCTCTCGCTGCCCTCGACTCCACAAAGCAAATTCTTTTCAGAGCTGCATTTTGGAATAAATCTATTTAAAGGCCAAATGAACACAGACAATGTATTGATGCACAATGCAGACATGGAAAAGGAAGGGGGTGATTAGGAGGATAACAGCAAGATGGATTTTACAGACAAGGCTGTTTTTGGACAGCAAATGGGGGGAAACAGTGGCGTGGGTTGTTGAGTGCAGATGAAGAGAAATGGCAAGAGAGGGAGAGGAGGAGGAGAGGGGCAGGAGACAGCATGTAGGTGGGGCCAGAGAAGGAATGGTCTTCCCTGAGTTTGGAAAATAAGCTTGTGTTATTCCAACTGTTCACTAAACACTTGTATTGCCTTACAGGATCCTATAAAGATGTCTATTGCGCAAATGGTGGTGACAGTTCGATTTCCTCAGCGGAAGACAAGCAGAGTCAGTCTAACCTCAAAATGCTGACTGAATGTTATCAGTTCTGGACATCTGTCTGACCCTGTCACTGCAAAGAAAGGAGGTTTTAAAACATCCAAGCCCAGTCCCTGAATCGAGGTTGTCAAACTCAAGTCCTCAAGGGACACTGTCCTGCAGGTTTTAGATGTTTCTATGCTGATTCAACACACCTGATTCAATTTAAATGGACCCAACAGCTTCTTGTTAAGTTCGGCACAATGACACATTCATTTCTCAGGTGTGCTGAAGCAGGGAAACATGTAAAACCTGCAAGACAGCCGCCCTCTAGGACCAGAGTTTGACACCCCTGCCCTAAACGCTATTATCTGAACTCCAGCACCCAGCCCTCTGGAATGGATATGCCGAGGTGTGTCCAGCCCTTACATGCCCCAACTGCAGCTCTTCTTTAAGGACGCAGGCTAAATCACCCAAAGCCTAATCTAATCTAATCTAAACATAGCCCAGCCCAGGCTTGAAGGGGTAAACCTATCTCCTTGACGCACAAAAGCAAAGCCAACTCCACTGACTGACAAGTGAAGCCTGACTGAACAGGCCTGGAGAAGCTTGCATTGCATTACTAAGGAGATTTCTCTCCTTTTCCCTTTCTTGTCTGCTTCAAAACCCAAGAGACATGTATGCATGACTGTTTTTGTTCTTTAATCTGACTTTTCTGTTCCTACTTTGTCAGTATTTTAAAGATGAAAATAAGCACTTGAAGACAGTGATGTAAAATAATCCCAACAGAGCTGAGATACTCATGATGTGCTATGAGAACAGATAGAGAAGATGGCAATGATTTTTTCAGTGTTTTGCAAAGCATGAGCTGAACTTACTAAAATGATGGGCTCCACTGTCAACTGTCATTTAACATACAAATACACATGTAGGCGCATATGCACACAAACACACTCATTCAAAGCTGTGGTTACTGCAGGGACATCTGCTTCATAAAGGCATATCAGCTTCAATGGATGCACAATGACTTAATGTTCATGGGGATTGTTTCTGTTTTGTTCATGACATTCTTGCATGAGGAGAGGGTATGTGGAATAGACTCACTCACCAGGGGGTCTGCACATGCGGATCTGGCTCTGGCACTGCACCAGTGGATGAAGAGTCGGAGGAGGGCTGTTAGGACTGCCAGCAGGCACAGAGGTAGCTTTGGCAGAGAGGCCTGTCGTGCCAGCAACTGGGGGCGAAGGAGGTGGAGAGGGGGATGGGGAGGTGGGTGAGCCACACTGGGTTTGGTAGCGGAGCTGGGTGAGGGAGGGGGGCATGCCCTGGTAGTGGCGTGTGGCGCTCAGGAGGTCATTGAGGATCTGCAGGATGGTACCAATATCCCGTCGTGGACGACCATTGCTGTCCTGGCAGTTAGGGTGCAAAGTGCCTGAAAGAGGAGGCAAAATAAAGTTTTAAAAAAACATTACAGTTGATGAATATCTAGGTTTTTAATTAGAAAAAAAGTATTTCATGTTACATAAAATTTCAAGCAAACATGTTATAATAAAGGAATGTTATAGCTAGCGCTAACTGTGTGTCGTTATTGCACAGAACAGCAATAAATCATAACAGCAGCTCAGTGTCTTTTCACCTGAAAATGTCCCTGAGAAGACTCCGGGAGCGTGGTTGACAAAGCTCTCAATGATGGCACCAGGTTTACGGGAGCGTGTCGAGGAATTGGTGCCACTGTTGGGGCTGTTGGTACTGCAGTTAGCCTGTAGGAACAATTTGGGACACAAAGTGAGCAAAAAACAACACATTTATGTTTATATAAGAGGAGCTGTAAAAACTTGAAATCCTATCCTGACCCCTTTTCCATATCCAGTTTACATATGCATATAAACAAATGTATAAAAAGTTCTGAAAGTGAACTTTAGGGTGCTGCTGCCACTATTTCCAGTATGTGAATAACCTTTGTAGTAAAGGCTAATGTCTATGTTTCCCAAGAAAACAGGAAACTTGAATTTCCGCCATGCCATGCACCTAAAGACTCAGGGTATCAAGTTACTTAAAGCTGTGAATTGAGAAACTAAAACCCTCCCATAAAGTCACTTAAGCTTAACTAAAATTTCTCAACTGACACTAAGACCGAAACCAAAAGCCAGGATAAGATCTGTGTTTGAGTGGTAGACTAATGAGGAATTGCCATTTCTGTTTTCTCACTATTAAGTCTGTTTTTCCTGTTGTGAACCATCTCTGCCACAAAGTCCACTGACATTTGGTTATTTTTTTCCTCCATCCACAGACAGGAACTCATGAAGGGAGATAAAATATAAGTGCTGTTCCTAAAGTGATCCCTAGTTAAAAAAAATAGTTATGAAGTTTTATGATACAGTAAATAATAATTGGCAGAGAAAAATGTTCTGATTCACTCAGTCTGCACCTTTTTAAACCTCCCTTTCATGCTCTTTATCACAATCCCGATTTATCCAATACATTGCATGTTTCGAAGTGTGAAAATGCACTAATGATGACTAAATATATTGTGATTAGGAAACACACATACACACTCATGCAAACCCTCTACAGATCAGACTAAACAACAGATTTATCCTTCATTAGGCTGATTAATATAATGGAGAATGATTTTGCTGTGAGTATGCAGGTTAAACGATCATAACACATCTATCATTCACTCATTAGAGGATTTGGAATCTGGTATCATCAGCTGCTTACACAACGATGGAAGTCAAGCTATGAAGTGATGAAGAAATAAATAATATATTAGACATTAAGAGGTAAGAAGCTTTGTTTGTCCTTACCTCAGGACAGAGGACCGGGGCTACAGGGCTGACCTGGCCAATGTCGTGGCTGGGTTGGCCCGTGGAGGGCTGGTGGTAGTGGTGGTGGTGATGGTGATGGTGGTGGTGGTGATGGTGATGGGCTGGGGAGCGGAAAAGACCCCCGGGGATGTGAGAAGGGCGAGGGGAGTGGGGTGGAGGTGTAGGGGGGGCTACAGAGGGTGGAAGAGGGCGACTGGTTGTACAAGGGAGGGAGCGGCTGATGGTGCGTGGAGGGCAGAGGGAAAGAGGGGGAGCCTGGGGAAGAGGGGGAGGAAGGGATGGGGTGAGGCTGGGACAAGTGGGGGCTGGGGTGATTGTGTGAATGTTGTGGGTGGTGGTGGGAGTGCGGGTGAGCATGGGGAACGCAGGGCTGCCCTGTGGGCTGTGCCATGCCAGCCTCCGTGTTGCCCCGGGTGATGAGATGCCTGTGCTGAAGCTGGGGGCCTCCGGACTGCTGCGCCGCCAACTGGAGCTGGACGAACATCATGTGATCACCTACACGCAGCGCCAAGGTGAGGGGGGGAGCGGCCAGACAGGAAGTCACTGACCTGTACACACAAAAAGAAAGAACGTTTGAGCACCCTTAGGTAATTTGCTTTTATATCTAAAGCATAAATGCATTTTTGATAGTTTGAAAAAGAAGCTCTACATGTTTTAAATCCATTCTGGTGTATGAGAAAACATTATGGACAGAAACCAAAAGGACAAAGACTGCCCATGCATACTCTTTTTTTCTTAGTAAATCAATAGTCTGTGCCATGGATAGCAGTTCAGTCAGAAACAACACTGCTTTGAGTTATCTCCTCTCACAGAGACATGGGCAGACAACATTAGACCATCATGCAGCCATTCACTATTTTGTAACAGTGGTCTATTTACTTCTGGATAAGAGCCCTATTGGAAAACACACACACAAATAGAGCCCACTCTTGCTTGCTTTCAACTGCCCAGCAGTCTGCTCTTAGTCAGCAGTGTCATTCAGCTCAGAGACAAAGGCCACCCTTCTGTCTGGCCCATAGCCTGAAAAATCAGTCCCACGTTCAGGAAATACACCCCGCCTGCATTTCAAACACACAACACTCAATTGTCTGTGGATCTGCAGCGGATCTGGAAGGGCTGCCCATTTTTGGAGATCTGGCAACAGCTAACAAGGGCCAAGTGTGGAGGCCTTCACTGACCCACCCATGGCCCGGATGGACACACACAAATACACACAGGACAGCCGAGTTGTCACAACTTGGCTGGAAGATTCACACTAAATAACAAACATCCTTTTGTCTTCCTCCTGCATGCCCACGACTTTGCTCCTGTATATTGTCACTTGCAACAGAAGATTGTGTATTTGTGTGCTTGTGTGTGTGTTTGGGGGATGCTATATTTTTTAGTTAGAGTCATTCAGGGGTCAGAAGGCTTCTTTGGTTCTTCAAGACTCAGCAGTAATGATGTCTAAAGTTCTCCTCAAATAGAACAAGCAGAAACAGCCAGCAGTGGCAAACAGAAAGTGACACCTCTATCCAAAAGATTTTAACAAGCCCTTCTGCCTGTGTGCTTTCAGTCCCCCGAGAGGGAGGGAGGACGATACAGGTAGAGAATGACCACCATAAATCTAAGAGAACAACAGGGCAACAGGAGGCACAAAAGATGTTAGGAGATGAGGAGAATAAAGAATAATGATAAACAGAAAAAATACAAATAATAAAAAAACCAAATACAGAGGCAGCAAAAGGCAGCAGAGGCCCTAATCCCCCAGACTATGCAGTTTTTGGAGTGTGCTTCTAAAATGTTGGCCTATAGTTAACCCTGAAAATCACCAGGCACAGCTTGCCATCACTTCTCTCCCTTTTCTTCTGCTTATTTATTTCTATATCGACCGCTGCCTCTCTGTTGCCAGGGTGACCTTTGCCCAATGGTATTGACATGGTGTGGAAAAGAGGATGGAACAAGGGAAGAGGCAGGTGAAAGGACGGTGGGGGCTGAGATTATCTGATGTCTGCAGTTGAAAATGTAAATAATCAAACACTAAAGCAGCAAAAAAAAAAAAAAAAAAAAAAAATGAAAAAAATCAGCATGCAGAAGGCTGAAGGACAAACAGAAACTCAGTTTTTCAGAATGTAAACTCAGCTGCTAACGGCTTGTTGATACAGTACACACCCGCCATGATTACCCATCATGGCGAGGCAGTAAACCCAGCAGTCATAAGGTGGGGTGTGACGTGTGTCAGAAAGGCAGGCTGGTTTAAAGAAACTCCACATACAAAAGGTTGCGTGATAGCAAATAAGGTCTGGGGGCGGGGACAGGCGGGGGAGGAGGAGTCAGTGACTGACAGCTGTCAGGAGAATGAGTCGACAGTTTGCCAGCCCACAACACACAAACGGATATGCATACAAAGTAAGAGACCCCCAAGGGAGATCATCAACCCAGAGTTTAGAGAAGTGAGTGGGGCGGGTGTGGAGTGAGTCCTGGTCCTGTATTCACATAGAGTCAAAGTCCAGTTGACCACAGGTTAAAATTTCCCATGTGCAGCAGAGTCTGTCTCCAGTAACCACATGGGATCAGGTTTAACTTCCATTTACAAATGTGATTTTATCTGTGCAGATGCAGCAACTACTGCTAAAGAAAAATCTGCTGTTTTTCAGTCATACATCAGGAGGTGGGAATAATGTGTGGATTTTTACCACAGTAACTTTCCCGAAAAAATCTGAACAACAACTTTGCTTCAGTCTGTTTTTTTTATGTGTGTATGTGTGCAAAAGAAAGTGAGAGAAAAACTGATGACAGTGAGTGACACGAGGAGAAACAAAGAGGAGGCTTGATTACCCTTATAATGACTAGTGTGGATTATTCAAAACCACCAAGATCAAATTCATGCACTCCTACTGAGCTCCCAACACCACATGGCAGGCTTCAAATTAGCCCAAGAGAGAGGCAAGCCTTCCTCCTCACACCTCATTTATGGTGTTTTTTTTTTCTTCCTCCACTTGATTTTTGTCACTCAGGTCTGAAACTCGCTGTCGTTGACTCATATAGTCAATTAATAAAGTTGCTCACACAAGTCGTGTTAAGTCTCACATGCATGAGTGCTTAAGATTCATGTAGGCATTGCATGTGACTCATATGGGGTCTCCAGAGATACACACACACACACACTGCCCACCACAATGTTGACTTTAGGCTAGAAATTAAAAAGGCCATAAACCCACATGAACATTAGCAGTGAAAATGACAGAGGACATCCAAACGATGAACTGATAGCTTACTTTCACACACTTTTGTATCTTTGTGGTTGTCTTTTATGGTCCCAAAGAATAACAAAGAAAAAAACTTAAGGTGTGAAATTCGTCTTTTTCAAACATGCCGTTTCCCTGACAATTCTGAAAACAGAGAAAAATAAAGCAAAAAAAAAAAAGGGTGAACAGCTTGTGTAGCTGGGAGCTGTGGAGTGGAACACCTGAAATAGTGCCTGTTTCCTGAGGGAAGGGAGGAGGCGGAGGATGATACAGTAGGGCATGCCTGCCAGAGGCTAGATTGGCTAGTGATCGGTGTAACAACAAGCCTCTTCCAGACGGACAGAGCCTGTGAGAGAGAAACAAGGGGAGGAAATGCATTGGAGAGCATGTGTATATGTGTGTCTAGGGGAGGGGGTGGAGAACAGGAAGCGGCTCTGTTGGTGCTAGAGAGCTGGCTAGCAAGCGAATGATTCCCAGAGGTCTTCGGCTAGCAGCTCAGCTCCAGTCCAAACCATGCCTGTCTGCTCTCAGGAGCACAGCCAAGACAGCCGATGTAGCTGGCTACCATTGACGTCAGGACAAACACCAGATAGAGCTTTCTAGAACATCACAGGCAAACAAAAGAGGGCTTCGTGGCTTTTCTAATTCACTAACCCTGCTGTATTCATGTTTTCACGTTGTTCTCTGCAGCACGCTTAACATATGATGACCTATATTGAATTGTTATGAGAGCAACAAGGCAAAAAGAGTGAAGGGCCCCACTTTTGTTGCGATATGGGGAAGAGGGAACCCAGCCCGTCATTGTTCTCATTCTAATGCAGCAGCAGTGGTATGCAAAGAGATGAGAAGTTGATGCCTAAAGAGCCAGGTGTGTGTATCTTGATAACACAAATAGTTGATTATACTCAGCAGAAAAACAAGTTTATTCTGCAGCCCACACCCATATGTCCTGGTGCTGATAAAAAGCTCAGAGGATGTTACAACCACTACTTTAACAACTGACCCCAGAGCTAACGCCATCAAGCCCTTTGTTTTAGTTGCTGTTGTCCAGGAGGGTGGTATTTTGTTTAGCAGGAGGCTCTGGTTGCTATGCAATCATGGGGAAGAATATGATAAGGGGCAGCTGGGGGGGAGGAAGTGTAGAGGGAGAAGAGGGGGAGGATGGCATGAGAGATGAGTGAACGATGGTGAGGGGGATGGGGGATGCGGGCAATGGGGGTAGGGTGTCAGAGGGGTAGTGGTGTTGGTGGGTGATTGAAATATTCAGCGAGAGTGGTGCCTCTGGCTTCCTTCCTCCTTCTTTTCTTTCGACATCTCTGGCTGACAGTTTTATTTATTGGGGTCCCTGTGGTTCAAGGAACTCATTTGCAGTCGTTCTTCCTTTGCACACTAAGCGAAGTAAGGGAGAGAGATAAGGCGCAAGGGAGGAAGAGAGAAGCTGGGAGGCTGAGGGAGGTTGAGAGGAGGGGGTGGGGTGTAGAGTGTGCTGGCAGCACTGAGCTGACATTCATGAACAACTGAGCAGCTTTGTGGCAGAGAAAAGAAGATAGAGGACTGGAAGGCGGGACAGAAGGGTGGAGAGAGGGAAGCCATGACTGAAGGAAGTCTCCTCCAGCCATATTCTGGTTTCACTGCAGCTGCTCACCTGTCGGACAGTTAGGTCAAAGGGATGGTTCAAAAAGCTGCTTATTAACCTGCCTATTGACCTAAATGTTTTGATCACACCAGGACACTATTGATAGTATCTTTTGCAGACATACACAAGCTAAAAGTGCAATAACAGGCCCTTTGAAAGAAAGGTGGTGGGGGGGATAAATTACTTACACCACCAAATCCAAAAGGCAGACAGGGGATTCATGGGAATGTAAAGAATCTTCACCATGTTTTTTGTACCATCCTAGGACTTTTGACCATACAATTCTAAAGGAGAATATTCTTAACTGACTTCATGAGATGATGTTGATGGCTATCAAGCATGATATTCCTGGCCTCCACCCTCCCACACGGTAGCCCCACTAGTCACGATGCCTGCTACTTGAATCACAAATGCACTGTGTCGCCGGGGGAATAGAAAACAATGACGGTCACGACTCAAATATGGAGAAATAAGACTCTCTTGGCAGCTCAACGAGGGACAACACAAAGATACAGACATTAAAAATGGATGTTGGCACATGCACACACCCACATAAACCCATGCGACCAGATGCATATACACAATGGGACAATGAAATCCACTGAAAAATCCAGCTCCCCCTTGATTGCCCCACAACACACCTTGATTCCCTAAGCCCATTCCAGCATCCTTCTCCGACTGTGTGTTTAAGCATCACAAAGGGGATTACACAGGTGCAAAAATACTGCGTGATCAGCTTATTAATGCAATTTTCAAGGCCGGGATTTACATGAACGGGGACTGAATAGGCCTTTAGATCAGCATTGTCTTTTCTTCCGTACACAATTTGATTTAGACATTCAGCAACAAATTAATTTCTGTAGCCTTCATTGAGGTAACAAAAAAGGCAAATTACCATAGTAAAGAGCAAAGACTCCCTCTCTTAAGCCGCATGCATATAAAATGCCTTTATTTCAATGGCAGTGAGAAGAACAGAGGGGGGCTGCATGCAATAGAAGGGGGAGGATCCTCTCACATTGACCATCAGACTAACTCAGTCAGTTTTCAATTCCTTGCACTCCCAAATCCTCAATACAATTACTCTTTAATGATTTCTAGTAATGCTGATCCTACTGATTAACTAGCATCTAGATAAGGTGGTGCACAGAATGCAGGAGTGCAAAGAGAAACATATTGACCATCTGCATTGAGCTGTTTTACACACAGTTTTGTGCAGAGACCCAGATATACACAGATTCAAAGTTCAATGCTTTAAAAAAGCAATTCTTCTAAATCTGTTGCAAGCATAGTCTTCCCACAAACTACGCCCAACCTACAGTTTCTCACACACAAACCCAATCGGATGTGTGACTGAATGACTTGTGCAAACCCTTCCTTTTTCCTCTTCCTCCACACTGTCAGGCTGGCTGTGGCACCCCCCGAGGGATGCAGAGCACAGGAAATGAGGTAAGGGTGATCCAGAGGTGACTCCCGACAGACTGTTAAATCCTGTTAGTATGCATCTGTCTGCTCTTAGACACTGTGACAAAACTGAGCCTCATCCAGGCCTGCCGTCATTCTGGTAAGAAGAAGTAAAGGGGAGGGGAGTATATTAGGACAGGGGGTGCTTGTAGGTGGAAGCGAGAAAAGTGGAGCAGATATGTAACTGTTCCAGTGGGACATATGGAAAGACAACACAGCTTTCTCCCAAAGCGATTTGTGATACTGTTCAAGACAAAATTTATCAATCTGCAGCCTGCTGAGTCTCATTCCAGCTGGGCAGAGCATTGATTTTGAAAGCAGGATGCACCACTGTAGCTGTACACAGCTAGGTATGGCTACAGCCACTGAGTGCATGGAAGATTAAGAGGTGAACCAAATGTAAAGAGCGGTCCTCAATCATTGTAGAGTGTTTGCCAGCTGGGCAAGGTTGGGGCTCGTGCTTTTAAGACAGGAACAAAGAGGTGGCTGTATGGGGGGAAGGGCAGTGGGAGGGGGATGGTAAGGGTGATGCCTGCCTCCCTGCCTGCCTGGTTGGCTTTTATTCTAGCATCAATGTGCATCAATGAGCAAATATTCCCTGTGTGCTGAGAAGAACATATAATCCGTCACTTTCTGTCAAATAAGTAGATCAATAGATGAGGAGCCGGGAACTAGTAAATATGACCTTAATTTTTCTTTCACTGTGTGACATATAAACATACTTTCATTTTACTACTAGGTACAGACATTTTCTCATTCTCCCCAGGATCAGAAATACTCGTAAGTACATCCTTTCAATTCTGGTGTGTGTGTGCAAATATATTCTGCACACACAACCTCTATTTAGCAGACAGAATGAGAAGAAAGTAGTGCAGGCAACTGCATTTTGATGGGCTGTCAGGAGGCAGTGGTTTAATACAGCTTAGATGTCATGCAAAAACTCAAGTGAGATGCCAGACGAGGAATTAAGGCAGCGAAAGGAGCCAGAAACCGTGGTCCACAGGCAGCCATAGCTGAACTTGCAAACCACAGCATATTTAAATTATGGTGCCCTGGGAGAGCTGTTAAGCATAAACTAGAGAGGGAGAAGGAGGAAAAGGAGGACACTGGCAAAGTGGGGAGGGGGGGCCATTTCAGTAATTGAAGGGAGACAATTTCCATAAAACATTTTCCCCTCTAAACTCATGACACCAAAATCTGAGACAGCACTACAGACTTCTACAGAATCCTGATAAAGAAGAAGACATAAGGTGATCCACTCAGCCCGGTATTCCACGAACACACGCTTCCTGGAAAAAACACCGGATCTTGAAACGAGACCTCATATAACCTTAGGATATTTGGAGACGTGAGTGCTTATTAGGGGGCTATACACACTTTATCTATGAAAACCACTACCGAGAACCACCCCAAATTTCCCTGAGGCTATTTTTGGGTGCATGGGCATATCAGTTTCTGCGTCAGACACTTTTAAAAGCTAAGTGCATTGATTGATTTTTGATAGCCCCAGAGTTGGAGGGGAGAGAGGAAATGAGGGGAAGCTTTTGTGTTCTTATTTCCTAATCTTCATCAAATCCGTAATCTCCCCGCAATCTATATCATTCCATTTCGCTTCATGAATTATAAAATGGGATCAATTTGTCTGGATATAAACACACTAAAGTAGCTTCATGCCTTTATTTGAACCCCCCGCCTCCCCAAATATCATTTTTACTGTGCCTTGTATTCTCTCTATGCCCCTAAAGATTAACATACATATTATTATGAATGTAAAAGTTATGTATGTGGTAATGTGTGATAACCAGTTCTTGAGAAAAGCAGAAAAAAAAAAAGAAAAAAGGAAGCATCTGACTCATAAAGAATCTCTTTAACAGAAACGGGGTTATGTGGCCAGAGAGAGACAGTCGGGAACGAAAGGCAGAGTGAGAATTTGCTCTTCTGGGTCGGCGGTTGAATTATCATCTGCCTCTGGTGAAAATGACAGTCACTCTTGGCTGCCCAGCAAAGGCGTACCACATGATGGGCAAGGCTCGCTTCCAGCCCACTAACACTGTGACATACACATACACACTAGCGGCAAAAAACATGCACATATCCACACACCTACACACACACACAGTCATCTGCTGTCAGTGCTACGAGGCGCACGCTGAGTTCACACACACAACAAGGCCAGGATTTCCACTGTAAAGTTATCGGCAAGGACAGCAGCCATACAGAACCACACTTTGGTATCTCAGAACAGCCCACATCCTCAGATAACGTTTCACCGAAATGCACAACGTCGCTAACTGGACAATTTCATCAGGACCTAATCTCAGAGCGGCCGACACACTTCCCTCCTTGCATCAGCGCTCGGTTTCACCATCTTGTACTGTTTTGACATCAGTCAGCTGCGCAATGCTGATGCAGTTACATACGTCTGTGTTAACCAACGCTACAAAAGGAAGTTGATCTGAGTCAGTCAGTCAGCTGCAGAGTACCTCCTACGTCACACACTGTTGTCTATGTGCATTCAACCTTATCGCCTCTTTTCTCACTCAGTTTCTCTCCACGGCCAGTATAGAGCCCTTATTTTTCGCTTCGCTCTCAATATCGATCATTTTGGTGAGTCATGCCACAATGACTCAAATACATACTGTATTTCAGCAAGTCGACAGAGCCATTTTAGCACGGCGCGTTAAGTCTTACTTGGGTTGTGCAAAGCTTCCAGGAACCCTATGCTAATACAGAGTGAGAAGGCTGTCATCTGATGATCCAGCATTCTGTTTATGAGTGAGACTACAGTTCACCCGATCTCTGTGCAGCCACAGTGCTCTTCCTGGAAACTTATTAGTGCATGTGTGTGTGTGTGTGTTAGCTGGTGAAATATAAAAGAAGGGGAGATTGTAGATAAAGGTAATAAAAGAAAGGTGGAAGTAAGTGCTGGCACTTTCTGCAGCTTAAAAATAAACCTTTCTTGTGCAGTGCTCACCCTTGTTTCCTGCAGTGCCATGCATGCACACACAGACACACATACAGAGATGTTACTAGGATACAGGAGGGTGTTGCTGCTTATTATATCCTAACAGCTCACACTGGACGGCTAGCATGGCTTGTTTAAGAGCCTGAGATTATACAGCAAAGAGGCTTGTGCTTGTGCAGGTTGCCCATCTCATCTTATCTATGTCATATCTGGTCATTGCTGTTACTGAACTAGGGCTACAATCTTTTATACTCAAGAGGTCTGCAGCTCAGGTTACATTACAAGACAGTAGCTTTGCTTAATCCATATTATTTCAGCGCAAATACAGACAAAAAAAATCCTTACCTGAGTTTCTGTTAGACTCTCCAAGGCTTGCATTACTGACTGTTCTGGTCTTGATGCTTGAGACTAAAAAAAAAATAAATAAATAAATGAGAAAAATGTCTTTAATTTCACTTTAAAATAAGAATACACGTGAAACATTACGTCAATGTAACAATATAAACCAAATGTGTTCCAAATAAACCTCTGTTTTCTGTAATTGGACTCCAAACAAGAGGAAAATAACAGTAAGCAAAGCCTTACCATTAATCCTGCTTCAACTGTTGGTACAAGAGTCAACTTGCTCCCATCAGAGATGCCTAGATCCTGGAGTTTGCCTGAACTTAGTCGCCTGCAGGGTTAGACAGAGCGAGATAATTAGAGTGTGCTGACAATATCTTCTCTCTTCAGACACAAAAACACCCTTCAGTCAGGAGGGGAGGCAGACAGACTTCAAAACTAGTTTGGAAAAGAGCCGTGGGTGAAAGCTTTATGAAAGAGAAGTATTGATTGGCCCGTCATATTTCAATTTCAAGTATAGTAGAGCTTGACAAGTGCTCACATTGGATATTTGGCACCACTGCCACTTGCCTAAGTGGAGGTAAGTATTTTCTTCTGTTTGTACAAATAAGGAGCAGGAAAAAAGATAAACAAAATGAAAAGCTACTGTTATTCTTTTTAACTAGTCTTCTCTGAAGAGTATCACATTATCTCTCTGTATCTGCAGTTCTGAGGAAAATTTAAGCAAGAGATTTAAAACAAGATATATTGCCACTGTTTACTGTGTGGTTCTGAACAGGTGTAGCCTAATGATCCCACAGCATCTTCTCTTGCAGATTACAATACTACACCATAAACACACATCTGTGTCTGCTCCCTTTAGGTTTGCAAGTGATGTTTAGGACAGTCCGCTCTACAGGCATGACCCAAATCTCACCCCATGCAGCTGAACAAAGACCTTCAGCCCTGACTTGAAGTAGGCCTACAGTTTGAGGCGCAGGAGGGGGATTAAAAAGGGGGGTATTCGGGTTTTAAGGGATGATGTGATTTATAGGGTGATTACAATGGGTGGGAGGGGAAGGGGACCTGAAAAAACAATGCTGACTGTATGCGTGTACTTAACCCCCCCACGTTTCTTTTCGCATAACACCACCTGCACAATTGTTATGCCATTTAATCTGAGTCTGATTCATTGGAGACCTTTAGGCTTTGGTTAGATTTAAATAATAACAGTGTTAACTGTCCCCTTGCTCATGCAGCTCTTGTTTAACAGGCACACTATTACAGGAGCTTTTTCTGCATGCCCAAGAAACTGGCCAGCCAATACTTAACAATGGGATATAAAGTGAAACCATTAAGGTCATACTTGCATTACACCACTCTCTCTCTCCAAAATCATAGCATACATCCAGCTTCAGTCATACTCTCACGGTAAGAAATGTGTAGCCTGTGCCTGCACAATATATACATTATGCGCTACTAAGTCAGCCTACTTGGTGATTCCCACAACAAAACAACTCAGTCTGGCTTCTATGGTTTTAAAGATGGGACTGAATCCTCCCGTGACCGGTGCGTCCCCAGTGCGTCCTGGCAAAGGAGTTTCCTTGACGACCAAAGCAAAACTCAGATGTAGAGAAATATCCCCGCAGAGCCAGAACATGATTTATTTTTAAACATGAAGTGGTGTTATTACTTATATATAATGTATAATAGCCTATATTATGTATCAAGCATCGGTTGGTCCGTACAGACAAATGTAAATGGAAGTTTCCGCGTTCTTTATTCTATACGACAGGCTATTTTAAATGTATGCTATTTACGGTTTTACTCACGTTTCTTTGTGTAGCAGAGCGAGCCTCTCTTTTGGTACTTTGAGTCTTTGAGACAGCCTCCTTTTCAGTCCCTCCACGGTCTCCTCAAGGGGCAACGAGAGTTCGAAGCGTGTGCCGGTGGTGGAGTGGATGTACAGATTCATGGAGGGTTCGGCCGGGACGGCCTCGCAGGACGAAGCCCCGCGACTGGTGCAGCTCCGGGCGCTGGGATGCTGGTCCATCCGATAACCTGTGGTCAGAGAAGGGGGGGTTGGGGGTAGGGGTACAAGACGAGCAGAGTCGGGGATGAACAAGGTGAGGAGGAGGATCGTGAAGCGGATCCGTCGCTTCGACTACCGTCCCTTCTTCTGCCTGCAAATCAAAGGCAGCATTCAGGCTTTCTCTCTAGCTTTCGGTGTGTCCTTTATCTTCACCCCCAGAGAGTCAGAATTAAACCAAGTCCGTGTCCTCCCCAGTCGATATTATGAAAACATTCCCCTCAAGAAAATCAAACGTATGAAAATTTGGGTCTTCTCTTTGTTTGATCTTTTTTTTTTCTTCGTTGCGTTTTAAGTGTGCAAGCAAATCTTCCGAAATGCTACATAGTTGGGCAAATGCCAGACCAAAACGTAAGTATGCTGTCAGCAAAAAATGCCATAGCAGCTCTAATGCAGACAGTTACCTTTAAAAAAATTTAAATATCCAAGTTCTAAAAAAAGAGAGAGGAAAAAAGAATATGGAGTCCTCTTGAATGTTTTACAAGCTTTAGAGCACATTAGCACACGGTCCAGCGCTGCACAGCCTCGTTCGGGTAGAACTGAGAGGCTCTCCGCTGCGCTCTCCTACCTAGAGCAGCCCCACTGAAATATCGACAATGAACGTTGTCACAAAGTATCCCACTTCCACCATCGATAAAATACGCCCACAGCCCCGGGGCAGTCCGACCAATCACAGGAGAGATCTTTCAGGACGCTGATGATGTCAGCCAATAGAAGTATGAGATCCACACCCACGTGGAGTGCAGACAAGTTTAGGCCATTCATAATAAATTACAGTATAGAAAAAAAGTATGCGCCCAGAATACAGTAGCAGCCGTTCTTACAGGAATGTGCTTTTACAGCTCATAAACAAATAAAAAAAAAGAAAGATGAATGTTTTTCTTTTTGCTACATCATAACAAGTCTGGGTTAATAACTATTTCCCATGAGTCAAGTTTATTCAAAAATAACAATACAGCTACTTCTTTATCCAAGACTGACATCTTCCCACTCAAAGATCTGAGCCAGAACAGTTCTTTAAAATGCTCTATATTTGAAGGCTCTCCTGTGTGGGAACTGAGCAACAGGCTCAAAATAGCATTTGTCCTTAAAATAACTACACGTCAGCTAAACCGTCTAGCCATATTCCGAACCATCGCACTCCGGACTGAGATTCAGACAAGTCAATTCAATAAATGAAAGGTTTGATCAGATCTTTATACGGACAGCAAACACTTCAAGAGCGGATAATAACCTACATCACTATTAAGAATTGCGCTATTTTAAATACTGTGTATAAAGAACAGATCTGTCCTGTAAATCTATCAGATGTGCCGTAATGACATTAATACTGCTGACGCCCTCCTCTCCCCACTGACAGCAGCAGCATGCAGAAACCAAGTGATCATAAGCACTATGCAAATTACACGTTTGACATGGTAAAATATTCCCTTCAGGAAAAGAGATACCGGATAATTCGTGGTAGACTATATCCAGTATGTCCCCTCCACACCTTCCAGTGACAGATGCAGTTTCCGGATACTCACGCACACACAAAGTCGCATTGTACACTGATGCAGCACAATTTAATATTTTGTTTAGTGGTCTGGAGATATATTTATAAAGAGAAACAAGAATAGACTGGGAACATATTGCTTAGGAAGCACCTTCACTGAGAGTTGACTTCTCTGCAAACCTCAGTGGAGGTTTATTTTGACATAAATTAAGATACTCAGTCGCCACCCAGCGGCCGAGGAAAAAGCTTTCCCAATCAAAACTTGCAAGTGATTCATAATGTTAGTCTAATATTTTTATATTTCTTTGGCATGCATTTATTTGGGCAATATAGAGCATAGACTCTACTGTTGTAAGCTCAGTCTTTTATAGTCCCACCAATTGTGGCTACAACAGCTTTCATATTGTTTAAACAGGCAGTTATTATCCTACTAATGCCTTATTAACATCAATGACTTACTGTCAACTCTTAATAATAATTTATGGGTACAGTGGTATATTGCTGTCGTCAACAAATACCAAATTAATTTAATCATGTCGCCACAATTTACATGCTAGATAGCAAATAAGCAGTTGACATAATGATCCGCGATTGACCCGTCTCCAGTCAATCCCCCGCACAATGAAGCAGATGTCAAGCTATGCTAATACGTCTCAACTTCATATAAACTACTTATAAACGACGAAAAACAAACAAATAAAAACAAACTTACCTATTATTGTAGCGAAAACTTTGAAGCTTCGCGGAAGAGTTTGTTGTCTCTTTGTCTGTTCCCCCAGCTTTGGCATGTAAAGTAAAACCCAAACAGTAAGAAAACTCTTAGCTAAATCCAAAGAGTTGAATATCCGCAGCAAAGGCTCAGTAAATTCTTTCACAGGTTGTGCGTATCCTGCGCGCGACTTGTCGCGCTAAAGCCGGTAAGGAAGTCCTGACCAATAGCCGCAGCTATGTCCCAAAGTGTCCGCGTGCTCTCGGTACACCGCTATCTTTCCCTGTGATAATAGTGTAACTGGGAAGGTGAGTTGACTTTAATAGGCTTCTCTCGGATATGGGTGGAGAATAGCGGTCTTGTTGTGTCAACTTGTGATTTAAGGTGGCCCTGCTTGTTTGACACCGCCTCTAAGAGTCCAGCGTCGGTGGAAAAGAATGCGTCTACGTAAAGCAGTAACCGATAACGATATCCAACTGTGTCAACCCCGTGGCTTTGTGAGCAGCAGAGGCGACTTGTAAGCAGAGGCGACTTGTAATGAGCGTGGATGCCCTACACAGACGTTAAATACCGACTGTCAGTGGCCTGCCACCTTAACAAAAAGTCAATGAAGTTAATGCTTAATGTCAGGGGTGTAGCCAGTCTTTGACGACATAAAAATGTCACCGAGCAACGGAGCAGGTAAACAGGCTCCCTGGATACTGAGCCTGCCCTCTGATAAACAAAAACTTTACTGGCAGGAATCCGTGTTTGAGGAAATAGCTAATGCTTATTTGATGACACTAGTCATGTGTTTTAGAAAGGAAAGTGCTATGAAAAACTCTCATACCCTTTGAACTTTTCCATGTTTTCTCAGCTAAAGCTACAAACTTCATTGCATTATATTGTGAAACGATATGGCTGAAGAGTTTTTATTCAAGTAGGGGATACAATAAACGTGGAATAAGCTGACCTGATCAGATGAGACCAAAGCTGATCTTTTGGCCAAAATGTATAATGCTGTGTGTGGAAGAAAACTAACACTGTACATCACCCTGAACACATCATTCCCACGATGGTGGGGGCAGCATAATGCTGTGACAATGCCTTTGTGTAGCAGGGACAGCGAAGCTGGCCAGAGTTGATTGTTGATGTAAGTCTTCCATGTCATGGACATTACTACACCCCATACATCACAGAAGCTGGAATTTGTTCTTGTTGCTGGTTACCAGCCTAGATAGTTTTTCCTATCTTTGGTATGTAGAACCAGAAAAACTGCCTAAGGCATTGTTTCTTTCTGTCCAGCAGAGATGAACTCATAGAGAGTTGGGTAACCTTGGTGTTAAGTGATAATGGCTTTCTAAGTAGCTTCTGAGTCAAGTAAATGTATTACTCGCAGTGGCGTGAGGGTTTCTCATGCAGCGCTGCTTAAGGAGTTGAAAGTCACATGCATCCTACACTGGTTTCCGTCCAGGCCCTTTATGCACAGAGATTTCACCAGACTCACTTAATGGTTTCATAATAAGTGGAAAAAAGTGGGTGAAAGACCAAATTGCAACAGATTTGTGATGGAATTTGGCACAAAGTGGAGAGCCACAACCCATCTTCGCTTGGAAAGAGTAATGTTTTGATGGATTCTCCTTATAGTAGAGTGTTAGTTGCATATTCTAAAACACTGTCTTTCTTTGCTTTTCATTTTGAGTCTGTTGTTGGCATCAAAATTTAGATTGGTTTATATTTTCTAAAAACCATGAAGTTGGTCAGTGAAGACACTAAAAATCATTTATAGAAATAATTGCAAATTATAAGACTTTATATGTGAAGTTGTAGCTGGCTGTAAGCCAAGGCATTAAAACTGAAAAGTTCCTATTTCTCTTCTTGTAGTGTCTCAGAGTGCTAGAGTAATGTTCTTTCCAACAATGATGTTGATATAAGGTAGAACAACTTAAATACAATTTGCTTTTTGCTATTTTAATCTACATGTAGTCCACAACATTGATAATAAGGTTTACCTCAAGGACGGAAGAGGCCATTGTGCAATTTCTGACAGAGAAAAATAATCTGACACTGCCTTCAGAAAATGTTAACGTACACCAGCCAAGAACTGTCCTTTCTTCCGGCCTCAGGCTCAGGACCAGCACAGACTGTCTGTCTGATAACAGAGACACACTCCTCTCCACTGTGCAGGGGACGCTGTGTCCCACCAGCATATTATCACACCGCCTGAGAACTGAATCATTCTTGTGTGTTTTATGTATGTGTGCATGTGTGTGAGACAGAGATAGAGAAGGTAGTGTGTGTCCAAAAGAAACACTGGCATTATCTCACACAGGCTGCAAGAGCAGACAAAGGTGTCTGTCTTTCCTAAGCCCCAATGGCTCCTTCTTTTTCTTGTTATCAGTCTCCATATCTTTCTGCCTCTCTGGTAGATGCTGACTCAGTGGAAGAAAGCAAAAGAGTTGGATAAACTCCCACTTGAAACATAACCCTTACTTAAAGTCAAACGGTGCACCCTGTGGCTTGTTTTGATGCTTGTCATGCTGGCAGGAGAGCATGACAGGAGCCGTGTGTATACGATTTTAGTTTGGAGAAGGAGCTAATTGGCATCAGAGTTTGCAATTCTAGCCGCATGAGAGTCAAGTTCTTCTTTCAGGCACAACATGGCTGCGCTCGTCAGCAGGTCTGGCTGTCAACACAGCTCAGGTCATACAGAACACTCTGACCTGCCCAGATTAGACCCTGCAGACTCTCTGGCATGTTATTTGACAATATTATACAGCTCTCACATGTAGTCTTTATCTTGACTTTGTCTTATAAATTGGCGGTTTCTCAGCTTTTTGAGGAGATACCTCCTTTCACTGTGTCATTTGTTTTAATCTAAATTAGCTGGTGCAGTATGCTCCCTCATTCTGTCTGTGCTAATGTGATGAATTGCAGTATGATTAAGTAAAAACAGAAATGGCATTAATGCACAAATTTGTCATCATGCAGCCTTAAAGCCAAATGTGTTTGACTATGTGCTGCATGTTGCAGCAGGATGCACATGGGTAAGTCTGTGATGAAGGATGTCAGAGCAACCCCCACATGCAACCATCTACATGATAATACATCACACATACTTCTGGGAAGAGTTTATTGACAGAGGAGGAAGGGCGTGTGGGCGGGTCGTAAACATTTCACATTGAACATCGGATCTGCTCGGACAGAGCAGCCTGTGTGTGATTGTGCGTGTACTCGTCTGCGAGTTTGTGGATGCGAGTGTTGTTGTGTGAGAGACTGAGTGTGTGGGACATGTGTGGGCGTGTGTGTGAGTGTGGGTGAGCAGCATTCCTATCCATCAAAGTCACCCGTGGGCCGCCCTGAGCCTCAGGAGAAAAATGAACCGTACCCAGCAAGCCCAGCCTGCTGTTGCTGTTCCCCTGCCACCATTTCCTACTGATTCACCCTGAGCGGCTGTGAGTAGGACAGACACGCCTAAGTCACAGCACTGCCACATGAATCTGACACATGCAGTAAAGATGCTCACGTACCTTGCTTGCTGATAGTAAAAAATGGGTAAGTTAGTCAAGCAAAAACATGTCTACTGTGTTAGTTTTTTGAGTTTATTTTAATTCGATACATAACTATAACTATCTATGGAGAAAAACGCCAGAGTATATATCTTAGTTTTAGTTACCAGATTTTAACTCAAAGAAATAATAACCGTAAAATGATCCTATTAATCTTGCAATATTTCTTTATATTGTCACATTCTATCTTTAAGATAGGCTCTGGTTCAATCTGAAAAGCAACTTTTGGATGATGAAGTTCCTGAATTGTGTGGACGTTGAGTCATGTGATTAGTTCAGGGTTATTCAAATTCAGTAACAGAAAGCCACATTCCTGCAGGTTTTTGATGTTTCCCTGCTCCGACACACCTCAGTCAAATTAAAAGGATCCATCATTCATTTGAATCAGATGTGTTGAAACATGGAAACATTAAAAAACCTGCAAGACTACACCTGGACTAGTTTAATAAGGCCGATGAGTGATTTAAGATGACTTGTAAATAACTTGCTGACAAATGAGAAACATGCCGGTTTACTTTAAGATTCCTAGGTTACAATAAATAGCAATAGCTGATGCAATGGAAGGGAAGGTGTATAAGTGGCCACAATACACTGCAAAATGCAATGTAAATTCAAAAGAGTCATTCTGAACTGATGGATCTTAAAATAGAGAAAGCTTTTGTCTTAATGCATTTGTTAGTCGAACCTCTTAACCCTTGCCCTTTTTCTTATTTCCCAGTTTGCTCATCCTCGCCTGCTTTTCTTGCATTGTTGTCCATCTCACTTGAGATGCAAGCGGAGGAGGCAAGGAAAAGACACAAGAGTCGAAATAACAACCATTTACCAAATTAAGACTTTCTTGCTTTGGGGCCTTGGTTTTAAGTCATTAAATCTGACGGGTTGTACAGTTGCATCATCCTCCCAGTGTTCTGTTACAGCCCACTGCTGAATTCTATAATCTCTGTACAATGAGAAAATGAGAATTAAGAGGGTTCATGACAACCAGCCCAGTCTCACAGCAAACCATGAAACTAGTCAGTAACTTCAATTTCAATTCTAAAGCTCACGGACATGTTTTCGCTTTTATGCTACACAAAAGAACACAGTGTTGCTGCATTTTGTGAATTAAACAATGGAGGAAGTCTGCATGTAAAGAGGATGGAGCTACAAATATGACTGTGACTCTAAATGGAAGAGTTTGAGACCCATTCTGACCACAGATGTTTTACAATAGCTTCACTTTTAGATCAGTAAGATCAGCAAAAGTTAATACAGCAACTATAATGTCAATATGAAATCTTGTTACTTTTACACAGTAAGTCACAATTTAGTTTTCAATATCAAGTAAAAAATAAAAAATGTATTGTATTGTAATTGTAATTATTAGTTTTCTGTACAAGGCCATGAATTCAAAACAAAAACTCCTGCAGAGCTGATAAAGACAGGTGACAAACCATCCAGTCAGGGCAGATTTGACTAATTTGAAAGGTGGGAAGACTCAGTAACTTCTGTTTTTACAGGAAACACATGAATATGAGGAAGCAAATTGCAGCCCAAAGGTTATATTTCATGGGAACTGTTACATGCGTGAAGTCACAGACAACATGTGCCTATGTCAGCATGTGAAGGCAGAGTGATAAGGTAAAGTATACAGAGTAGTTTGTGGAGTTTCTTCACACATTTTGCTAGAGGGAGTTCTCAGGATTGCATAAGCCAAAGATGCCTGGTCATAATAGTAGCTAGTAGTAGCACATGTGTTGTGAGAAAGTGTCATATTTTTTAAACATAGCACAAAAGAACACAAGACGCTGAGTAGCGTAGCAAAAAAATAAAATTAAACAAGTGTCATGTGCTGAGGGGTGAGGAGTGGGAAGGGTTTCAGTGTGGACAGGACCTCTGATCTCACACCTGCAGAAGGAGCCCTGTTTGAAGAACCGCTCGTTTGCCCTCCCGGCTCACAGCACAGATGATCGATGACACATCTCAAGCTCTATGGCTTTGCACACTGACAATGTGCCAGAGTGAGTGTGGTAGGAAGAAAGGAAGAAAAAAAATTCTGCAAAACATTTGATAACAGTGGACAAGAAAAGAAAGTGTCACTTGAGACTACGATTTAGTCACAGTCCTTCTGAACATCCAAGCCAGGGACATTTCAACCAGACCCCCGTCTCCAGAACTGTGAGTCACGACATTCTTCTAAATTTCTTCTGGGGAAACTTAACTAAAACTTCTCAGGAGCTTCAACTAAAATTCAAAACCTAAATTTATGGATAACAAAATTATGCCATCATTATGAGCATCCCATAAAGTGTATGCTTTTTTCAGTTGCTGCTGGTTGAGCAAGAAATGTCTGAAGCCAATAACATCTGTAGACAGAACAGCAGCCAGAGGCATATTGGATGCTGTCCAAATATTTCGCAATCATTCTCATTGTCCTCCGTCTGTGCAGACGGCATATTCATCATATGGTATCATATGGAGTGTTTTAATGTGTGTGCATAGTGATGAGTAATATTATATTTGTTTGTGTTTTTATACAAAATTTTGAACATGTTAGTCACTCCAGCCTTAGTCAGCACATTCCCAACTGGAAGTTATAATGATGAGACATAGTTTGTAAGTGTGTAATCAAAATGCTATTTCTTTTTTCTTTGAGCGCTGTTCCACATGATTCTAGTTATACCTGACTTCAGGGTTTATTCACTGACTTGGAGTAAGTTAAAGCCGCCTTCTGGTAAAAATCAAGGTTTCACTTTGTTAAAACGCCCATATGTTTTTTTTTTTACGCACTATCAAACATACTGCAAGCAAAACTAGTCATGAGCACTACAGCTGCGGTATCTGCTTTGATTTTGAATCTGCACGACGCCACCTACAGTATCAGATAGGTGAAGTCAGACATCCTGTATGTTCCAAGAACATTGAAGTAACCAGTCCAGACTATTTGCTGGGTGGGGCTGTACAGTTAATTTGCATGCACTTCAAGAATTGGATGAAATATGAATCTAGCGAGGTACAGGAGAAGTTAGCACAAGCTGGATGATGTGTGTTTTGTTCTTGTTGCTAAGCTTGCAGACCTGACATGTTCTGTTAATGAATATGATGACATGAAATCAGTTTCTGCAAGCCTTCAATTAATTCGGAGACATTGCAGTGTCTCAACAAATATTTCAGATACATACAGGTCTCCAGTCTTTATGCCTCAGAAGGCTGCTCCACAAATTTGACCCATAAAGAGCCAGGCTTTGGCACTTAAGTAACTGTGAAGTGAACTACTTATCTGGGAGACATGGCATGTCCATGGTTAATAAGATAACTGTTTTCATGTTTTTTTTTTGTCAAGACTCTGGTCAGCAAGCTCTCTGTTGGCTGAGGTCATCTCAAGACATTGAATTATGAATCATCTTCAACTGCAAAAAGTAATTTTCAGTGTTTTCTTTTTGTCCCTCTTTCCCACTTTCATGTATATTTCTTGCACTGAAGCCAAGTCTCTGAGTTATAACTGTCTGTGTCTGTGGACCACTGAACCAAAAGAGGGCTGTATGGCTGCTGCGCTCATGCTGTAATGACCAAACAGTAATAAAACAATGATCTGGGCTGCCAATTCAGATTTACCGAGCTCAAGAATCATATAAAAGGCAGTACTTGCTTAGGCTTAATTCACTGTCAGCAAGACTCTGTCAAAGCTCCCTGGGTCTAGCTGACTGAAGCAAAGCAGTGTCTTGAAGAGACAGACTCAGCCCCAAAGGGGAAAGTCTCTTTCCCAGGCAGACAGTCATTGAGACTAGGGCAGCTCTCCGCAGACATGTTACTGAAAAGGAATAGAGTACAAGCAGGTGCTGCCTCTTATTCCAAAAGCTCCTGATTTGAATGCTCACTGAGTGAGTTGGCAACTGATTATGATTTATGTTTGTTCTTTATAATATGAGCATAGCAGGTGAGTTTTGCAGCCTGAGATGCAGGGGTTGTACTAGATTAACATATTTATAAATCACATTCACTGAGTGAGGAGTGAGATGGAGGAGCATATACATCAAAGATGTTTCAATATTCTCTAGCTTGTATATTCCAAAAGAAAAGTAAAACATACCATTTTCAAGAACACTTATGAGATTTTAGGGGATTGAGAACTGCTTGAGAGTGAATGTGTTATTAAATCAATGTATAATTAAATTATTTTTCATTTCTTTGTCTTTGTGAATATGAAGACACATGAAAGACATAGTTTGGCATGAGTAATAGAAAGGATGGACTTTGGAGGTAACTGAACCAAAGAGCTTTTGGTTTTGTAAGCAAAAAAGAATGTATTTCCCAAACATTAAATTAGTCGTTAAAGCAATATTTACTATCAAAACTATTTCATTGTAGTAATAAAACACTGTACCGAGCCTCCACATGCATCCTTTGTTAGTACAATGTGCTGTTATGGCTTAGCCTATCACGTTTGTAACAGGATACTTCACACTGCATTCCATATTCTGTGCATGAGTAGCAAAACATTTGCCTTGTTCACAGTCTCTCTTGAGTCGTGATGATGAGCTCACAGGACGCTAGCTGTGCCGTGCTGCACTCCCAAAGCCCTTCGATCTGGGGCTGTGAACCGCTTACTGCACAGCCTATTCCAAGTGGTGTAACTACAACACCCCCACAAAGTAGACCTGATAATTGCTGTCTTTTACAGAGTTGGTCTGCTCATACTAAAAGGCCCACAATAGGACAGCCTGGAACCGGGATGAATGTGCTAAATAAGCTAATGAAATCCACCCACAGGACACAAGCCGGCCACGATAAGAACCTTTATAGCTGTGAAACTCAACCAAGCTGGGAGGGTGTTAGCTCTATGTGTTTGTTTATTTGTCTGTTTGACAGCCCACGGCTTTGCGCTAGAGGGACTGGTGGTCCGACAAAGGTTAGGTGTCAGCGTGGAGAGTAGAAAATAGAACAGAGCAGAACAAAGCAGAGAGATAGATTGGAGAAAACAGGAGTGAAAGAGAGAGGAGGAGAGATAGACTCGGGGCAGGAAGTGTGGGTGGCTGGGTAGGTGGTTTTGGCAACACAGAATGGACTTCTTGCGAATTTCTTCTGGTAAAAACAAAGATATGACTTTTGCAATGGCTTTACCCATTCACTAAGAAGTACCAGTTGTAAAATATTTGCTCTTCGAGGTCAGTGTGAGTGGAAGAGACACCAAATCAGCTTACTAGCAACATATTATGATGTGCATCAGTACTTCCAACACTTTTGCACTGAAAGACAACAGATAGGCTTGGAGATAATGTCAGTAAATATGTGTGTATGTGTGTGTACAGTACAGACTGGTGATGAATACCAGATGCAGGCATTTCCTTTGTTAGTGCAAGCAAGTTCAGAACTTGCCAAATCGCCCTGCTCTCCACCCACACAGTTGAAAACTTCCACACACTCCCACACATACGCTAGAATCCCAGCCCACTAATCCTCCTCCATCCCATGCTCAGTGGTAGCCAAAGCTGCAGGCTAATTCAATCTTGGATGATGCTCTACTGTTCTATATCTCTTCTATTGTCTTTCTGTTCCCCACCCTTGGTCCTTGCACTCATACGCTTTCTAATTAGTTTTCTCTCTTCTGACACTTTTACCCCTACTTTTTTTTTTCTTGCGCAAAGGACTTTTGACTCTTTCTGTTTTGCTTCATTTACTTTTTACTGCTGTTTTTTTTTTTAATGTGCCTACCCGTTACAGCAACTCTTTGCTCTGCAGCTGACAGAGTAATCTAATTACAGATAGTGAAGGTCATTACAGGTCGCATGATCAGGCATGCAGGTCATGCAGAGTTGATCTCATCTGTGACGTCTGCCCAGAAGAGTGCGCAGCAGCCTCCTCCCTTTCACACTCTTAATATAGCCCTCCGTCCCAACTTGCGACATCATCCACCCCTGCTTCCATCCAACTATACAGCCCCCCTTCTCCTGTCGCTTATCTTTCTCTCTCTTGCCCTCCCTCTCTACTCCAGGGCCTCCCCTTTCCATTTCCACCCCTTTACCCCTTTCCAAGCTTTGCCAATACCCCCCACCATACTCATGTTCTTTCTTCCCTTTGCCATTTCTTGTTGTGTATGTGTGTGTGTGTGTGTGTGTATGTGCGTGTGTGCGTGCGTGCGTGTGCATGCATTTCATGATAACAGCAGCAGTTCCATAAAAGAGAGTCCACTGTACTTTGTGTTTATTGCTTTCCTGCAGACATCTGTCTGCAACAACTGGCTAAGGATTGGAAACATGTTTCATAATAGCTTAAATCAGGGAAACCTCCATTTAATGTTTTTTTTTTCTTAAAAAAAAACAAACAAACAAAAAAAAAACAAAGACAATATTGTGTAAATGAACAGATCCATTTGCTGCCAGCCTCTTTTCTGGTAAATTTTAATGAAATGCCACTGTCATTTAGGGGAGGGGGTAGTGGATACTGAACAGAGAATGCTGCCAATGACCTATAGTTAAATATTTACTTTGTCTGGGTGGATGACTGAGAAGCAAAAGTGAGTCACCCTATGATCCATTTCTTATCTATATAACTAATTAAAGACAAGTTTAAATTCACCCCCCCATAGAGAACTAAGGTAGCTGTGACGTAACAGTTTCGCTGCCCACACACTAGCCATAATATTCCCTTTCTCAAACTTATCATCAAGCTTTTGATTACCATAAATTTGGCAGTTACAAAAACAATGAAACTTATAGAAACTCTAAACAGCTGACAGTGAAAGGACAAAGGAACAGTGGTATAATTTAACACAGTTTTCAATAACCACATGTTTACTACTTTAGAAAAGATTACGCTTCAGTTTTTTAAAGCTTTGAACGTATCTCACATAACTTCACTATATATATATATAGATAGATAGATAGATAGATAGATAGATAGATAGATAGATAGATAGATAGATAGATAGATAGATAGATAGAGATTGGTGTTTTCCTGTCTCTTTCAAAATTGGGAATTTCAAACATAGGGTTATACTGTATTACTCACTTTTGAAACCAGCCTCATGTGGCCATTTGTGGAGTTGCAGCCATTGTCATTTTCACATAAGTAGGCCATTTACACTGGCAGGGCTCCTTGCTATTTCCTGAACCCAAATTTGAACCAGCTAGTTCTTTTAGGGGTCTGAAACACTTTGGTTCCAGTTAAACTGGCGTGAACGTGGGTTGGTTTGACAGAAACTAATCAAGTTTTGAGTCTCCAGAATGGAGTTAGAGTCATTCTGAAAGCACCAACTGCCCCCCTTGACTCGGCCACTGCTCTAATATTTGTTTTATATCTGTACACGTTACACAGCAAGTGGGCTTGCAATGATGGTAATATTAACTCTTGCTATAATTCTTAAATTCATCACCTAAAGTCTAAACTAAACAAACCTCTTCAAGTCAATTGCTCCACCATACTTCAGCCTTTTCTAAGTTTAGTCAGGCCTATTTTTTTTTTCTCATAAATGTTACTTGATATAGCCAGACAGCCAAAAATGAGTTCCCAGTAAATTAGTCAGTTGGGTCTATTTCTGCTGTACCAGATGACATGTCTGGTGTTGACTGCTTGTTAAGGATGTGTTATTGAGCCTCCACTAGTGTTTGTCACACAATAGCAAGAACAAGGATGGGAATTTTATATAATCAGACACATTACATGGTGGGTTGGCTGTGATGTGCCAAGTTGAGAGGCAGTTTAAAGGGTAATTTGAGACTGCAAATGGGGGCGGAGGCAGAAACTGACTGGTACACATTGTGAAACCATAAACCAAATCGCTACTCAAGCAATGTCATTGGTAGGTCATTCAAGCCCCTGGTCTTTGTGATTGTTAAATATCTGCCACACAATGCAGTTTACTGTATGTAGATCCATGTGCAATGTTTCCACTTTAGATGCTCAATATGCTGTTCATCGCTAGACATAATAAATCAAAACTAATACGACAAAGGCAGTCAGTGAATCAGCGCTCTTTATGATCTGTTGTTTGTCGAGATCATGACTTTGACCTCTGACTGTTCCCATTTCCCCATTTGTTATGACTTTTTGCCACTGAGCAAATTAAGCACATTTATTATCTCACTTTAGTCCCTGACTTTCTGACATAAACTGCCTGACATCTTTATTGTAAATCTTCACTATATAAACAACCAACATGAATCTTGACCTCTGAATTGCCGGGAGAATATTAATCATTAGCTCCATTGTTAGCCAAAGATTTCTTTCAGCGTAACGTGTGGTTGGATTTCATGCAAGTTAAGTGCTGTTTAGTGGTGTCTGTGTGTCCAAGTAACATGCTGTTATTAAGTGTCCCATGAAATGTATTTTTTTAAAGATGGTATAACTAATTGGGAAAGTGAGAGTTGAGCTTTCAACACAAAGCAAACATGGGCTATAAAGGTGGTTCCTTTTTCTTCTTTTAAATCCATATTTTCATTTCCCTCAAGCAAATATGTTAAAGTTTTTAAGGCTGCATGCTGATACAGCATTTTGTCCAGAAACAGTTGCCTTACGTAGAAGTGACTCTACACTGGAATCCATCTATCTGACCTTGTCAAAGCAAAATACTTTGGCTTTCTATTTGGAGTCATGGAACAACTTTATGTCCCAAGCTTTCACGAGGGGAATATGCATTCAGAGCATGTCTCACTTTGGCTGAACTAATTTGTAACATGCTCCTGCAGTAACGTGACTTTATGTTCCAAAACAGTAGCCAAAGGCAAGACTACTGTGTACATGTTGGAGTTAAAGTGGAGGGAAAATCAGTTGAATTTCTGTAGTGTAAATTACTCTTCACATAACAATATGATATTGGCCATTTGATTCTCAGTTAGTGACATCACTTTTGCTGTTTCAAATGTTGAGAAATTGAAAAATTCAAAGTGGAGGGGGCACTACTGGGGGTTCAAGGGGAGAGATAGTGGAGGAAGGATCTTTATTTGACTGAGAAAGTAGCAATCAGTGTCATAAATATGTCAAAGTTGAGAATATCTGAAGAATAAATGTAACAAATCTACAAAAGAAAACATGGTTGAAAGGTTGGATCATAAGGCATTCATCAGTTTTCTTAAGAAGAACAACATAGACAGTAAATGTTATCTTAAACCCACTGTTTGTACTATTTATTACTCATTTACCATTACAGCTCTAAGGTTGGACTCAGAAATGGTTGTGGACCACCAGCACTGGAATCCAGGCCATAGGCAAGGGAGTTATTTCTGCCTGCTCTGGGTGTCCTGGGTGGAAACAAGCTTATTGGCATATTTTCCTACAGTGCCTCAGCGAAGAAGCTTGTGACTATGAAGCCATGATGAGCTGTCAGTCACTTTGGATGCAGGAATTAACGTCAGCCAGCACATAAGGACTAACTGGACCGGTGAAGGTTAAAAGGTGGAGCACATTTACAGTGTTCATGTTGCAAAGCATGTCACATGTTACTCGATTTCAGTGGATTGTTTTTTTCACTCTGCTTTTTCTGCAATACTTATTTCTTTTTACACGATTTGTGCAAGACAGCATCCTTCTTAACGTAATGGAACAAGCTGATTAGACAGTGTCATTAGAGTCTTTACCGGAATGAAGTCAGCTAATTTTTAGATTAAGTGGCGTCATCTTGTATACACTTTTTTCCCCCTCTTCATATTGGCTTTCAGGAAATGCCCCATCATATGTGAGATTTAAAAAAAATTTGTGTCATCTAGAAAATTTCAAAGAAGCACAGGTGGCGGAACAGATACAATGATACAAAGACCTCAGTGCAAGTCAAGAGGAAGGAAGGCAACTCAGAGGTGCTCTTCTGATGTTATTTGCACTCTGCCTCAATTCCTCTTTTTGGCATGTTGCAACTGAGCACATGTATACTTCACACACAGGCACATAAGAAGGCCCTCACCTGTGCTAACCATGTACTTAAAAGGGTGACAAATAACCGGCTGCATTTTCACAATGAGCGTGTGTCTCTGTGTGCGTGTGTGTTCATCTGCTTTTGTGCATGAATGCACCATCACGTGCCCAGGCACATTCAGTATGTGTTTTGGAAAAAGGAGGGAGATCAGCTTCACCTGGCTAAAGACAGGCTGCGGGAAAACTTGTATAAAACAGCCCCAGGTGCACATAGTGCTTGGTGGAAATATCACATGGGTGACTTGAGCAGAGGAGAAGGGAAAAAGTGTTCGCTTACAGACAGGAAAACTGCAGTCACCCTGCAGCAGGACATTGGAGCAATCCGGTATCACTTCCACTTAGGGGTCAGCATTTGGTCCCTTGTATGGGAAGAGTCAAGAGTTCATGCCAAGCTCAGTGGCATTCAGCTAGTACTACTGTTAGCTTTGGTTCAGAGCCACCAGCTCATTTCCTCCCTCCGGCCTTGTACATGAACCGTGGGTTGTGTCATGACTCTTACAATAACTGACACACGTGGCAAGTGTACCACCTATGTCATTCACTGTGTGACAACTAGGCTGCCAGATCACGTATGGCAGTGTTTCCAAATCTTTCTTAATCCTACATCCATTTTCACTGACAGTGCAAACCATGTTTTTAGCTCTTTCACAGTATTCCTACTGCGTATTCATTGGTCTTAGTCAGCTATTTTAACTGCATATTTCAACTCCCTAGTTATATAATATAAAGAGAATTAGCATTGATTACTGTAACTTCCTTCTTCTCCACAATCTTTCAAACCACAAACAACAACAAACCTCTTATTTGTCTTTTGTACATCAAGACTACATATGCATCATGTGCTTTTTTTGTAATTTTAGGCTGAGTCATGAGAAATGTATAGCTAGAATGGGCCTCCTTGTTGGCCTCATGACTAAACATAGATTTGTGAATACTGTCAGCAAGGCCATGGAAGGCCAAACTGCTCTTATCTCATTTCCTTGAACACAGCCAGTGTCCATGTGTGCTTGGCTGGACTTTTTACAGTCGTTGAGAGATTTCCCTGTTCAGTCTACACCATCTTTGCCTCTAGAGCCTTGTTTGCGTCCTCACTCTAGTACTCACGCCTACTTAATATGCACTGTACATTCTGTACACACAGAGCGGGTCTCACCGTACTGATCCACTCCCCTGTAGCACCTCCAGCTGGAATGTCAAGCAACCACAATGCTAACTGTCAACGAGCTCCAGGGTAAGAACGATATTTTACACTTTAGTCTCGGCCAAAGTTAACCTTGTATTCTCCCATCAGTCACACATGCTCTGCTCGGAGCGAACACATGTAAATGACCGTGTCAGATGGTCTTAACTTTGTGAAGTTTTCACTCATACAGTTTCTTGGTATAAAGTCAAGAAAATGTCTTATTTACTTTTTTTTCCTTTTTGGCTATCCATCAACTGCTTTCCACCCTTTTGTTGTTATTGCAGGTGCATCCAAATACATGTAGCACCACAGGCACCACTCGGAAATACTTCCAGTTGGGGGAACACATATCATGCAGAGAATCTCCTGCTGCCAAGCAAATGTGTAAATGGTGACTGCGCTCGTGGGTGAAACCGGTATGCTTACATGCACAAATGCTTTTTGTTTTTATTAAATCTTTCCCCAAGGGAACTTATAATTCCTTTTGCTTTGCCTTTTTTTTTTCAAACGCTATTGTGTACTTTCTTTAACATCTATGCATACTGCAGTAAAAATGTGCATGAAACCACTTATATTTGCTAATTAGAGCCTTCAATTGACAAAAAGAAAGAGTGGATGCTTTTCTTCAGTAATGAGTAATTCAGTTAAGATCATCAAAGGGTTGCTAAACTAGAAATAGGCTGTGGAACAACTCCAAGCTCAGTTTAAAAAAAAATCTGCAGCATGTTTTTTTTCTTCTTCTTTTTTTTTGCTTCCCATATAAATGCGCCCCACCTGGGCTGCTTCAAGGAATTAGGATAGCGGCTCTTCTTTCAGTCTTTTAAGTTTTGTTAAGCAGCTTCATGTAGAACTGAAAAGATTTTTTTGTGTGTGTGTTGACAGCCCCTGTGGTAGAACAGCAACCATGCCATCCATGCTTGCACGTATTTGAGCCGGCAACTAATTTTCTGAGTTGAATATGCATAGACACTCACATAAGGACGGAAAAGCACTCTTCCCCACTCCCACAGAAGCACTCAGTGCAATGATTACCTGCCTTGCCACTCAGGGGGCCATTTGCTGTTACCACAAAGCTGATAATCTCACCCCTACAGCAGGCTGTTTGCGGCTTTGTGATTTTTCTCCCAAATGCCCACACTGCTATTTGTAGAAATGTTACCTAGCTGGCACAGGCTAAAATATGTTTGTGTTTGTGTGGATGTTTGCGTCTGGATGAGTGTTTGCGGTAGTGCCTGGCACTATGTTTGTGTGTGTTTGGCAGGTGGGTGAGTGGGTGTTAATGTGAAATGGAGGGCTGTAAGAATGGATGGATAGATGACACAAACAGGGCAGTGGTGGGTGGCTGGTGTCAGGGCCCTACTCCCACTACCAGGCTGAATGCAGTATCTGACAGCTGACTGAGAGTCTGCAGGCCTCCTCTTTACACAGCCCCACCAAAAGGTCAACACTTCAATCAGCTCCACTCCCTGGATGCCTCTTTTTCTCTCTTACCACTGCAAAACCTCAATTCGCCCCCTTGATATGCACTTAGCCATTCTTGACCGTATCTCACAGGTGGAAATTTGCCGTTTTAACACAAGAGAAAGCAGCCTCAGAATGTGTTTATATAGCTGAACCATGTGACACCCACAGTATATTAAAGTTCCGAGGCAGATGATTATGCACGCTGGATCATATGTGTAATTTTGGTGCACTTTGGTGTGTGGAAAATTGCCACCCTCAAAGTCATAGCTGGCTCATCAGTCGGAGCGTTTAAATTTTCCAGACCTTTAATTTTCTCTTAGTTCCTTTTCAGGTCTCTTATTTGCCTCCACACATTATGCACTCTTAATTTCCTGGAGCATGCCACCTGCCACTGAAAAGTCTCCTTCTTGCAGAAGATCAAAACTATGGTTCAGATATTATTTATGCTGCCAAGACTGCAATGATGGCTATGGAGCACAGACTAGAAATGGGACAAACAAGTTAGACAAATGCTTAATCTTGCCATTTGTCATTTGTTTTTCCTGATTTATTTACTTTACTTCAGTTCCAAAGTGTGGTCCTGTATCTTAAATCCAAAACATGTGGGCTTTGAAACCTTTTCTGCAAGTTGAAGCATGTCTGTTTAATATGTCACTTCCCCATTTTATGCACTGTTCCCTTATTATTCACACGCTCCAATGTTTTATTTGTCATAATCATGACTGATAAATTAACAGGTCTTTCAGTTCTGTCAGCTGCATGAATTATCATTAACACTAAGAGTTGAAATGTCAATGGGGTGCAGATGAAGTGTGTCCAATGATTTCAGGAGGTTAATAAAAGTACTGATACAAAACGGATAAAGAGGGTGTTGGTTTGAGTATCCACTGAGAGTCTCATCTGCATTTCAAGGCTGATGAGGTTAAAGTCACTCCATATCCCCATCCATACAGCTGGTGACTAAGCCTGTATGAAAATGCCCTGAAGGCATGCAGGAAAATATCACGCTGTCTCACAGCCAGTGTGTCATGTCAGTCATCTGCCAGCACATAAAGAAAATCTCATGGATCCACTCCTTCTATTGCATTCATGACTCATTTCTTTTGCCCACTTTACCACTGCAGTGACACATGTTTGGGTACAAGTTCACTTATCAATTACTGTACTGGTGAGCTATCATAAAATGAGTAAAATAAAAAAACTAATTAAGAAGATTCACATTATAATCTAGTGAAATTATCCGTCCCTGCTGTGAGATAATTACACTCGTTAAGATTCCCTGAAATAAGAAAAACATATCCAGACTTTAGGCAAGTGACAAATATCTTTGCGAACAAGTTGTGAAACATTCAAGTCTCTTATTGGAAAAACTCCTCAAAACCAGCCTGTCAATTGTTATTGTCTATACAAAAATCATATACGGACTAGTTTTGAGGGTTTTTCTCACTATCTCACAATCTACTTAAATGTTTTACAACTTGTTTTAAGATATTTCTCACTTGTCTAAAGTCTAGATATTTTTTTCCTTATTTCAGGAAATCTGTGTGTAAGTTATTGCTGGGAGGTCTTTAAACAAGTTTTGACAGGTAAAATTGGGTGTGATAGATATAATGTGTTCTCAAACAGCGTTTCAGTGAGATAATTAAATAAAATAAGCAGTTTTAAGATTCACTTACTAAGTAAGACATAAAAGACAAATACTGTCAAAACAAGATTAATAATCTTACACATTCTGCTCTTGCCAACTAAATTACTTTTGAAACAAGATCACAAAGACTTTTTAGCTGAATATAAGTTTATGTCATGGTTAGACAGACGGCTTTTGCAATATAGGGAGTAAACTTACATTACCGTTTTTATCTTATTCTCTGTTTGATTTCTTGGTGGAAAAAATGTCAGTTAAAGTACTGTCAGGCACTGGTTTGTAAAAAAAAAAAAAAAAAAACATCAAAAATTCAACTTCAGATATTAAGAGAATTAAAAAACTGTAAAACCTATAACATTTTTATACTATGCACCTTAAACTGGAGTAGTTGGGGAATTCTGAACATAAGTATATATTGATGATGTGTTTTTTTCAATATCTTTTGGGCTGCAAAGGACTAAAACCAGATGCAGAAATTGTTGTTTTTCTTTGAGATTGGTAGTAAAAGGCTGTATTTTCAGAGCGGAAAGTGAGATGGCAACTCTGTTTAGTACATGACTTACCAAAGAAGCGTCTTTTTTGTGCCAACAAGGCAGAACTTGTACGTGAAAAGCACTACAGTGTTAACATGGTTGCTACAATGCTTGTGCCAAAAAACCAAGCAAATAGTAGGCGTATAATATAAAGTGCACACATGGAGAGCTAGCGCTCTAATTGTGACCCATATTGCAGTTCAACCGTTTTTTAAAGTTAAGTAGCAACTTTTAGCTCAATGCTGGTAGCTAGTAGCTCTCACTGACTTGCAACATACAAATGCAACCCAGTACTTCTTGTGGCAGTTTACTTAAATCACACTCCACTTTATAATCACATCACAAGATCATCACGGGATCCCTGCTGGACCCCCTGCAATTCGCCATATCAGGCAAATAGGTCAGTAAAGTATGCAGTTAACATGGGTCTGCAGGGTCTACATTACATCTTCCAACATCTCAACTCCCTGGGGACTTATGCAAGGATCCTGTTTGTAGACTTCAGCTCGGCGTTCAATACCATTATCCCTAAGTCTTCTTCACCAAACACTCCTGTCTCACAGTCCAAGCCTCCACATGTCAGTGGATCAATTACCTGACCAACAGGAGACAGCAGGTAAGGATGGGGGAATTCACATCCAACACCCAGACAATAAGTGTTGGAGGCCCCTGGTGGGATGTTCTCTCCCCACTGCTCTCCACTATCTACACCAACAACTGAACTTCATCCATCCAATAAATAAAGTTTACGGATGACACAATGGTCATTGGCCTCATCAAGGATGGCGATGAGCCTGCAGTCTATTCTCTGCATCTCTGTGATTGCCTGGTTTGGCTCAGCCACTAAGCAAGACAGGAACAGGCTGGAGAAGAGTCAGCACTGCAGAGAGGATCATAGGTGCAAAGCTGCCTTCACTACAGGACTTGTACCTCTCCAGAGTGAGGAAACGGGCAGAAAACATCACGGCAGACCCATCACACCCCGGTCACCATTTGTTCACACATTTCCCACCTGGAAGGCAGTAGAGATCACTCTGTACTCTGATGCTCTGTTTTCTGCCAAAACATCTGCCAAAGTTCAGCAGTGCCGCTTTAATGTCGGCTTAACGTGTAGATGTTTTCAACTTTAAAATTTCAGCTGGTATTACTGTAAGTTGAACTTTCTTTTTAAGGAGTTTAAAGGGAGTATGAGGAATATGAGAGGATTAAACAGTGACAAATTCATACAATGTTTGGTATTTGAATTATTATAAATAGTTAAAATTAGCTCCTCGGTGCTCCCATGGTGAGTAACTGACTTCCTCCCTGACTGAGAGTGCTCTGACCACAGTCTAAAATAAATTACATTCCTTTAGCTTTAAAATGAATTTATTTGTAGTCTTGCTGAAATCTCAATCTGCTTTGCCATTGTTTCAGCACTGGCATCATCTTAAACAAAGTGATTCATATGGGCTGGTCTCTTTTATTCCTCATATTGTTGACTCAGTTTTAAGCTCCCCCAAAGCTGTGAAATTTTTTTCAAAAGTACCACTCAAAGATGACACCCTGGATTGTCATAGTGTGCATCATGTTATTCCCTCTTGGGTGTAGACAGAACAATCTTTTAATTACAGTACATGGCCATCCATGAGAGACAGACAATAACTTATTATCACAGACCTCGTCAGCCCTGAAACAACACCAAAAGGCTCTTCAGTGAGGGCTCTTACTGGATACTCATCTTTCTTTATCACACTGCAGTACTTAGACACTTAGCTAAACTTAGACAGGTCAGGCAGCTCGTTTATTTTATTACAATGTGGTCATTTAAGTGACTTTAACTCATATTTTTCCTCTTGATTAAAAATGTATTTAGTCACTTTGAATCTGACACAAATGAAAAGGAGCACTTCCTCATTTGCAAATCCACAAAGCACATGGTCACTGTCTGCTTTTTCTGAGACTGGGGTTAAAATCACAGAGAAGAGAAAATGCTGCACTTCACTTAAACATCTCCCATCGTAAGTCAGGATTAAAGAAGTCGTTTTGACATAACTGTTTCATTTGGTTGGTCTGAAGTGTTACTCACATGTCTTCGGGCTCTGCAGAAAACTGATGAGTGAGCAAGAGTGTGTATTTGTTTATTTGTATGTGCAGTTGGGACAAGTTTTCTGATGAAAGATTAGAAAAGACAACAGAGAGCACGATGTGAGAGGTGTTGCCTTTTTTTTCTTTTATTGTTCATGGATCCAAACTAATATGTGACACAGTTCAGCGTCTTTCTATTCAATTTTCCAGTATACAAAGAAAATGCTCAGTATGGTTTTGAAGTTAGAAACCAAGTGCTACTGTTTTAAAAAGATTTGCAGTGGTTTCACTGTGCATCAGCAATTTCTATGCAAACAGCGATACATTCAGCATAACATACTTGTAAAAGGCCCTTGGAAGCGCTGACATTAAAGATAGCTTCTGGCTCATGCTTTGACAGCCTCAAGTCGGCACGTGAATGAGGTCAGAGTCCCGTGTAAATCCAAGCTGAAGCCTGTGGTTATGAAACAAGATGAAGGCCCAGTTTTCCACGGAATGGGTAGTTTTTCCTGGCTTTGTCACAAAACTCTGAAGTCATCACTCATAACAAACAAACCCTACCAGCACATTTAAATTAAGCGGTGGAGGTTTCCGAGAAATTCTCCCCCACACATGGGCCTACTGTAGTAAAAGAGGCAAATATTTGGGCTGATGCACCATGTCATAAGTCAAAATTAGAAAAACCCTTTTATGGAGGTATCAAGGAGTGCTTGTGTGACAAATTTATTCAAAGTCCCTTCTGTGAAATTGTTTGCCAAGAAGAATAAATATGGGACAACTTAAAATACTCAGCTGGGAAATGTTACCATCTGCTGCCCTCTAGTGGCAGCAAATGTTGCCACATGTATTTTGTACATTAAAGGATAAGAGGATGAAGAAAATCCACTGAATTCTAGATTCACAGGAGTATGCATAAATACACTAGGTCACTTTTTCTGAGCTGCAGCAGAAAGCAAGGATAGAAAGAAAGGAACACAACCTGTTAATTCCAAATAAATTTATTTTTAATTTCATCCACTGTACAAAGAAAGATGGGAATCCTCTGGACGTTGACGGGACTGGGCTGGAATATCAGAGGAACAGTTGTTTTTCCATCAAAGCAACAGAAAAGATTACCTATCATGGAAAAGAAAAAGATTGTAATGCTGTGAATGGACACCTATTTCTCGCCAACATCTCCGCTTTCAGATTTATTAGCAGAGCATGATATTGTCGGTGGAAGTCGTACCGTGGGTCTACTCCAGCGCCTTGACGATGGCCTCGTTTGCCTCTATGCTGACCTGAACCTCTGCTCTCGCTGCCTCACCAGCTGCACCGGCCAATTCAGATTGGGCCTTCTCCAGGTTGGCCTTGGCTGCCTAAAAATGGACAGAAAAAAAGAAATCAGAAGGCTGATACTTTCAAGAGAAATCTGAAAAGTTGACACACTGAATGAGAACAAGTCAAAAGTGAGGAGAAAGACAGTGCCTCTAGTATGTTTCTACTCTGAAAGCTCCATTTGTCACAGTCGCGATTAGAAATGAGAAATGCCAAACATAGCTGGAAGTTAAAGGTCTCCCAGTAGGGATTTGGCACATCTGCAATAAATCAACAGTGACTGACCTTTCCCTCCTTATTAACAGTGTGGGCCCATGTGCATTGTTACTACAAAGCGGAAGACAACCAGGAAGAAAAGAAAAACCCCTCATTTGCTGCTATGAAGTCAACTTGACAGGGACAGCGACTCTTCCCAAGGTCAGAAACAGACAACTGCATTACCCAACACAAATTGATTAGATGGATAATAATCAGCTGGGAGGTGGTAATCAGTCAAGCACATCAAATGTGAGGATGTCTGCCAAAACTGGCATGGTAAAGTCATTTCACATGTTAAAAATGTGAAATGAAGCACATTCTGTGGGTGAAGTGTGAAAACAAGAGGTTTGTCAGAGAGGCTGACAAGAATTTTAAAACCTCTTTCCCTGCACAATTCATGGCAACATGCACAGTCCATGTGCTCCGATTGGAAGCTACAGGCTCTTACAATGTGATCTGATAAAACATGACATCAACCCTGAAGCCATGAGCTTGACCCACACACAAGCTATCATAATGATAATACCAAAAGGAGAAATGAATTGCTTTCTGAGCCAATGAAAGTCAAAATCCAAAGTCAACAAGTAAACTTTTTTTTAGTTGGAGGTCTTAATATTTCAATGAAGACCCCAGGCTCATCATTTGTCTGATTTCAGCGTGATCTCCTCTTGTCTTTGTCAACCTACCTTCTATCTGTTACCTAGAAATCATTCACTGTCCTAATTCCAATTTGCACCTGTACGAGAGAGGAGGTTTGCTGGAAGATCCACAGCAAGGATGCATTAGTTTCACTTGAGGAAGACTTTTATTTTGGTATCTGTGACATCTGATTCCTCATTGTGAACTGAATTTTAAATGAATGAGTAAGTCCTCACAGATTTAGTGTTCATGTGACAAAAATAAAACAACAGGCTGCAACAAGAAAGTAGTTTGATGATGCTGCTCTGTCACCAGCTATATTTAACTAACGCTACCTACTTAAAAATAAGACTGAAGCAGAAAAGTCTCATTCTGTTTAATGCCTCTGTCACCTCAACTCCTCTCTCTCCTCATGACTGTCTTCGCCTCCTTCGTTCTCATCTTTGGTAGGCGGGATGCAGGAGAGGAGACGAGCAGAACAGAGAGTGTGCAAACTGGGAAGAGGGATGCAGAGCTTGTGATGTAACACTGAATCTCAGCCCACAACTGCAGATGCTGTGTTCATACTCACTAACTGTTACAAATATCGATCCCCTGAGTTTATACCTCATTAGGAAATATGTAATAAAAGATAATCAAAAACCTATTACACAGGTAAGGAAATCAATGCAACTGTTAAATGGCGGTCATTAAAGTTGAAGTAGGTGAGATCGATAAAATGATTACCTGTACAATTAATGAAACGCAATCTAAGACATAATCTTTAAAACTTGGTAGTCTTCCACTTGCCCTTAATTCTGAATTCATTGTTTTCATATATTTATTCAATTCTTGCAAATGCATAAAGAACATAAAAAAACCGCTCATTTATTTCATGTTCATTTCAGACCAAGAGCATTCTGTTTGCTGTATATGTCCCTAAAATATCTCTTAAAACTTAAGCGTTAATTTTAACTCGAGCACGAGAGGCCCAAACAGATCTCTGATTAAAAAAAATAGTACATGGCATAAATTAGAATAGATACTGCTCCTCCAAAAAAATTCTCTTCTGAATCTATTCATCATATTAGTGATACTAGCCCCTACAAAATTTACAGTGAGGACAGCATTAAAATGTGGAGGGGATTCTCTGCACCAGAAACTGGCTGACTGGTCCAAATGTGAGGAGGCCAAACAGTAAGGCCCTTGAAGAAAAACTGGCAGAGTGCATGCTAACCTGAGTGTAGAGTCAAAGCTCACCTTTCAATATGACAAAGAGCATACAATCAAGTTGAAACTGGCTTCGAGGCAGGTCTGTGACTGATTTCAAGTTCCAGATGAATCCTGCACTTTTACTTCAGATAAAATCCAACACTAAGACTTCAGGTCAGGTGTGACTGATGAAATTCCTGTTATATTCTGAAATAGTTCTGAAATTGTCTACATATTAGAGATGTCTAAAGTGGAACTCTTTAAACTTCTCTGACAATACCTGTTGAGTTTGTTTGTTTTTTTTTTTTTTTAAACAGCTGACAGACTATTGATGTCACATTGACATCAGCAGTGCACAGTGTAAGTGCTGGTGTGTATGCGAGCAGAAGGAGGCAGATGTTATACTCACTGCAATGTCCAACTGGTCGAGGGGAACAGCCTCCTCTGCAAGCAGTTGTACTGAAGAATCAGCGTTGACTGTTACTGACCCACTGCTCACTAGAAGCACACGCACATACACAGTGGTATTATAGTAAATGTTAAGATTACATAAAATATAAAAAATATTTTGTTCGAGTGCATCTCAATAACCCAAAGTTCAAACTGTCTGTACCCGAGAAACTGACAATTCAGAGCACATCAGACATGCTAAATGCCAGAGGTGGCCATATTAGGACAAGTACTTAGGATTTATGCCCTAATTTGGCAGAATTAGATGGAATATGGCTGCAGTCAATCTATCATCTTTGCAAACTAAAACCTTACCGAAGTATTTAACAGAGGAGCCGTCATCATTAAAGACTGTGACAATGCCGGGCCTGAGCACCTGCAGAGTTGGTACGTGGGCAGGAAGGATACCGAACGCACCGGTAAGTGTAGGTACATCAACCTGTTTCACACTGGCCTCTTTGAAAAACACCTGGGTGGGGGAAAAAAAAATAAAAATGCATGCAGTGAATTTATAGAAAACCACAAAAAAATAACAAATAATGACCATAGATCCAGGTGCTGCTTGAGACTTTTCCATTTATACATCTAGTGCATCATTTTAGATTTCATGTTTTGGTGTATTTACATGACATCATTACATGAGAACTCATACAGACTCCTCAGTTCATTTCATAGACTAAAAAGACTAAAAACATAAAAACAAATACATCTTATTAAGTCTGGTTCACAACTGCCTTTAAAATAGTAGGGGTATTCTCTCCATAATACCCTGAAGCAGACATTGTTATTAAGAACAGAAAGCTGGAGCTGAATCAGATTAAATCAAAAATATTTCATGGCAGGTTTTCAAGAAAAAAACTGGGACAGCCTCTGATTTATTAGTTGGAAAGGAAATAAAGTTTGGGAATGCTTATACAACAGCCAAAAGTCCAAATCACCATGCCAAATCAGGAATACAAATGAAAAGTTTGGTATAAGCCAGCAGTCTTTTGCAAATCAGAAAAACTTATGAAGACATACAAAATTGCGAGTATTGTTTCACAGCCCAACTCAATGGGACAGTTTTGCCATTCTTCTCCAAAAAGGAGATTTTTTTTTCCTAATGTTGTTCATTCATGCTTTAAACCCAATATACACAAAATTATACAGCAAAATATATGGAAAAAATTGTGGAAAATCTTATTCAGCAGTATCCAGTCAGTCCTCAAAAGCCCCTGTCTCAATGTTGCAATGTTTCCCTGCTCCAACACACCTGATTCAAATTAAATTGATCCAACTGCCTATGAATTTCTGCACAATGACTCATTAATTTGAGTCAAGTGTGATGGCGCAGAGAAACATCAGATACCTGTAGGATTGTGGCTCCTCAGGACCGGAGCTGGATACCCCTGACCTACTTAAATTGGGAACTTCTTAAATCAGTGTTTCTCAATCCTGGTCCTTGGAGACCACTGCCTTGCATGTTTTAGAGGTGTTCATCTTTAATACACCTGACTCAAATGAATGGCTCATTAGCAGGCTTGCAAAGAACTTGACAAGCAGTTCAATTAATCTGAATCAGGTGTACTGGAGTTGGAAAGAACTAAAACATGCAGGGCATTGGTCCCTAAGGACCAGGATTGAGAAACACTGTTTTAAATATTCGTTGTTATTAATTTGGTAGATTTGTGGGCATTCAGTTAAACTAGTACAATACAGCAGAAAGGTAGGTATTTTGATAAGTGACACATTCACAATCATAAGCATAACTGTGAACAATTTGTAGTGCAAATGCATCTATTCTGCAAAATAAAGTTAAGTTGATGCAAAGCCCTGTTGAGATGGATTATTATGATGATGCAGTGGACTTTGTTAAATAAAACTGGATCTGCTCACACAAGCTTCAAGGTTACAGTTCTACATTGAGTGCACAACTACCGAGTTTTTGTTTAAGGAAAGCATTTAAATGATACACATTAAAATACTTTTGTGTGAAAGCTCCAATAGGTCACAGAAGTTCATAAAATTTGGAGGACAGGACTTCTATGACAATGTTTTGCAAAGAGCGTTTTGCCACATTGTTGTTCAAAGACATTGAATGACAGCTAGGTTAGCTAGCTAAGCTAATCCTATCACAGATACTAACGGTAACTCTGTTCAAACCTGTGTGTGTAATAATTGTTATTGCATTAAAGCATTTGAGGCAATATGACGTACTTGTTCCCAGTTATAAAATGGCATCTGTGGCGGAGTTTTAATCAAACAACTACATGCCACTTCGGCGACCAATTCAGTTAGCCGACAACAAGCTAGCTGGGCCTAAGAAGCCTCACCAGTAACATCAGCTACTACCTGTGTAGGAGAGGCGAAAGTGAAGGACATCTGCGGGGCGCCGGAGGCGGCCTCGGCGTAGGAACGCGCGTGCCTCAGCACAGGGAAAGCACGACGGAGAAACCTTGCTGCCATCATATCTGAAAGTTTGATTTTATTCAAGCACAAGAGAATGACAGAGATCCCCAAGCCCTAGTGTGAAGCCAATCGGTGCGCGCTTGGTGGGACAAGGACGTTGGGAGGCTACCCAGCAGGCGTTGCGGTCGCGCAAAGGAAGCAGGGTAGTGAGTCTTTTGGGAAAAATAGCCATACTTAGCACAAAATATAAATTAAAAGCTTGAGACACGTTAGGACACTTCGTTTAAGTACTTGCTGAGTTAGTTGAAGTCTTGAAGAGTTTAAATAGAAAAAAGTTTATTGGTAAAAAGAAAGAAGTAACAAAGAAGTGAGATCTGTTTATTTATCATATCTTTGTTTTTAAATTACCAAACCATCGCCGCCAGATGGAGCCAAGATCCCTACACAGAAAATACAGCGACTTAGAAGTCTAATCGGGAGTTTCTTTACACACACACACACACACACACACACACACACACACACACACACACACACACACACACACACACACACACACACATTATGAGAGAAAAACTGCCGAACAGACCTCTGAGACCGCTCACAACTTTTGTTTCAGATGCAGTGAAGTGACTACACATGATGTGTAAATCAACTGTAGGCGAGAAGCGGCGCATATATTGAAAACAATGATGAAATAGTACAATTTAGCCATTATATACCTGAGCATTCGGGCTTCGCCCGGCTCTGTTGCAGCTCTGATGCGCCTCGGGATAATTTAAGAAACCCTTCCATCACTCAGCTTTACATCACTCCTAGCGTCACGTGGTGTGCCTTCAACGATGTTGCGAGTGGGCGTGTCCTAAACGGTGGGGTTTCATTCATAAATACATTTAGCTTTTAAAAAGCCCACATTAACGTGTTCACAGAGAGTTTTATGTTATTGGCTTCTCCCCTCCACTCCTGCGTGGACCAGGCTGGTCGAGTAGGTGAGTGCTGCCGTCGCCTCGTGCCTGCTTTGTGTGTGTTCTGTGCAGTAAATTCAAATCGTGAGCTTAGCCTAACCCCCTCTGTCCATCCGTCGGTGCCAACAAACTGATAAAAACCACAAGCGCCTGTTAAACTTCAAGATTACATTATTGTTGCAGCAGCAAGTTGTTTCCAGTTGCCCTTTTCTTTTTTTTAAAGACGTGTTGCCAGAGTAATTTCCACACATAAGAAGATTTAAGTTTGCATTTTGCCAAATATTTTCAGCAAAAAAGGAAACAGCTGCCAACACCGTAACCGATGCTCACTATGTTTTTGATTTTTGTTTTGCTTTTGTTCCTTTTTTCGGGGGAAAAAACTGAACAATGAGACAATTAATTATTTCCTGTGTAAAAAGTTTACATAAATGAATCATGTTCTTTCTAATTTTCTTTCTACTTTGTTGTACGCGGGTAACAACTATTAAAATATGGAGCAAAAAATCAAAAGCGAAACGATGCGCTGTATGACTTCAGTAATGCCGCTGGTTTAGATGGAGATTTTAGGCATCATGGGATACGGCATTACTGGTACCCCCGTGTCTCACCATCTGCTCTGGTAAACAGCAGGACTATTTTCAAGGGTTTACAACGCAGCAAAAGTGAGCGGTTTTTCTTTAAGGATTCTTTCATTTCTACCTCTTTGATATATATATATATATATATAATATATATGTGTGTGTGTGTGTGTGTGTGTTTCATAATGTCAAATCCTTGCAATTTATTGAATAATTTATTTTAAATGGATCCTAATGAAAATTATCCCTGAGACTGTTGTAAAAAGGAAGCCTGTGATTAATCTTAAATCATACAAACGTATGTGTTTGTTATCAGCCATGCAGCCCTGCCGTCCTGTTGCTCCGAGGCCAGTGGGCCAGCCCTGAGGGGAACACTTGTGCTCTGGCTCAGTCGGCTGGGCGGGCTGAGGATGCAGCAAGGGAGCTGAGGAGGAGACTCCTGAGCTACAGCCTGACACGCGGCTGCTGCTGCTGCTGCTGCGCACTACCCTCCATCAGGCTAAGACCACTTGGCTGGTAGAAAGCAGGATGTGGTGCAGCGGTACTGCAAAGGAAAACATTCTAGTGGCAGCCTGATGTATGTTTGGTTTTTTGTTTGTTTGTTTGATTTTTTTTTATTTTCCGTTACAGTTTTCTTGCTTGGATGTTAGGTGAAGAGAATTAGATGGGCTGGCAGCAAGAGACCTGTAGGCAAGAGATCACAGGTTGTGTTGCTGAAGTTGAGTGCTGCAGTGACTGGCAGGGGAGCAAGGATTGCTGAATGCTGCTGGCATGTTGCTTCTCCCTTGCTGGGTGAGTAGATCTATCCAAGTGTGCGTATGTGTGGGTGTTTGATGCAGCAGTCGCAGTATTAATGGCTGTGATCTGGAAATACAAGGCATAAGTGGTAGTGGAACCAGGGCTCAGTAAGAGCTTGTGTTTCGCTCTGTTCTGTGTGTGTATTTGGGGTAGATGGAGTTTGCGGGTTGATAAGGAATGATGGGTAATGATTCACAGAGGAGACGGTAATGCATTTGCTGGAGATATTAAATGGATGTCCACTCACACATTTAGTTTCTGCTTCTTTTTGTAGTCTTTCAGTGATGCTTTGTGAAGTTTTTTTTTTTTTTGGCTGTGACAAGTGTGTAGAGTCACAGTATACAAAGAAATAGTAACACTAATGGTCTGTGCTATTTCGAATTAGTCTATGTGACTGTTTTGAACTTGTATTCCCAAAATATCTGAATTTATTTTTAAAGATAAAGCGCAGTGCATTTGTTGGTTGACTTTGTGATTTGATGAGCAGCTCCACTAACAGGCATTTCCTTTGTGTATTTGTGTTTGTGCATGTGTTGTCTCTCAGGGGGATTCTCTAGTTGGCTTGGACCATGAGCAATGAGTCTACCGTCTGGAACATCCTACCAGAAAACTCCACAGTAAGTCTGCCTTTCACCACCGGCTTGTTTTCAAATTTCTTGTTTATGTGTGTTGTGTGCAACTTAATGCCAGAGCCATACTTGCGCTCATATTCTCATCTGGCCGATTGACTGGCTAATAGAGAACATCCTGACCTGGACCTGAAATAATTAAATCTCTGACCCAATCTCAGCTATAATTTCCCATTTGTAGAGATATTATGGTGTGACGTCAGAGTGTAGTACTTGTTAACACTTAAAGTGTGTCCTCCCCAATGGAGGTTGGGATAATAAACCATGTATATAAGTCTGTTATCTTTATATAACTCTGGCTGCTGTGTCAAAACTTCCAGGTTAACAAAAACGTCATTATCTATAACAGTTCTAAGTTTTTCCATTTAATTAAACAGACACCTTGTCCTTTTTATCTTGTTGAAAGTAACTAAAATGGCTGTTTGGTGACATCTTGGTATCTACTTACTCGACTCAGCTGCAGTCCATCTTGTAAGGGCTTTCCCGTTTCAAATGACCACTGTAGACAGATCAACAGCCTTGGTATTTATCGATAAATGGTACCATCATATTTATAGATTCACTTTATGCAGGTCAACCAACCAGTGGGCATAAATCAGTCTTGCAAGCTGCGTGGCTCTGCCGTGAACGCAGCACCAGCTGCAAATCTGCTCCACTGTTGAGGTTTCAGGTGCATCCTATTGCAAACCAACTGAACCTGGAAAGTGCATCCTTTTGTTTAATGCTGTGTTTTTGGTAGTAGGCGGAGGTGTTATTTACCTCTGTCTGTCAGCTCCTGAAAAGCACAGCATTAATCATCACTGAGTGGTTTCAGTGCTTTGATGTCCATGTTGGAAGCTTTTACCTTTTGCTCTTTCTTGTTGCACGTCGGAGTGCTTAATAACCAGACTCCATATAGGGAGACATACACTCCTTTTTACATATGTACCTCACTTTCCCTCACTGCAGTTTTTCCTGTTAATTTGCTGTTAAACAGCTTACTGTGATCCTAGACCCCAATAAGACTATTTGGACTACACAAAACACCTCCAAAAAGTTACCTGCCACTGAGAAAATTAAAATGGCTGATGCCCACAAAGCAAGACAAGAATGTAAGAAGGTGGCAGTGCATTGTCAAGAAGATGGGTTCAGGAATTGTGGAGGTCATGTTGAGGCCTGTGAGCCTAAGAAAACTTTCAGAAAGCACAGCTTGTCTGATTGCTGCAAAATCTGATCAAACCTTCCCGTGTTGACAACCTTCAGGAGGATTTAGTAGATTTTAAAATGGTGGTGTGTTGTGCAGCCAAACCTGGACAAATATTACTTTTGCAGAAATGTCCTGCTGTCATGCAGCCCTACCTCAAAATGTAATGTTAGAATATCCCATGCAGATGAAAAGTTATTCAGACAAATAAAGGTAAAGGCCGTTTTTTTTGCAACAACGAGCAAAGATATGTTAAAATAAGAAGATGGCCTACCTTGGGTAAGTTGACCATGCTTTGGGATTTTTTTTTTTTTTTTTTTTTTTGAGAGTGCTATATCAGTTAAAAAGTCTTTAGTCCCCTTTGGTTCAGCTCAGTGCCACATCAGTGTGTGCTCACAAAAGGCAAGCAGGGGTATGGTGAGATCAGCTCAGTGACAAAACTGTTATTGGTAAAAGTGGTACATTCTGCTCAGGCAACATCACATTGTCAATAAAAGAGGGAGGAAAAATAGAACTTCTTTACGATATTAAAGTGTATTCTTTAGCATGTTTTGCTTTCTTAGCTCATCACATAGAAAAAAATCTTTGCCTTCTTTTGACCACAGGAGATCCCATTTGAGGCAGAGGAGCAACAAGATGGCTATGTGCTCCTCCTGGTGATCGTCTCCATCTTCCTGGTAGGAACACTGATCTTCATCTCTGTCTTCCTCATCGCTTGCCGTCGCTGCTGTGGAGGAGGGCAATTCTGTGTCAGGTGTGTTGCAAAAACAATACAGTAGCTGAAGTTCCTTCTTCTTTTTTTTCTACTTTACCTCTCGTCTAGTCCCAAAAGATGTATCCAACAGTCAGGAATGATAAAAGAAGAAGACACAATAAAAACAAAAGCTGTAAAATCTAATAAAGAGATCGCTGCAATAAATGGTAACCTCATAAAGCCTTGGATGCTAACTTTTTGTTGACCCAGTGTCTCAGCAGTGTGTATTCAACGCTGTGAAAGGATGCAGCGTTGTATTGATTTTCATTATGATATTTGATGTTGTTGCTTAGGGTTCCCCTTATCCATCCCCTGTAAAACCCTTATAGGATGCAGTCCACCACAAAAAAAACCCAAAACTCAACATCCTTGAAAACTCCCACAGAACTAATTAAACCTCATTTTTCTGCAGTTTCAACAAGAGGTGCAGATTAGACTGCAGGCGCATGGCTGTTGCTTTTACTGTTAATGCACAAGAACACACACGTTTTGTTGATAGGGATTGCTTTTGCCAAGCTCATCTGTAAAGTACTTATACTGAACATGTATATGCATAATAGATGAAGCTGATTGCAATTGCAAATGAGCTAACAGTGCACCGTGACTCCATTAATAAGCAAAAAGTGAGCAAATGTTAAAATCAAAGGAACTTTACACTTATGCAGTTAGAAAGCATATATTCTTAGTGATAGTAGGAAACAAATGTCACCCCACAGAAGCATGAAAGCATGTTAAAGCATGGTAACAATGTGCATTCACTGATTCTACATGGGCGCTGTTTGAATGTCAGGACTTCCGGTGGGACTGTAATAAAAACATCTTGTTGGGAGCCTTTTCAGTAGTCACACCCTTTTATTTGGGATTCATCTGTGTTTATGCAGCAGTAAGATGGCTGACCCTCAAGCTTGCACACTGTTTGCGTACACTTGACATGAAAGCTTACCAGATAGATGCAGATAAACAGAGCACAGAGAGCACAGAGGCTGAGGCGTGAAAAGGAGAATCGGGCAGACTGGTACAAATGATGAGCGTAATGAGATTTCATAGCAGCCATCAGCGTTGATTAATGTTGCATCTCAACCCCGGCGCTGTGTGCGCGCAGAGAGTATAACACACTAACTTGCACACGTGAAGGGAAGCCACAAAGGAAATGAAATACTAGGAAAACCAGAGGACTGGGTGGATGGAGATGTCCCTTCTGTCACTTCCCACCCACACAAGCACAGAAACACACAAGGACACACATGCAAGTCATAGCCCTGCTCAAAGAAATCAAATGGAGACAAATGAATTACAAGGAAGAGCTCTCAGTTTTTTTTCCTCTCTTATCAAATGAATCTTCTGCACAGGATGTAAGAGGCACAACAGAGGATCAACAGCCATTAAAGATGTTAAAACAGATTTTTCTTTTCAGAAAATACTCAGTGTGCATTTTACCTGAGACTTGAAAGATTAAAGGTAATGTACAATACAGTGAAGCACCATCCTTTCTCATTTCAAAAAGTCCCCTGGCCCTGAGGGTTATCTAGTTACTGCGAGTGATTTAAGCCCTTGATTATACAGACAGGCAGTTAGCCATTTAGACAAACAGCACAGTCGGTCCTAATAGTTTGTCCATTCAGATGTTTTATAGATCAGGGTTCAGCTGATGACCAGTGTTTGTATTTCAAGATGTCCAAATGCAATGCTTCTCACCCAACAGAAAGGTGAACTAGTAACTTACAGCCTTGTACCATGCTGGCCTGTGTGACTGCCTGCATCAGTGGGGTCTGTCAGATGAAAGGCAGACTTCAGGTGGAATCATGTCACATCATTGATCTAAATGTTTGTGCTCCAGGGCCAGCGATGACCCGGAGAAAACCACCACCTATATGGAGGAGTCTCAGCCCACCCACGGTAAGAAGAAAATGACCAAAGAAGGGTGGTCATGATGGTTTGCCCTAGATTTCATGGTGGTACCTTAAAAAACAAAACTGGACTTTTACTGAACCCTTGCTGATATAACAGGGCTGTTTTTATTTCACTATGATCTCATACTGGAGTACAGCATTGCTTCAAAGATAAAGTGCATTGGTGACTGGTCAGAAATAAATGTTTACTGAATCCATGGTTATGATTGTAACCTGGAATGGTTACATTCAAATCGCAAGAATCTAAGTTTTACAATGGTAGACTGAGTAAAATACATATTTATTTATCATGTCCTGCCCATGGGACGTGACAAATACCAAGGAGTTAAATATAGTGATATCAACTATAACTTCTTTAAGTTGTGATAATTTATTCATTGAGCTACCTGATTATCTGTCTGAGCTGTATCTTATTCCTTCTATGTCTCAGTAGAAATCACTATCAGGGTGGATGAGTCAGACTGCTTGTCCATGGCAAGTTCTCACGACCAAGAGACAGAGCGCTTCCTGTCCACAGGCCCCACAGGCCGGCGTGTCTCCTTCAATGAGGCTGCTCTCTTTGATCAAGAAAGAAGCAAGAAAACCCAGGAGAAAGGCCGCAGGTCAGAGAGCCAGCACTTCGACTACACTAAAATATAAATAAAAAAAGAAAAACTTTTCTTTTTCCTTTTGATTCATTTTTCATTATTTGCACCAAATGCTTGCTGTGTCTAACTTAACTTCTGTGTTTATGTAGTTACAAATGAATTCAGAATGCATTACATAAGCTGTGGACACAAAGAGTACCTGACATTTCTCATTATTTTATGCCCTACTTTTCTCCTAAAGCCTTAGGTCTGATAGGCGCATTTGTCAAAAGGAATTATTCTCCAGGGCTAAATCCCAAATCCAGTGTTGCTGTGATTGGTTGAAGTCAGATGTATCCCCTTTGCTTTTTATGTCCAGTGCAAGGACATCCGTTGTGATTTAAAAGTTAATATAACTGAACACAAATGATGTTTTGATCTGTAATCACAGCTCTACATTCACTTGTCCACCTCAGGTACACACTAACCGAAGGTGACTTCCACCACTTGAAGAACGCAAGGCTCACAAACCTCCACATTCCTCCACCGGCCCTCAAGATAGTCACCATCCATGAATGTGACTCGGCTGAAAACACCATCACTATGACAACGCGTCCTGTTGCTAAGTCAGCGCTTTCCATCTTCCAGGTGAGAGGCTGCATGGCTGGATTAAAGCACCACTCTAGCAGCTGAGGTTCCAGCATCAGCCCAATGTTTTCCTGAAAACTGTATGACCTTAAAATGGCTTAGGTTTGACTCTGTAATGCATAAGAATGTATGAATGTGCTAATATGGCCTGCCCACAAGCCAGCAGATATTACTTTGAATGCAGTTGCTACAGCTAATTCTGGGGTAATTCTGCTGTACATTTCTGAAACAAAGTAGTTTTCATGTGAGGAAAGTAGAAGTAGTCTCAGAGTGGTGTATCACTTTCTATCACATTAAATGCACTAGTCACTCAAAGCTAGTTGAGGAGCTAACCAGGCTAGTACTGGCTGAAAGTAGCAGCTTGATCCCTACTCCCAGCTCTTAAAGGTATAATGTATAAGAATTACTGATGTCTACTGGTAAATATTGGCATAAAAATTACTTCAAATGCCAAGCACAGTTGTGAATGGATAGTGGCTGTCAGTGGCCAAAATTCTTCTAGACATAAAACAGTTTTAATCTGCGAGTGGATTCAGTGGTTTCAGGTGCACAGAAGTGTACTGGCTTTTTCTATGTCCCTTTTTAAGGCGTTACTTAACCCAAACGGTGTTCTGGATCCTATCAAACAAAGCTTGTGTTGCAGTTTTATAGTTCAGGGGGCTATCACATCGCACACAGTTGTTTGTCCATTCAAAGACACCATAGTAAAAATGGTGGCAGCTGCCATGTATATCGCCAACGGCAAGTAGCAATAAATGTCCCATTCTGAGAGAATGGAAAAAAAACAAACAAAAAAAAACAAACAGCTGTTTTAGTAGAGTGATTAGATACCAATAGAAACACAGTTTTTAATGATGCATTAAGTTTTTCTGTTATTGACCTTTGATTTTGTAACATGCTGCACCTTGAAACGAAGACTTACTCGGCTGGCTGAGAACTGCTACTCCCCAGTTTGCATTGCTTTTACTGTCTTCTCCTCCTAGCTTGTGCTAACGTCTCCTTGTAGCTTGTGTGGTTCCTCAGAATGCACAGAAATTAGCTCTAAAGCTACATCCCACATCTACTCAGGGTGTGTTTCTCCTTTTTTTTTTTTTTTTTTAACATGGAACATACGTTTCTGAGTACTAATTTTTATCAGGAAGACTACATGATTGCTTAATGATTCATAATTGTAAGAAAGTCTGCTTTGATGTGTGTCTCCTTCTGTTTAGCCGATGCTGTGCCCTCTCCCACAAACAGCATTGACAAGCTTGAGTGTCAGTCCTAGTTGTGCCCTCCCTGGAGATGCTCTCAACTCTGTGGTGGACACCAGCTTCTGTGATACGACTATAGCTCTCAGCACCATGGAACCAAGCTCCAGCTCTGTAAGTAATTTTAAACCAATGTGACATTCATCCAAACTCATTTTAAGTACCAGCGCAACCATCAAAACATATTGAAATTATATACAAATTACCTGCAAAAGCTCATGTTTTGCAAGATGAGCATGGAATCTAGGTCAGAAGTCTGTAAACATTGATCAGTTGTAGAGCGATATCTTTTTCTTAAGTCGGTCAATTTTTACGCCCCCGGGCAGTCAACCAGTGAGTCATCCCTACAGACATTAGAGGGTTACGCAGCCCGAGGGAGGACCAATAAAAACAGTGGCTGATGGGTAAACACCGAAGCCTGTGTAGAGCCTCGCTGTCAGAGAGGATTATACAAAGACTACTGCTATTGGCAGGTTTTCTGTTTAACCACGTTTCTCTCTGTGTCCAGTTTGAGATGATGGGAGCAGGGCCACAGGGCAGAGGCAGCAGTGTCAGTGTTGGAGAAAGGGCCGTGGTAGGGAACAGTGCTTTCCCTGCTGTGCAGGGCGGTGCAGGGAGCCCAAGGCCTGTGCTGCAGTTCCTTACTAAACTTCGGCGCCATGCCAGTCTGGAGGGGGCCAGCCCTTACTTCAAGATAAAGAAATGGAAGCTGGATAGCAGCCAAAGAGCCTCCAGCCTGGACACAAGAGGTAATGGATCTTTTAAGTGTAAAAAGTGTAGTTCATTACATTCTTTTTTTTTTCAGCAAGACATGAAAGATCTCTACTAATGCAGTAACAACTGTTATTTGCATGTCAAGTATTATTGCCAATTTCCCTTCATGGTGAACAGACAGTGTTTTAGCAGGGAGCTCCAGCCACCAACTGTGAGCTGCCTTTTGCTTGAGCTGTATATATGCACACAAGCATACCAGACAGATGGCACGGTGACGCAAAGTTTGATCTTTCCAAATCAATATGAACCCCTGAGATAACACTTCCTGCTGCTCTCCGCTATCCTGCAAACACACACTCCTCCCTGATCGTCCCCAGGCTCCCCTCTTCGCTCATACCAGGATGCCAAAAAAGACCACAAAATCCCCTTGCAGAAATCTCAACAGTTGACGGAAGCTTTCTGCTGAATTAAGTGTTGCTTCACTCCTGCTGTCACACCACTCGTAGCGCTACTGCTCTTTCTCCATGTTTCGGTGTGAGCCAGGCTCTCCAAAGAGGAGACAGTTCCAGCGCCAACGGGCTGCCAGCGAAAGCATGGACCAGGAGGACAATGATGCCCACCACATCGACCTCATCCAGTACATCGCACGCACCCAAGGTGACACCTACTGCCCAAGTCAGCCCACCACGCGCCTACTGTCGCCTCCGTCCACACCTCCACCCTCCCTCGGCAGGTATCTTTAATTCCCTTGCCATTCATCCGTCCACTGCTTTGCGGCTGTGCATTCATTTTTTTACTGCAGCTAGAGGAGCTGTCTTACTGACTTACCTAAGCTACAACTCTCAGTCCCAATTCACCTCAACTTGGCTCAAAATGAAGATCTGTTTTGATGAAACAGAGTTGCTGAACTCTAAAAAGGGTTTAATCAGCCCAGATAAGCAGAAAAATATAGGTACAAGTCCGAGAAAAATCATGCTGTTAAACTTCTCTTTCTGTCTGTTAGTGTAATTGTTTTACTGTGACTTTTAATTAGATTAAAACACACTGTTGACTAACAGTAGACATACTATTAGACCACAGTCTGGTCACTATGTTATAAAATCCCTTGAAACAAGAGTTCCTTTAAGACCAATTTCATGTTTCAAGCAAGAAGCTGGGGGATTCCCAGAGTGCTTTTTCTTTTCCTTTTTTTAATTTTTTTTAAAATTATTATTCCCAGAGCTGAGTGAAGAATTGGGATGCAGGGTTTAAATCAGGCATAAGAAGCCATTCCATTGCTGACATGGTCTGGTAATATCACAATGTCCTCTGAAGTTTGATTTTGTTATTTTGAGTTTGCCATTAAAACAAAGCGGGCTCAATAAAATATTAGTTTTGTGAAAAAAAAAACCCACTTATTCTTCTATTAATTTTTTTTTAAGTCGATCATTAAATAAGCAAATTCAGTCTTTCCTGTGTACATTTATTTATTTTATAATATAACATCAATATCTTGGAAACTAAGAGTAAGGAAGTTTGATGAGCTTCATGCTTATTTACTCAAGTCATTTTATATTCCATAATTTTTTTTTTCTTTCTTTGTTGTTTTTTTTTGTTTGTTTGTTTTTTTGTTTTCTTAAATCTCCTGTCCCCAGATGAACGTATGGATTTACTGAGTATCTTCTGAGCTTACATGGCTTCAGCAGCCATTGCAAGTCATAAAAACCATTCTGTGCTCTGTGAACACAGCTATGTTGTAGATGAATGTGTTATTTAACTCAGTGTTCTGACACTGACACTTGTGTTGCATGTTTTTTTTTTATTCTCTTTCCTTCTTTTTTTTTTTCTTTTCTTTTTTTGCATTTTATCTCATCCCTTATTCCCATTTGCTTACACTACAGAGTAGAGGTAGAGGTGATGGTGGAGCCCAGTTGCAGTCACAGTGGACCAGGGGTGATTGGTCTGTCTCCTGATCCCCAAGAAGAAGCACTCTATGTGGTAAAAAGTGAAGGTGCCAACCCCTCAGACCCCCTTCAATTCCAGGATCCCCAGTCACTTTACAGAGACATCTGGACACTACGTGCAACTCTTGAACAGTACGCAGCCTCTGACCAGAGCAGCAACAATGATAGGAATTCAGTCTGCAGTGATGCTGAAAGTGTGTGTTCACTGGGTGGGCGTACAGACACAGAAAGAGGAGGACTTCCCAGCTATCCATCCCAGGATTTAGGGGATGAGGCAGAGGCTGGAGAGGAAGAAAAGGACTTCTTTGTGTATATGGATGAGACTTTGGGGGTGAAGGAGTCAAGAAAAAGGAAACAGGGAAGCACAGAATCAGAGCGTGGGGGAAGTGATGGAGAATCAGGGACTCGTAAACTGTTGCAGATGGACAGTGGATATGCATCAATCGAGGCTCCGTGTCGAGGCCCAGAAGAGCTGCGACTTTTTGGGAACAGCAGCGGCAGCCCTAAAGACAGAACAGCCCTTGAAAAAAGGCACCATTTCACCAACGCAGGACGAACTGGCACTATCGGTGAGAGTTTTGAGTCTTATCTATGCGAGGAGGAGCCTGAAGAAGAGTTGTTGCATGGTGCCAGTGGTGGAGTTTCCATTAAAACAGGAGCTGGGTCACTGACCTGGTTGCCATATGGTCAGATGATCACACCACGAGAGGCTGTGCAGCCACCTCCTCAGCCACTAACTCTGCACCGGCGCGACTACAGCATAGACGAGAAGACGGACGCCCTCTTCCACGAGTTTCTCCGCCATGATCCTCAGTTTGACCAGCAGGATTCACCGAGAAAGCACCGTTCCCGGATCCACCTCCGCAAGCAGTGGCAGCGCCACAAGCAGTGGAGCGACCCTGGCGTAAGACACTTCCAGTCCTCTTTTGAGAGACAGCGGACTCCACTGCGAAGGGGGGACAGCGTAAACTACCCCCTGGACACAAGCTACCATAGCACACTTCCCCGCATTGTCAGTGCTCCTGATGAGGAGACCAGCGATGGAACCGGCAGCACTCCCGATACTCCAAAAGTAGACCCAACAACTGTGGAAAATGAAGGGAAGCAAAAGAATGAAGGTCTCTCTACCAAAGACTCTGAGGAACACACTTCCTCTCCTCCACCTCATCACCCCTACAGCTTTGAAAAAGATGAAGGGCTGAGTGACCAACCTGACCCTCAGGAGGACAGTAAACAGTCTACATATCCCCCTGAACCCCCAGATGAGCGTTCACCCCCTCAGCTGCCTGATTCTTCAGGCTATGGCCCTCAAACTATCACTGCAGAGCTCACAGACAAACTGACTGCTAACCTGGCTGAGAGGCTGTACACAGGCCTTCGCAGGAGCAAACACACAGCCACTGAGTGTGTGAACGTGACGGCCACACATGCCTCTCCAGACCACAGCCCAGTGTAGCAGGGCTCCAGTCGTTTGCCTCTTCAGCCTCACTTCTGCTAATACACACTTTGGGTTCCATTTAGGTTTGTCTTAATTGTGTTCTTTCTGTGTAGAGCTTGAATTGACAAGATCCAGACCCACAAAAAAAAAAAAAACATCAGTTTACAAAAAAACAGATCATTGTACAAACATCCCGTGTCAGCATTAAATCTGTTTAATGTTGTGATTTTACAGTCTACCAACAAAGAAAAAATATTATTTTAACCTAAAGATGAAGAGTTAGCATAAAAGTCACATAGTTTTAATAATAACTTTTCTGTCTGTATTATTGTTATGTCTCTGCTGTTGTCTTTCTAGTCTCAGCTGTCCAGTTAAAACTAAATTAAGCTGAGGGTGTGTGCAGCGTCTGTACTCACTGATCCACTGTGAAACCGGGTGCTATTAGACAAACTGAAACCTGCTAAACTGGACGTAACAGTCAGCTCCCAGTCCTGAGATTATACAGTATTTGATAATAATTAGATGTAACATATTTACAAGGAAAAGGATTTGTTCAAATTTTAAAGAATCTGTCTAAATTATTTGGGCTGAATTTATCTTGATGTTGGTAATCCAGACCTTCCAGAATCTGTGTGTGTTTTGCTCAGGATGCTTGTTTAGAGTCTTTCCCAGTTTGTGGGTCAGGACCCGTCAAAGTTGTCCTTTTGAAATGAAAGACAAGACATGCTTTGATTTTCTTTTCCAAGTGTGTGACAGATCACGAGTTGCAGCTTTCTGGGTTGAAAATGCAAAATGCTTCTCATCTTTGTGGCAAAGTTCTTGTTTACTTTCAGTTTGTTTGTTTGTTTAATAAGTAGTAATATATTTTTGTAAGTAAGCATTGCTTAAATGACAATGGAAACTGATGTGGCAAATTTGATGTGAAGAGGTCCTGCAGCACCAGAACTATTAAACCTGACAGGCTCCAGCATTTTGATATAATGGCTCTAGATTATCCAAATAAGCTCAAATAAACTTTGAGGACATTTGATGTCATTGATAGGTCATGTCTGTCCCGACACACTCAAAAAAATGAGAACTGCTGTTATTTGGACCAAATAATGCTATTTATGCCAATGTAAAATTAGTTAGATCAGCTCAGTCAAATGAAATCAGATCCAGCCTTAGTGGAAAGCCAAGCCAGCCCGTGTATATTAATCTGAAACAAAGGAATTAGTTAAATATGAAAAGAAAGACATTTGTGATGAAATACTCTCCATGTTTTTTTTTTTGTTTTTTTTTTTTGTTGTTTTGTTTTATGTTAATTTGACATTTTTTTTAATGCAGAAGGAACAGATTCCAGTTTTGTGCATAGGTTTACAGTTATGATAGTGATAATTGCATTAAAGCTACTATACATGATTGACTTTTTTTTTTTTTTCTTATTGCACATTCTCCTGTTCAGGCCTTACAAAACATGCCATATCTTCCTAAATACAACATGCTTGTTGTTCTTTCCACCTATGACAAAGTTAACACTGTAGTCGATACCTTTCCTGGGGAACATCACTCCTTGCTATCTTACAAAAACCAAACTAAACAAAGACCGCATTCCTAATTTTTTTTATTTTTTTTTATTTTCATGTGATTATAGATAACTGCTGCTGCTATTCAAATAAAGCCGCATCATCCGATTATGTCTTAGGGGATAAAGAGTGAAACTATCAGTGTATTAATAATCTGCCTGTACATCCTCAGCAGCTGCAGCGGGTTGACTGTAATCTAGTTTTGCCCATTAAATCTTTTTCTGCAAGGTTCTCCAGTCTTTCTAATGTTCAGCGAGGGAACCCCTGCAGAAGATGGTGATGAATATCAATTATTAGAGGAAAAGGAAAGTCCTTCTTTCATCCCCAGTCTTCTTTTCGACATTCCTTGAGGCTGTTGCCATGCAGTAAATTCAAAAGACTGAAGTGAATTATCACAGAAACTAACATTGTTCTCCTCTGTTTGGGTGGATGATTATGCTCCTTTCCTGCCTGCCCAGATTAGATCTTTCTTCTATGCTTGAAAGAAGTCTCCTCTTGTGACTAAGTGGGCAGAAGCTGCTTTCCTCACGTGACTGAGATGAAAGGAGTTGAACAAATAGAGTGGAAAGCCTTGTTTTTTAATTGCTCTCCTTTCATTCACACCTCACACATTATGTCCCCTAAAGATTTGTGTCATCATGAGACATCATGGTTCTATTCAGCAGGAGGGAAGTAAGATAACAGCAATCCCCCTCACTATGATGTGACCTCTCCTTGATGATAAAAATGATATATTTTGGCTGTTCAGGTAATAGAGGAACTGCATTTCTCACTGATCAAAAGCCAAAACATCCCTGGACTGAGTTGGTACGATCAGAGAACAGTACAACCACAATGAAAATGGCCATACTAACTGGGATTAAGGCTGCACACATGTACAAAGTTTGCTGTGTGTACAAACACAAAGTTACAAGAGCTAGATTAAATCAATGTTTTTCATTAGGATTAGACAGATCCTGTAAAAGTGAGGACATTGCAGTAAATGCTGTTTATATACAAAATGGTAGCCTGTCAACTGACTGATGCCTAGCCATGTGTAGGTCTGCATGAGAGTTAATATTTTAGTATAAAATTTCCATCTCAGACTGAATAAGTCCATAGTTATTGCTCATTTGTTGAAGGCAGAGGTCAGTACGTTGGTATGACTAGTTTTGTACTTTATAGAAACCACTTGTAAGATTGATGCTCAGATAATGTATCTGATGAGATTTTGTGAGATTTCTCTTATAAAGTAGACATATTTCTGTACTCCTTGCTTGGTAGTAAATGGCTTCATTTCTCTGAGAAAAAAAATCGAAACTTTTGTTGAATCCTATCTATTGAGCCTTGAGGGACCAAGTTATTTTTAAAAAAGTGTTATTTTAGGCTTGTTTTACAATCTGTGAATAAATGAATGAAACAAAACTGGCTCCAACGTGTCTTATTATAAGGGAATGGTTGTTAATCAAAGCGTGGGAATGGATCACAAATAGGGTTCTTTCTCTTGAATCTCATTTCATTTTTCTCTTTCACTTTGGCTCATATTGATTTCTTGCCGCTGCTTATCAGCTCCTTCAAATTAATTGGGGAAAAAAGCCAAATCCAGTTGGATCTACAAAGGGAACTTTTCAAATGTCTGACTTCCTCTTTACAGTTCATAATCTCCCCCTCTGGCCCACATGTTAAGCAGGAATGCTTATACCTTTGGATGAGAACAGTAAAACACTGCCATACCTCACCCGCCTGGCAGCTTGTTTTAGTGTTGATAACAGCAGAACACAAACATAGGTCATAACCAGTTTTATTTCTATGCAGATGATGCTGGGATTTACTGTTGTGGTGCCACCCTTGTTCCAGTTGACACATACTTGCAATGTGCTTTTGACATCATACAGCCCTTGATTTGAAATTGGTGCTGAATGAAACTAAAACTATAGCTTTGTTGTTTTATTATGCTAGGCTAGGAAGGCAGTTGTCTCTCCCTCCAACATTAAAACCTTACAGGGCAGTCATATTGAGTTTTTGGCTCAATATAAGTATTTAGATATTTTAATTGATAAACATTTAACTTTTCGATTGCATAAAGAAAACCTTGTTAGGAAACTTAAGCTGGGCTTTTATTATAGGAATAAATCCTGTTTCTCCTATCTTGCCAGAAAAAAAGCTGGTTGAAGCTACTTTACTTCTTTTGATAGACAATGGAGACCTGCTGTATATGCGTGCCTCTGTGCAGCCCTTGCGTTGTCTGGACAGTGTGTACCACAGAGCCTTAAGGTTTGTGACGGGCTGCAAAGCTCTTACTCACCACTGCATCATTTATGCCAGAGTTCAGTGGGCTTCCCTATCCATATGCAGACTTTCACATTACATTGGTATTATATATATATTATTTACAGATAATATAAATCCATTCTTCCATCTTAACTTTGTGATTAAATTTTATTTAAGTCGAGTATTGTATGTGCTCAAATGATTTTCTTTTACTGACAGTCCCCAAAGCTTGCAATGAACTTGGCAAAAATCCTTTTAAATTGTCTGCCCCTGCAGCCTGGAACAGCTTACAAACTGACTTAAAAATGTAGGTGCTGATCTCAGAGCTTTTCAAAATGTCTTAAAGAGCTGAGAGGCTGACTCAGTTGGTGTCTGTAACTGCTTGTCCAGCTAATTATGCTTTCCCTTATTCTATTGCTTCCTTAGATTTATATTTTATACTGTACTTTTTGTTTTTTGAGTGACTGTTTTAATGATTACTGTCTGTAATGGAATTTAGACTGCTGCTGTCTTGGCCAGGGCTCCCTTAAAAAATAAATTTTGTAATCTCAATGGGACCTCCCTGGTAACATAAAAGGTTTGTTTGAAAAAAAAAATTAAAAATAAAGAAATTTGCATTCTAATATATTTGAATTATTAACAAATTCTACATAGCTGAGTTTTTTTGGGGAATAAACCAAATTTTTTCCTAAAAGTGCAACTTAGAAAGTCCAAATTATTGAGCAAACCTTAATTAGCCATCTTAAAAATTGTGTTCATCAAAATGAAATGTTTAGAACGTTTTTCTTTAAAAATAATGTGTTGATGCCATCAACATCCACACACCCATTGGACCTTAACATAGACTACCTTTTGTTGTAAACTATACAAGTGCAAGTTGTGCTTGAATAATTTAGCCAGATACATTTGAAATGGATTGAATAAGAGGGACAAATTGTAAAATATTGCTAACAAATGGATGCATGGGAATAGTAATATAGTTTTTTTTGCTCGCTCAATATTAAAAACACAAGTGACATGACCCTTTGGCTTCATAATCCCAAAAAAGGAATATAGGAACTCAAACATCTTATCATTTAATAAAGACCGGTAGCCAGTCTATACCGGGAAAGCAAATTATTTCCATGCCTAGGCAGTATCTGAACACAAATGATTATAAAAGGAATCTAAGCAAAATTGTAAATTAACCCTGAAACTGTATAGTTGTCCATATATCTAAAACATTAATATTACAATCCATGGTTACACAATGCAAGATATGTACATATATAAAATCAAATTTAAAAAAGTGCTTTTCAAAAGCAACACAAAGTGTTTACATAAAACAATTTATGCCTATTAAAAAATGTAAAAAGCCTCCACACACCAGAGTATAAAAACAGCAATTTAAAATACACACCTCATTATAGTCTCTTTCAACACAATCAAACACACACACACAAACAAAGCCCATGTACACGCCCCCCACCCCACTCATCCACCCTCTATTCTCCACAAACATGAACTTCCATCCCTAATTACTGTTGTCACAAACCATGAACATGAGGACCCAAATGCAGGCTTAAAAGGCGGGAGGCAGATCGGTGCAGGTAACAAAGGTTTTTAACTTACAAAACGCAAAACTCCAGCCTGGCATGGACTAAAGCAAGAAAAGTAACAAACCGTGGCATGAACCATGACTAAAAACAGCAAACAATGAACTCACAAGGAGGAGCTGAAAACCATGGATTTAAATACACAGAAAGACACACTAGACACAGGAAATGTGAATGAATAATCAGACCACGTGCACTAACGAGCAGAAACCACAAGCAACACTGAAACTGAACATGACCTTAAATACCAAAACACATAAACCAAAAACATGATAAGACCAAAACGTGAAAGAACAAAAGTAAACTAAGGAACAAAGCCAGAATCATGACAACTGTCTCTTAATATCAAGACGGCTGTTTAAGCATCATTCACTGAACATTCCTGCAACTACAGCCCTTGAAGTGTAAAATGTGTAAGCTCTACACAGCAAAGCCTTTTGTTTTAACTCGTAAGGCTGGGAATATATTTGCTTTTAAGTATGAATTTGCATGGTTATGATGATTAGCTTAAGTATCTTTCATTTGTTTGGCTCATCAATTGTGCAGATCTTCAGAAATGAATGCTGCCCAGAGACAGTGTTACATCTACAAATTTGGAAGTTCTGCAAGGTCTGACTTCACTGGTGTGCTTGATAGTGAAATCCTCTGGTAACAAATGTAGCACAGAGACAGGTATGTCAACAATGTAACCAGCTACTTGTAAAAGGTTAAAAAGCAACTATATTAATTATAATTATTTGGCTTTCTATCGTGGAAAGAAGAGGAACAAATTGTAATCCACTCCTTATCTGCCAAGCTAAGAATATGTAGTGCGACATTAAAAGTGGATTTTCATCATAATCAGGTTTATATTACATCTCTGTAAAGGAGAATGAAAATGTAGTTGCGGTATGAAAATTTAGGCTTTCTTGCAAAACTGCATTATTTTGTGCTGTGGACAAACGTGGCCATGAGACCTGATTGTATTGTATTGAGTTTGTATTTACACCACAGACTGTTAACCTGCACGTAACCAAGTCTACGTAAACTTAAATGATAAATATTTTCTACAGACAGAAAACAAAGTAACTAGATTCTTCCTTTAATACAGTAACTATTTAAAGACGTTAGATGCTAGATAAACCTTTTTCCATTATATATATATATATATATATATATATATATATAAAGAAGTTCACCATACTTATAAGGGAAGCCAAATTCATTGCACTGATGTCTTTGATGTTGAATCTAATTTTAAACCAGCCGACAAAAGAAAAGTTGGTTCTCAACTGGAACCAAAATAGTGGCATTAATAGTGATCTCATCAGAAGGCAAAGGCTGGGTTCACCCCAGCACCAGAATCAAGAACCAGTGTGAAGAAGAAATATTGTAAAAAGACCGTGGCAAAAGAGGAGCTGGATGTGGTGTTACTCGTCCATCTTTGGAGCTGCTGGAAAGCATGATGGGTCATCGACCAGCAAGTCGGCTGACGGGCGCAGAATTCAGCTACCGCATTAGCCAAAAAAGAAACTGACCAGGTATCACTTCTCACCCCTGAGTCTGCCACAAATGAAGATGGTAAGTTTAAGACATACATGATGGAAGTTTGCAAATAATCAAAGTGGTCTGCCATCATGCAAATCTGTGGCAACTTTGCCGGAAAGGAGCCGTGTTGTGCAGGTTTAGCTAAAGTCTTTGTTTAGTTAATTAGAACCATTTTGTTTTCCCCTTTGCATATTATTTGCTTTGGTCAAACCAGGACATAAAGCCACGTTTCCATTGAGTGGTTTGGTCCGGTGTTAGATCAGTGTTTTCAGTTGAGTTTGATCTGGTTGTTGATTTTTTTTTTGTTACCTTTTTTAGTGTCATTTTATACACTTGTTTGTTGATTCTTTTTGGATTTATTTTGAATTTTGGGGTAAATAAAAACCCAGCTTTTGGAAGGACTTCCTGTGTCCTCTTTGCTTAACTGGCATTGACATAGGACACAGAAAAAATCATGATTGAGAGTGTATTGTGAATTGCTGGTTATACAAAAAGATGCAAAAAGATGGAACTTTGGAGTTTGTGTGGCACATTTAAGCCCATTTGAGTCTAGCTGAGTGTTTATTTACAGGAGTTCTTCAATCTTCAACCACACAATCTGGGTGTGATGGTTCAATTTTCACTTCTGATTTCAACACAGTTATGTTCACATAGCACCAAAGTCAGCTCAGGTGTGAAAGCGGTGTGAAAATGGTGGCGAAAACCAAGAGAAAGGTTTCAAGATCCGCATGAAACCGCTGTAGTACATACTACAAGGCATGCGCTACGTATTGTTCTAGCTCTGGGGTGTTACTCTTTAATCATCGTAGCACTCCCCACAGCCTTGTAGTATGTACTACAGCGGTTTGCGTGGGGATGTTGAAGCCTTTCTCCTAGTTTTCGCCACCGTTTTCACCCCTGAACCGGCTTTGGTGCCATGTGGACACAGCCTTCGTCTGACCAATCTAATGGCTCCTGTGGGAAACACATCAGAGAATCACGAAAGGCAGATATCTGCTTGGTATCTGCATAACTTGGTATATGCATACCATGTTATGCTTAAAATTTCATGGTATTATAGTATAGATTGTAAGGGTAATTCATTCAGACCAATGTGTGTGTTGTTGGTAAGTATGATGTTAGAATATTGCAGGTTTCTCTGTTGCCCCGAGTTAGAGTTAATGAACAACATGTAACAACTGTGAAAACACTGGAATGACTAGAACAGGAATGACTGGAGGCACAGCTGAGCATAAATGTGTGGGTTTGAGCTCTAAGTAAAATAAACCTCAGTGAACGGTCTATGGTGAACTAAGGGACTGGAAGTGGTGGAAATGGGCTGAATCACATTAATAGAAAGCCTCTTCCTACATAGGGATAGGCTTGTCAGAGAAATTGCCTTGTCAAATTTTGGGACTGCGCCAGCCCACCAGTCAAATCCATATATCAGAGTGAAAGTAAAGGAAACTGCAGTGTTACTATCTGAGATGTAGGAGACTGCAGAGTGGATAGACTGAGGAGACTACCAATGACGTTTTTATTGTATTATCAGTTTCTGTAGTCTTTGTATAATTATTTAGCTGCTATTGAACTCTTTTGAAGAAAACAACCAGACAAAGCAATAGGAAAAGGCTCAAATCAAAACAAAGTGAGACATTCAGAGTGATTTGTAGCTTGTGTTTCTTCGCCTCAGGCTATAAAAATTCATGTCATTTCCTCAGCTGGAAAATAACTGTCAATGCACTGATTTCAAACACAACTTAGTGCTTTATACTGATGGATTGCAGGATGAAAACAGCCCACTACAAGAATCCAAATTCATTCATTAAGAAGTGGGGGTGGATATGAAGCTCTGGGGACACATCCTGACATTAATCTTTTCTGAAAGAGGGTGACAGCCATGCTCACAGCCTCCCTTCTATGTATGTTTCATTCTTTTGCATCATCCTGAGGCTTACCTCTGGCACCGTCTCCATTATGCATCAGCCAATAACTGAGCCTGACATCTCAGCAGTCTGTGAAACGATAAGAAGGGGAGTCCTTAGGTGTTTGTGGATACGTCACCCTCAATGTGGGAAATTCAGGGTAACATCCAATGAGGTTATTCACTCACAAGATCCAAGTTTAAAAGGAGCAAAAACAAGGTTTTGTTTTGTTTGTTGTTGTTTTTCGCATTATTACATAATTAATAAAATGTCCATTTTTACATGTCAAATCTGACATACTTGTCTATTATTGAATGCTAAAGGGAGGGCACTGTACTCTTTTAAAACTAAATAATAGCAACAATCCAATCTTGGGATTAGGAATTTTATTCCTGCAAGGAAATATTTAGCATTTCATGGAGTCATCAACCAAAGGCTATGGCAGGGCTTTTCAGCTCTGGGCCTCAGGGGCACTGTCCTGTAAGTTTTAGCGATTTCCCTGCTTGCATTGTTGATGGCTCATTAGGGTTGTGCAGAACCTGAGAACAAAGCATTGAGGAAATCTGCTGCATTTGAAATGGGTGCATTGGAGCAGGGAAACGACTAAACTCTGCAGGGCAGTGGCCCTCAAGAACTCCATGCTATGCCCTCTAATTAAAGGAGATCAGGCTCAACTAAAATAATCGATCTTATTTTGATCATTCAATCAAGTTTCATGACAGTTGGCCACAAGTCTTAAACTGATGTGGTTTAATGTTAGGCTATATAAATGACCAGTTTGTCTCACATTATGGATAAAAGATAATTATGTGACATGTTTTGTATGTTTAGAGACAGATTAAAGTAAAACAGTATGGCTGCTCCCACCAATATTTTTCTCCTTTGTTTGTTATTAGGCACTCTTCCTTTGGCTGAGTCTATGCTAGCATGACAGCTAATGCTGGTTTTCTGTCATTTGGAGTCATGTGGTCAAATAAGCAAGCCACTAAAATTAAAGCACATGATATTAAGATCCCTCAGCTCTCATGTCTTCTTACAGAAAGTTGTATTTACTCCCCTTTACCAGATAAACATGTTAACATATTCAGGATTCTTCATTCACAACTAAACTAAACTAAACTTATACCATCCAGAACCTCAAATAGTGATGGTGTTCCCTGTTTTGTGCCCTCTCTACACACACCCACCCACCCACATGCTGCACCACACACACATAAATGAACACATATTTGCCTCTGCAATCCTTCCTGCCTCTCCTCCAACTCCCCACCTGCTCTGCTTCAACTGTCAGGGAGTTGCTCAGTATTCAAGGGATGCTTCTGATAGGAAAACCCCCTCTCTTCTTCCCTCCCTCCTTATCACTCCGCTTCACCACCACCACCTGCTCCTCTGTTCCCCCTCCACCCACACATTTCCCCCCACCTCTCTCCAGCTCCAGATTGCCTTTTAGAGGAGCAGGACCAGGCGCTGTTCAAATGCAAGAGAGATGCCGGTGACTCATCGGGTTCCTCTTTGCTCACGATCAGACTCTGTTTCTCACTTGTGATGTGAAGCTAAATAAATGTGATGCCAAAAGCTGATGAGTGTGAAATGGTATTGACTTGCCAGACAGTAGCAACACGTGCCAGATGTAAAGATGAAATAGGTTTTATTACTATGGTCCTGTTTTGTGAATTTCAAATGGAGAAGATTCACAGACAGATTTGTATCAAATTTAAGGAACAATAACCATTAAGTCAGCTGCTTCTATTAGACAGAGATCTGTGCACGCAAACGTGGATGGTGAGGTTAGATCAAGTCATTCCTTTTAAAAAAAGAAAACCAGGGTAAAGTGGCTGTTAATGACTCAGTGAAATGATTCCGTGAAAAGGTTGGAAAGGGAAGGAAGACTGAAGATGAAGAGAGCGTTTAAAATTAAATTTTAAAGATGAGAAAAAGGAAGAGTGACGGCCAAATAGACACAGACAGGGCTGACAGAGATGAGTAGGCCGAAAGCAAAGACGAGAGCAGGAGAAAGCCCTAGAAAGCTGATTATGCAGCATCGCCTTCCCACGCAGTCTGCCTACGCTCTCTCTTCTCCACCTCTTCATCTTCCACCTCCTCCTGTTCCTCTTCCTCCTCTCCTTGTTTGGGATTTTTCTCCATGAATCCCTCCCCCCTTTTTTTTTTCTTCTCAGCTGCGTCATCCAGCTCTTCATTGTGTACACACCCCCACCCTTCTCCCACCTCTCTGGGGACTGAGCAAAACTCTCCACAGCTTAGATGTGGTGTGACATGCAGACTAAAGCTTTTTAAGTTTTTTTTTTCTGTTAAAGTCGTTGTGCTTTACAATGGGCTAAAAAATAAAAAAAAGACCCACACACATGCCACACACTATAGGGTAATTTATTCATCGACAAGCCTGTAAAATCCCTTAAATTCAACAGTGGTTTTGTGTTTCAAAGCTCGGTGAAAGAGCCTCAGACTTTAAAACACAAAGTGTTTCATTTATATCTGTGAGTCAGGGGATGACTGAAGGTATATCTATGAAATAATGTGTCCACATTTTGCTCACAGAGGGATGTGTTTGTGTGTAGGAGGTGGGCGACCGTGATGATCTCGTCAGTCCTCTTAGTGCCAACCTGGGGCTGAGACACAGGTCAGCAAAGAGTGCGGCAGGTCATCAGCAGACTGACTCACTATGTCTCAAGACATTCAATTCAAAATGTTAACACAGCCATGGGGACGTGACTGTAAAGTTATTTCTCAAATTATCCTCATCATTGAAACATCAATACATGTCCAGGTCAAATGCAGCACAAGGGCCTGGAGGAGATAAACCGGTGGATAAGAAATTAAAACTACTTGACATTTTTCTACTTCACTTTCTGCTTCAAATCAAGTAACTGCCTCGCTGATAGAGGTGATATGAAGAATAAAAAAAAGAACAGAGGCTTAAATGTTTCATTGTATATTACATTGTATCACAAGTTCCTTGTGATTTGATGACACTGAGGCAGTCTTGGTGGCTGTCCTTTGCAATAAAAAAAGAAAGTTGCTCCTTTTGATTTCATTAAAAGGTCTAAAAGGGGACTAAATCTGGCAACATGTTGCTTCTCTTTAAACATTATCTTCTGAGGGGAATGAAAATCTGCAGAAAATCCAATCCAAGATGGTGAAATTGCACAAAACCGACATGTGACTGACTGTGACTTGTACTGAGGTCAGGTCTTGCATTATTAAAATTTTATGTGTTTAAATTAAGCGTAAAGTGTCCCCAAATCAAAAGCTCTCTTTGTCCTTTTGGAAGGAAACTAGTCTTCATCCAAATTCTGTGACAATCAAGTGACAATAAAGGCGTTTGATGATTCATTTCTAAAGAAAGCAGGGGTGTAGAGTTAAAAGCTGTAAGACTGGAAAGTTACTGACAAACAGGAAATAACTTTTTTACAATTAGAAAAAAAATCTTCTTTCAACAAAAGTAACAAGAGTTCTTGGACGCAATTATGTGTTCCCTGTTTGTCGGTGCGTCCATCGTCTCCTCTCACACCTCCCATCTTGTTCACAGTGTGTTTCTCAGCTGTGGGTTTACTGATTAGCCTGATCCATAAATAAGTAATCAAAGCAAGAGCAGTGACATTCCGTTCGCCCTTATTATCAATCTGCTCTGTTGCTCAAACACATCATCATCACCACACACACACCACAAGCTAAATGTTCCCCTTCTTTAAGCTGTATTAAAGAATACCTTGTGATATTTGGGAAGAAAAGTTTGAGCCATTTCCGGTCTGCTTTGATTTCTAGTCTGAATAATAGAGTGGTGTGAAAGGATTCAATCTCTGTTTGCATGTGTTAGTGGATGGTGGGAAGACTGGGGGACAGTCAGATGGAAAAGAGGGAAACGTACAGTCAGTGTGAGTGTGACTAAACTGACTGCAGCAGAATGACTCACTGTGTTGCTATGGAAACATAAAGACACGTTCTCCTCTAATGTGTGTTTGCAACAACTGGTGCAAGCTGTGGCTTAAGGTGGAGAAAATGTACATATGTGGAGATCAATGAGAGATAGCAGAGAGCTAGAGGTGGCAGAGGGCAGTGCAGACGTGCACACAGCAAGCCGAATAAAATTAAAGCAAGAGATGATAACAAAATAAGGACAAAACACTGGGCTCACATCCACACCTCTTAATGTGTGTGTGTATGAATCTCTGCAGTATGGAACCCAGCAGCTCCTTCTTCTCTACTGTATCGGACTGATGTGTGTGGGAGTGATGCTTGAATGCCCTTGGTCTAAAGGGTAAAGTCTGGCCTCCCACCACAAAGCTAACCCCTTTGGAGTTCATTTTCAGCAAAGTTTAGATAATTCCAAATGTCCAAACACTTTTGTTATGTAAAGCAACTAGGTTTTATACGTTTCCAATCATTGCTCTTGATGCACAAATATGAACCAGTGAAACTGCATAAAGCCACAATGAATGATAGAAATACAGATTCATACCTTTAAACATTAAGATTGTGACACGTCTTATATGTCCTTTTACTTAAATTACAATCCAAATATAAAAAGTAGTCAAAGCTGATATAATAAACTGTGGATTAACACTTCTGCCTGTCAGTGTGTCTTCAAAACAGTAACATATTGTAATGCCCAAATTTAATCTCCAGTTGGTAGTTTGAGCCAAAGGGTCCTTCCAGTATTGCTGGATCTTTCAGGCATATCTTATTTTATACTTTTTTTTCTTTTTTTATCTTAGTAAAAAATGTCTTGCATTTCCTACTATTTATTTCCCACTGTTTGTCTTGGTGCTGTTTTAATGTGAATTTCCCCGCTGTGGGACTAATTAAGGGATCTGAATCTGAATCATTAAAGAACAAAGAAGCTAAGCTAACAGCTACTCAGATATTAATATGAATGAGGAAATGACAGACACTGTCACTGTTTTCTCAACTGAAGAACCTCCATGCTGCTCTGCGTTATTGCATGTACAGTGGCTGGCCAATGCATTGTGTTGCTGAGAAGCTTCGACTGACAATCCTGCAGGTTAAATCTCAAAACACAAGTAAAAAGAGAGCAAATCTTTGCTAAAGTAATGTCCAGCAGTAGGCAAATCAAATCTGGCACAACCCCTACCATATTAAGTTAATCACATAACATGATAGGAAGGGTAACAATGTGCAGTTAAAAAAAAAGTACACCTGACTGTTAATGTTAAAATTTATTACACATCAGCCCCACTGCAAAAATATCATTATAGAATGATTGTTTCCAATGCAATTTCTAGATTTTTTTTATTAATCTTAAGATATGCAGAATTTCCCAGATTTGTTTTCTTTTCCTTTCTCCTCCACCATCTTTTCCTCAAAAGAATGACATAATTCCTCCACCTTTTGTAACTGTCTGCTAATATTTTGTTTGTGGCTTCCAGTTTGTGCTCGTTAGATGTGTGGCTACAGTGCAGATGGAAGAAGAAGCAATTTGATTTCCAACCATATAAACAAGAAGGCAGAATATTTAGCCCACAATTAATTGGCAACAGAAAATGAATCTGACCGTGCACCTCTCCTCGTCCTGCCACTGAGGAGGTGGGAAAAAAACACCGAGCACAGAAGCAAGGGGGAGAAAAGAATGATGGTCTTAATGTTTCATTTAATTGGGTCCTATGTGGACACATTGACAGATCCAGGAAGCTCATTAACCTCCACTACAGAAAAATAAATGTTCCAATTCAAAGACTAACACAATAAAGAAGCTTCGCTAATAAATAAATGTAGAATTTCCCACATGACCCTTAAGCAAGGTTTTGCAGTGCAGCACGACGAACATGTAATAACATCAAATAAAAAGATAATTCTCTTAAACTTCCGCCTGTCTGAGCTCCCTGTCTGTGATTGAGGGCTCTGATTATAAAGACCTCTGAGGTGACTACTGTACTGTAACCTTTTGTCACTGTGTGTGAATCACCAAAGAGTCACCATGATTAGAGTGGGAAGAAGTACAAAGTTTTATAGCAGTTTGAAAAGGCAGAAGTGCTTTAAAAAGAAAAACACGTTACAGTACAGACCCGTGTAATGATTAATCTGTGTAAAAAAAAATAATTAGCAGCAATGTCAACATCTAGCAAGAAATGTTTAGTTGTTTGTGCAAAGTAGAGAAAGTTAAGACTTTTATTGAATGTACTTAATGGATTATATTCCTCTTACTTCACAGACTCAGCATCCGTAAAGAGATTTTCAACAGCCTTTTCAAGCATTTGCCATGGTCACCACAATAACCTTTGTGGTGCCACTTTTAGCTGTTTTCTAACACTAGGACTAAAGTAAGTTGTTGTGTAAGTGCTTATGCAACTGTGTGATTGGCTGTGGAAGCTTATGTGTTTGTGAATGTGTGTTGGCTTGCTAGAGGCATGACACCAGCACAATGCTGCAATTAACCAAACAAGAGACAATGACATATTGAGCGTTGCTAGCACCTTCTGTTAGTCAGCCTGCAAATTCCTCTTCGGTCCATAACTGCTGACACAACTATAGCATCACTCTGAGCAGTTTGTCTAGTCTAATAGTTTCCAAACAATTTCTGAGCGGTCATTAGGTACGAAAGTCATTTGGCACAAGTTTTTAGGAAAGAGGAAGAAGAGATTGGCTTGTATACTTCTGACTGCTTTAAATAAAACTGGTACTTAGATAATCACTGGTACATCATTCATTTGTCACTTTTAAAAACATCTTAAAATGTGAAAATGAAAGAAAACATAAAAAAAATAACTACGTAACATGTGTACAGGTATGCATACACAATAGTAATTTCAAAAAGTTAGGGGCACTGGGTAAAATGTACATGAAAGCAACAACAGCAAAATAGTCTCAACAGTTGGGACCGAGCCATGTTTACCACTGTGTAGCATAATGTTAGCTAGTCCGTTAACATCTGCAAACTGTTGTAACCAAGTTCTAGACCTCTACGAGATTTTAACCTGTCCTGTCTGATTTTTGGATATTCAAAGGTTCTGGATGTTCTTTGATGTATTTTACATTTTATGATACAACAAATATTTTCAGCTGGTGAAACGATTGGTCTTTGTCCAGTCCAGTCCACCACCTGGACTTCTAATTTGAAGACATTTGTTCTAATAGCAACAATATGCAGTTTAGGATTGTCTTGCTGAAATACTCTTTAACCCTTTAATGTAGTGTGTATCATATTAGATACATATAGTTTCTGAGAGCTTTTGTGTAACTTTGTGGTAAACACAATCTAATACTTGTGTTCTGCCCCATAGTGGATACAATAATAATACATTAATGCACTCCAATAATTTTGACAAATATTACACAATAATAAATGGTGAATATACAAATCATATTTGTTAGTTGCTTTTTAACATATTGTTAGAGGAAGAAATTAGAAGTGTCTCCCCATTCTTTCTTGCGTTGGGCTTCAAAGGGTTAAAAAGACATTGTCTGGAAGGGAACATGTGTTGCTTATAAACCACGCAACACTGATGGTGCCCCATCAGATATGCAGGTTTTGTAACCGACCGTAACAGTCCAGATGGTCTTTCTTCTCTTTAGTCTTAACGACGGCATCCATGATTTTCAACAACAAGCTGGTTTTCTTTTTTCTCTCTCACTCTCTTTTTTTTTTTTTTTAATGAGCTTTGGCAGTTTTTCTGAATCATGGTTACTTATGGCCTTTTTGTTGCATTACAGAGGTTTAACCTGCAGTTGTGTATGACCCGGTAAACCATGTTCACAGACAATATCTTTAAATGTTCCTGAGCCCCTGCAGTGATTTCCATGACAGAAACAGGTCCTTTTATAACGCATGATGGGTTGAAGTTAATGAATATCCATTACTTGACATGTTTCACGGTCTTATTTCATGTGTGTTGGGTTTTGGTCTGTTCCTTGGTTTGTGTTATATTTTGATCGGGGTTTATAGTTTGTTGTTTTCAGGTTTTATTTCTGGTAATCATGGTTTATGGTTTTGGTTTGTCATGTTCTGTTTTAATCTTGGTTTCGTTCTGGTTTTTGTGTCTAGTTTTCTGTTAGGATCATCGTTTGTGTCATGTTTTAGTTTTTTGTCTCGAGTTTTGGTTTATAGCTCTGGGTTTTGTCACGTTTAGTTCAGTTTTCTTGTTTTCCCTCTTGTGTTCTTGTGGTTTCTGTTTCTGGCTCGTTAGTTCACCTGGTCTAATTACAAATTCACTTCACCTGTTCCTTATTAAATCCCTCTGTGCATATATATATGGTTTTCAGTTTGCCCTTGTCAGATTCTTATTAGGTTAAATCCCTGTCATGTGTGGCTCCCTGTCCTGCGTTTTGTAAATAAACCCTTTTACCTGCAAAGATTCTGCCTCCTGCCTGATACTGCCTGCATTTGGGTCCTCACCTCTGCCCCCATTTGTGACATTACTGACTTCTAGGAATGTCCCACTGAAATGTCTCCAGATTCTTGGAACCCTTTGATAACATTTTGTAATATCGATGTTAAAATAATAGTTTTACAAATTTATCTTAAGAAATGTGATTTTTAAATGGCTCCAAATTTTGTATACATTGTTTTATGGTAGAGTGCTATACCACGTAAGAACCGTGTTTACTTTCTTGACTCTTCCTCTCTAAGGTTCTCTTTTCATGTCCAGTCATGTTACTGGCCTGTTTACAAGGCTGCAAACTACAGCAATAAATGCTGCAGCTCTTCACTTCACAAAGCGAGTCTCTTTTCACTGCTGTGCAAAGTGAAGGCGTTAGCCTTGAAGCTAGCTTCGGCTTCAGCTTCAGTAGAATCATCTTCCCAAATGCAGGAAAAGTAAATAAGAGTTTTTAATTTCTTTTTTAATTTAATTAAATTTTTTTTAACAAACACACACATACACATTAATATTGCATTGACTTATTAAGATGATACAGGCTTCTTTCATTATCATATAAAAGTATGACTTGTGTTTTATTTATGTTTAGGAGTCTAATTTAAAGCAGAAATACCTGAGTAAAGAAAAACTCATCCCACGAATCAGATGACCTTTAGCAGACAATGAGGCACATCTCTGAAACCAGCTCTGCCATGATGGACAGCAGGATCACACAGGGGGGACGAGCCCTTTTCTGACTGTCTCTGGCAAGGTGAAAAAGAGCAACTAACATCGAGGGATTGGAGAAAGAAAAGAGTTTTGAAGATTCGAAGAGTAATGAAGCTGAGCAGAGGATTTGCCTGAAAAGTATATTGTAGTGTCTGTAATTATCTAAAGTGAAAAATTAATTATAGAGCTGAGCAATGGTGGAAAGACTTGATTTCTGACTTAATTCGAGTCTGTTGAAAGAGTTTGTTGCAAAAATTGGGTCAAAGGAGTATTCAGTACTAATCCAGATGTGCTTTGTGGACTTGTAGAAGGCGTTTTATGGGAGTTCTGTGAAGAGAGTATGGGGGTACTGGAGACTCTGATAAGGGCTGTTTGCTCCCTGTATGACCAGTGTCTGAGTTTGATCCACATTGCTGATGGTAGTCTGACTCTGTCTCTGGTGAAGATTGGACTCCATCAGAGCTGTTCTTCGTTACAGATGCTGTTCATAACTTCTATTGGTTAAAATTTTAAATTAGTCCCTAGTTTCCTCCTCATGGTGACAGTAGTGAAAAAGGTGAGAAGCTGATGATGATGTTTCCACATGTTCACATTTACGATGTGAACATCATTCTAACCTTTAGTAGGACAAAAATAATTAAAAATAAAAGCTTTTTCAGGATGGATGTTATGATGGTAGATGGCATTAACCCACTGGTCATGACAAGTCTCTTCTTGTTATGGAGTGTGCCCTTTTTCAGTCCAGTTGTTACACACACACAAACGCACACATCATAATGAAGCTATTGTGGTCTTAATTAGGCTCAGTGGAAACAACTGGAGCCCATTCAGTTTCTCCTGTTTCTCTTGTATGAATATTAACGCTGCAATTCATGAATATCAAATTCTATTTAAAATTCAGAATACTGTATGGTACAGTCACATCTCCCCCATTCAGAAAAAGGGGCTCGTAGAAAGTAGCACACAAGCACTTTTTGTCCTAAAATAAATCATATATAAAAGCCTTTTTAATTAGTGTGGTTTTAAACACCAAAAGGCAAATCAAGAAAAAGAGGAAGGATTCACATGGCGAATTTATAACGTGGTTTCACAATAGCTGAATCAATAAATTACTCCATGTGTCCTCAGTAGGTGGCTCTCACCTGTTTGGTTTATATATCACCCAGGTGACAAAAAAGTCATACACATCCTTCCTATTGCTGGAATTATTGAATAGAGAAAACCCACATGTCTCTGTGCCAGTGGTGAGTAATGTGTGGTGATGGAGGGACCTTTTTGTTTTGTAACAGCCCAGAGAGCGTGAGTGATGCAAGCCTCAGGAGCTTGAGGTAGGTAGCTGTCAGAGTTTGTGTGTGGAGAGAGATAGATTTTTTTATAACCAAACTGTGTGAAGTAGTATGTGTATATGTGTGGGCCGAAGTGTGGAAGGTGTGAGTGTAGTGAAAAGTGTGTGATGCGTGGGATGTGCTTGTGTATGCCTCCATGTACTGTAGATAGAGGCGTTGTTTTTTTATGCTGTGGTCACATGTACAGTCCATGTTTGCTTGCCTTGTCACCGTACCCATGTTATTTCTTCTCTCCATTGATAATAGCCACCATTTCCAG